>NC_083878.1:78165210-78468240 GCF_032452875.1 Bos javanicus
CAGGACTGGGACCTTTGGGGACCCTTGCATAATGAGTCCAGGCCTGGCCTTCCCCAGGACTGTCCAGATCTAGAGACAGAGCTTCAGGCCAAAGAGGGTGTCGAGAGGCTGTGGACCCAGAACAAATCAGTGTAGGGAATTCCCGGGAGTCACCCGTTCTCTACATCCTGAGGGGAAAAGCTTCGTTGGTGGAAATTCCGACCCCAGGCTATATTTTCCACTGGACAAAATGATGTGACTGGGTGTTATTTTGGTTCTTAGAGAGCAGCTGTTTTACACAGAACAGAAACAGAAACTTCAGCCTACATTGTCCTACTGGTGATAAGTTCTGCTTCCCAGAAGGCAGGAAAGGTCTGAGAAACAGTATAGACTCGGTGATGGGGTCAGTCTCCATTCTACTGTAGAATAGAAAGTGCCTGAATTATGACGTATGCCCTGGGCTCACACCACCCTTATGGCAGAAAGTAAAGAAGAACTAAAGAGCCTCTTGATGAAAGTGAAAAAGGAGAGTGAAAAAGTTGGCTTAAGGCTCAACATTCAGAAAACTAAGATCATGCCATCCGATCCCATCACTTCATGGCAAATAGATGGGAAAACAGTGGAAACAGTGGCTGACTTTATTTTTCTGGGCTCCACAATCACTGCAGATGGTGATTGCAGCCATGAAATTAAAAGACACTTACTCCTTGGAAGGAAAGTTATGACCAACCTAAACAGCATATTAAAAAGCAAAGACTACTTTGTCAACAAAGGTCTGTCTAGTCAAGGCTATGGTTTTTCCAGTAGTCATGTATGGATGTGAGAGTTGGACTATAAAGAAAGCCGAGCACCGAAGAATTGATGCTTTTGAACTGTGGTGTTGGAGAAGACTCTTGAGAGTCCCTTGGACTGCAAGGAGGTCCAACCAGTCCATCCTAAAGGAGATCAGTCCTGGGTGTTCATTGGAAGAACTGATGTTGAAGCTGAAACTCCAATACTTTGGCCACCTGATATGAAGAGCTGACTCATTTGAAAAGACCCTGATGCAGGGAAAGATTGAGGGCAGGAGGAGAAGGGGATGGCAGAGGATGAGATGGTTGGATGGCACCACTGACTCAATGGACATGGGTTTGGGTGGACTCTGGGAGTTGGTGATGGACAGGGAGGCCTGGTGTGCTGCAGTTCATGGGGTCACAAAGAGTCGGACACAACTCAGTGACTGAACTGAACTGAACTGGGCTCACACTGAGGACACTGTTCAAGTCTCCCTCTCCTGTAGAATATCTGGGAAGGGCAATAATGGTTGGTGCCTATTATGTTCCGGGCACTTGACAACACTACAAAGTTGTGTCCCTACTTTACAGACAAGGTCATAAGACTTGAGAAGTCTTATGATAAGACTTCTTATCTTGAGAAGATACACTTGAGAAGTATCAGAGTCTCTAGAAACAGGCCTGGGGCTCAGGGAGGTCCCATAGGAAGCATGGAAAGTGGGATGCCTGTGTGTGATTCCAGTGGCAGAAGGGTCTGCATTGGGAGGTCTTCCTGGAGGAGGTGAGGCTCTGGCTGTTTCTCTGAGACAGAAGAAGAGGTAAGGAACCAGCAGAGTCCAGTAGAAGGAAAAACATGAGCAAAGACGGAGGGAGAGAAGCCTGGCCAGAAAGAAGATGGGAAAGGATGGGTTTCAGTCCCCTCCCAAGCAGCTCATCAGGAATTCTTGGGCATCCCTTTTTGGAAACAGTTATCTATCAGAGCAGCCTCTCCTTGGGCCTGAGTATCAGGGGCCTGACAGCCACTCACACCTTAAATTTTATCCTCAGCTGTTCCTGTGCTCCCTGAGTGAGGGAGGAGGTGGCATTTAGGATACAGAGGAGTCACGGACCACAGCTCCATGTGGAGGAACAAGGGCCTGCGGACTCTAGGACTCTGGACAAATCATGCAGTTATCTGGAAACTCAGGTCTGAAGAGCAGCAGAAGGAGGAGGCACACCTTGTCTTTTTCCCCACTGCACCACTCCTCACCTGGCGCTGGCATGGGGCCTCCAGGGATGCTGAAATAGGATCTCACAACCTTTGGGGAACTTCGAGGTGGGAGCAGAGTGTGGCTGAGGAGCTGGGGAGCCTGTGTGTTGAAGCCAAACAGCATCCCGGATGTTAGAACCGGAGGAGGAGGAGGAAAAGGGTCACCTCTTGGCCTTTCTGCCTTCCAGTCAGCCGATGGATCAGATCGGCCCCTGAGGCTCTGGACTTGGGCCCGCAGCTGTGGGGCTGACATGGGAGTGTCTCTGGGTTTCCTGCCCCCAGCACAGCCTCTCCAGGCTGCAAGACTGAGCTGGGTTTTATCCCTGCAGATGTTTATCCCTGCAGACCCCTTATCCTTGGAATGTGGCCTCGGCTCCATAAATGCATCCCCTGGGAGTGTGAATAGCTGCAGAACCAACCCCCAGAACCCATTGTTCTGGAAGTTCCAGAAAAACCAAAACAAACTCCCAACAATATGGGGGTGGGGAGGGAATGCGGAAAGGGCCGGCTGGGCCTTTGTCCTTAGGCATGCAGACGTTTACATTTTCCACATTAATGAGCTGGGAGATAGCTCCTTTTATGCCAGTAATAACAACCACCAACCCCTCCATGTTCTCATTTAACTCTGGCCAAAACCCAAGCAAGGCCAGCACGACCCGAACATCCCGTTTCAGAGATGAAGGGATTGAGATTCCAAGGGGCCCCGTGACTTCATCAGGGTTAGTAAACACCGAGCTGGGACTTGAACCCAATGTCCCAGCTTCTTTCCAGCCCACCTTGGGGGGACCAGGGGCAGCACTGACTAAAGGGTCTTGCCTGGTTCCCTTGAGCTTCCCAATGTGGAATACACTGAGTTAGGAAGCAGATTCTTTTGTGAGGTGACCAGGAGGCCCACCCTGCCAGACACTGCCTGTCCTCAAGTACCACTACACGAAGGCAAGAGCCAGCTGAAGGGAGCTGGCCAGGCCATCATCCTCCATGAACCCCGATTGGCCATGCTCCTTCTCAGTAGCCACACATTTCTCAGCTGGGCAGTACTCACATATCTTCCTGCTGGTACCCTGGGAATGAGGCCTCTCATAGTTCATCTCCAAGGCCAACTCAGCCCTACTCGCCCAGCCTAGGGCCCTTCGCCCTAGGGGAGAAGAAGGTAGCAACAGATGAACTGCTCATAGATAATTAGCAGTGGGTTCTATCTCTTCCAACACTGTAAGCTTTAAGCAGACTGATATTTTTAGCAGAAAAAGAAAAATCTGGCTGAACTCATAAATTTTGATTTTTGCGTACTCATCTATTTCCAAAGCTCACTGCTAGAAAACTAAGAGCTTGTTCTTTGATTATAGCCATTTAGGAAATGGGATTCTAACAGACTTGTTGGAGTTTCACAAGCCTGGCAGTTTGCATGGAGGAACTGTGTGTGACTGCACTTCCATCTGGCAGGTGGTCTCGTTGGAAGGCACGCAGAAGTCTGGAGAACCGAGGCATAAGCAGAAGCACAATTCATCAGTGCAATTGTTTTTCCTGCTGTGAACATGGTATTTCTCTGGGTTTTTGAGGGCAACACGCACAGGAAGGACCTGGCTTTGCATTCTTCGTGGCATTCAAGAGAGTATCAAATGTCCAACATGCTTTGATTTCTGGCCTTGGTCTTCCTGCTCGCATTTCATCTTCTGGAAAACTCAGCCATGAGCCAGGCCGACACGCAGCAGCAGAGCCTTGGCTCAGCTTGTGCCGACCCGGGCGGGAGCGCTGGGTCCCCTGAGAAGCTTGAAGTTACTGGCTCTAACTGGAGGCTGTCTGGAGTCTGGGTTTTGTTCTTTATTATTTTTATGAGAAAATTACTTGTTTTTGTTCCTTGCAGACCAGAAAAGGGAAAATAACTCAAGCCAAGAACAGAACAGGAAGGGGAAGCCCATTAGCTCCTTAGGACTTGACAACACACAATTGTTGAACTGGTTGAGCCTCCAGAAGCAAGGGCCCAGAGGTGGTATTTCCTTTAGAAATTCTGGTGTGCCTGGACCTAGTCCTTTTGAGGGAACCTCTAAACCTTAGGTTTCCAATCTATAAAATGGCAATTCAAAACTTTCTGAGTGATGTGGGTCTCAGAATTAAAATAAATGATACTGGGGTTTGGGGTCACCCTGGCTTCCCTGGTGGCTCAGTATTAAAGAATCCACCTGCCAATGCAGGAGATGCGATTTCTATCCCTGGGTCGGGAAGATTCCCTGGAGAAAGAAATGACCACCCATTGCAGTATTCTTGCCTGGGAAATTGCATGGACAGTGGAGACTGGCAGGCGACAGTCCAGGGGAGTCGCAAAGAGTCAGACACGACTGAGTACGCAGGCACCAGCGCATCAGCTGAGAAGAGCAATTACAAAGCGCACCTCCTAGAGAGACCCAAGGCGCGTTGGGTGGGAGTGGGGAGTCCCAAGGATGAACAGGAGAACTTTTCTGTGGGAAGGACGAGGTTGGTGCTTCCCCCAGTGGGAGACCAGACAGGATCCCGGACATCCTGGGACTCTTCTTCTCTGGACCCCAGGGCCTGGCTCCTGCTGCACCCGGGCTGGCAGAAGTCCAGGGGCAAAGGCTGGCTGCACCTGAGGCAGGGTTTCCTCTCTTGCAAGTGTCTAAGCTGGCAAACTGCCCCTCACCACATATTGTAGCCCCACCTCAGGGGCCTGACCTCCCAGTTTCCTCTAAACTTCAGGAACTGGGGTTGGAGAGAGGGATTTGCATGTTCACCTATAAACACTAGGAATCCAGCCCAGGGGAGGGAGGCTTTGGGATGGGGCCGTCTTCTGTTTGGGGTTTGGGAGGTGAGGGATTAGAGAAAGGAAAAGGAGCTGCTGTTCCCTGTGAGACAGGCCTGAATGGGCTAAGGCCCTGAGGAGAGGAACCCTCTGGGGCCTCTGCTGTGCTGCTCAGGAGTAGTTTCTTAGGCTCACTCTAATCAATCACGAGGTCTTCCCAGGTGGCTCAGTGGTAAAGAATCCACCCGCCAGTGCAGGAGATATGGGTTCAATCCTTGGGTCGGGAAGATTCCCTGGAGAAGGGAATGGCTACCTACTCCAGTATTCTTGCCTGGAGAACCCCATGGACAGAGGAGCCTGGTGGGCAACAGTCCATGGGGTTACAAAGAGTCAGACATGACTGAGCAACTGAACCAATTACCACAAACTGGATGGTTTAAAACAATAGAAATTTGGGACTTCCCTGGTGGTCTATTGGTTAAGGTTCCTCACTCCCACTGCAGGGGCACGGATTCCATCCCTGGTCAGGGAACTAAGATCCCAAATGATGCAGCAAATAAATAAAATAATAAATGTATATTAAAAAACAATAGAAATTTACTCTCTCGGAGTTCTGAGGACCAGAAGTCTCAGTCTCACTGGGTATTAAGCTGGCCATCAGGCTCCTGCGTTCTCTGGATGCTCTGGGGGAGAATCTATTCCTTTCCTCTCCCAGCTTCTGGTGGCAGCTGCATCACTCGAATCTTCCAGGCCAGTCATCCTCAAATCTCTTTCTGCTCCATCTTCACATCACCTTCTCCTCTGTGTCAGGCCTCCCTCTGTCTCCCACCTACATGCAACTGTGTTGAGGGCTTGCACAGTAATCCAGGGTTATCTCTCCACCTCAAGATCCTTGATTCCATCCCACCTGCCAGACCTTCTTTCCAAACCAGGTAACTGCATAGGCTTCCTAGGGCTGCCACAACAAATTACCAGATACATGGCAGCTAAAGTTAATAGAAATTTATTCTCCCACAGTTCAAGGCCAGAACTCCAACATCAAGGTGTCAACCAGGCCGTACTCCCTCCAGGGGTTCTAGAGAGACCCACCTCCTTGCCTCTTCCAGCTTCTGTGGCTCCTACTGTTCCTTGGCTGGTGGAAGCATCTCTCTAATCTCTGCCTATTTTCACATGGGCTTCTCCCTTGTGCGTGTCAAATTTCCTCCTTTTTCTTCTGACACCAGTCCTTGGACTTGGGCCCACCCTACGTGTGTGCTTGAGTGTTCAGTGGCTTAGTCGTGTCCAACTCTTTGCGACCCCATGGACTGTAGCTCACCAGGTTCCTCTATCCATGGGATTTCCCAGGCAAGAATACTTGAGTGGGTTGCCATTTCCTTTTCCGACCCTACATCCAGGACGATCTCATCTTGAGATCCTTAGCTACATCTGCAAATAAATGATTTCCATATAAGGTCACATTCCCAGGTACCAGGGGTTAGGGCTTGAATACATCTTTTTGAGATACTGTTCAACCCACTGTGGTGACACAGGTTCTAGGACCTGATATCTCTGGGGGAACATATTTTGCCTACCACGTTCCTTATGCTAGGTTGGCTACTAGTGGGTCCTGGCCCTGAGGGCTGGGGGGTCATGGATATGTTGAGTGACAGGCTGGCTGCCTAGGCACATATTTCCTCTTGGGCATGGTAGGGAGCAACGTGCAGGGGGCAGGGCTACCGTCTCAGAGCAGTGGCTACCTGTGCCTGTCCACAGACTCCTGGGCAGGGCCCATGTCCCCTGAGTGGGGCAGCCTGGGAGCTGATCCTGGGGTTCTAGTTTACCCACTGGAAATGGGAGGGAGAGAGCTTGTGAAGGTTATAATAATTTGTGCCATTTATTGAAAATCTTCTATGCTCCAGGTACTTATCCACATTGTTTCATTTAATCCTCAAGAATGCTGACCATTTTACAGATGGGGACACTGAGGCTCCAAGACCTTTAGTGACCTCACCCAGATTTCAAAGCTGCTAAGGATGGAATCAAAATCAGAACTCAGGTTGGGGGGAGGACAAGATCCTTGATTTTTTTTCCCTCAACTTCATACTGTCTCTCTTTGTAATAAACTTAAGAGTTATAAATTACAGGCCTGTGGTGGAAGACGGTTGGGGAGATAATTTCAAACTCTTAGGGCTATACCAAGAACTAAATTAGGAGTTTATGTAGCCTCATGGCATGAGTCAGGGATGGCAGGGAGCCGTGGGAGGGGGTTTTGATGGGAACCGTGGTGTTAAAGAAACAATTATTGCAACACTTGTTCAAGGAGGCAGACTTTGGGCTTCCCAAGTGGTAAAGAACTTTTCTGCCAATGCAGGAGACTTTGGTTCGACCCCTGGGTCAGGAAGATCCACTGGAGGAGGGCGTGGCAGCCCACCCCAGTATTCTTGCCTGGAGAAATCTGTGGACAGAGGAGCCTGGCGGGTTATAGTCCGTAGAGTCACACAGAGTCGGACACAACTGAAGCAACTTGGCACACATGCATGCAAGGCAGATTTTGCTCAGGGGACTGTCACTGAGGTGGGGTTTTGTGATGGGAGAGAGAGATTGAACTCAACTGCAAATATAAGGAAAAGTGGGAATTTAAAGCTAAGAAGCAAGGGGTGTCAGGGGATAGAAAATTTCTAAGAGGAAGCATCAGGGGTAATGGGGTTCTGGCTAAACTTACCTAACAGGATGCTTGTTGGAGGCAGATCTGGGTGACCACACACCAGCTGTGGGCTGTCGGGAGATGAGGAACCCCTTCAGATATTGAGGGTGATCAGACATCGAGGATGATGGATGCTGGCTAAACTGACTTAGCAAGATTCTTACTAAAATTGGTTGAATATGGAAGCCCAAAAGCCAGGACCTAGTTGAGAGGAGAGTCCAGAAGAACCTGACTAGAGTTTGGTCAAAGAGAGACTTATCAGAAGAAAGTGGCCCCAACCGGGAAACCTTGGAGTGCTGAGCTGGAAGGAGGTCGCTGAGCTGGGAAAGGGCCTGACGGGAACCACATAATAAGCTGGTCACAGAGCCAGGCCTGAGCCAGGCTTCCCAGGCCTCTCTCCCCGGGGCCCGTGTGCCCCTGCTTCAAGAAACTGGCTCAGGACCAATTGGCAGAGAGAGGAAAGGGAACTGGTGTGAAACCGGAAGTCCCGAGTCCCAGGCCTGGGACTTATCAGACTTACAGACTTATCAGACTTATCAGCTCTGTGACTTCAGGAGATGGCTTAACCCCTCTGATTCCTTGCTGGTAAGATGAGAAGGTCACAGGGCAGGCACACTGGGACCTGGGATCCTGTTCTCAGCTGCCCTGGCCTGCCTGAGGAGAAGACAAACAGATGGGACCATGGGACTCAGTGATCAGTCTCAGACCCCCCTGGGAGTGGCACGGGCAGGCCTCAGTCCCCCTCATCCCACCCCCACCCCCTCCCTCCCCCCACTGTGCAGACTGGCTTCGGAGAAAGACTCCCTCAGGAAGCTGTGGTGAACGTGGACCTAGGGCAGGATCGTGGTGTCCTTGTGGGCCAGGACCAGGGCCCGGGAGGGGAGGAAGCAGGGTGCAAGGGTCTCTGCTGGCCTGTCTCCTCCACCAGGAGGAGGTCCTAGGGGTTCGAAGGGCTCTGTTTTTTCCAATCCATGGCGCCAGTTTCAGTTTGGCAGAATGACCCCTGGAGAGAACCAGGGCAATAAAGTTGGAATCGCTCAAGCACAGGAAAAAGGACACAAAGGCGAACAATGCAGGGAGGCTCGGCAGGAAAAGAGGCGAACTGGAGCCGGGCTGCTGGGCAGACCTCAGGCTCCTGGAGTCTGGAAGTGCAGGGTGATCCAGGGCTCCAAGAGGGGCGGGGGCCAGGCCCAGAGGTGGACAAATACAGAGGGAGCAGGGGAAAGGGAAGGCCTGAGACCAGGGGGCACAGCCCGAGGGAGAGGCGTCGGTGTGAAGGGCTGAGGAACAGCTATCTTGAGTCAGGCCTTAGTTTTTCGTCTTTCTTTGCTAAGGGGCAGAGATTCCTGTCTGTCCTGATCCGTGTTGACTTAGCAGACATGGAGCTCCTGCCGCATGCAGACTGGGCCGCAGAAGAGAAGCAGACTGAATCTGGATCTTCCCTAGTGGCCTCCCTGCTCCTGTGAGCACGGGTGAGCTCTGGTCTCACCTGGAATTCCGCCCTCCTGGGTCTCTGTCGGATGAAATCCAAGCCCCAGCTGGCACCAGAGGCCTTGCATCACCTGCTCTACTGCCCTCCCTGGCCTGACTTCCCATGAACCTCTCCAGCTCAAAGAGCCACGTGGCTTCCAAGCCTCTAGGCCTTTGTCCATCTGCTCGTCTTTCTGAAACTTCGTTTCTCTTCTCCTTTCCAGCAGAATCTTCCCGCTCTTGGAACTCAGTTCATCACTGCCTCCTCTGAGAAGCCTGCCCTGCTCTCTCAGCCTGGGCAGCCCCACAGCCCACACCCCACTGCCCACGAGCCTAGAAACACTGCTAGGTGATAAGACATGTACCCATCTCTCTCCCACCATCCCAAGCTCCTGAGGATCAGTGGATCTTCTCTGTTTTCACCTATCCAGACCAAGCTGGGCCAAGCTGAGAGTAGGCACCTTGGGAATGTTTCTCAATGAGTGAACCTAGCGTGGAATCTTTCAGAGGTGGTGAATGGAAGAAGCATGTCTCACCTGCTCTAGGGCTCCATGTTGTTATTGCTGTTTAGTAGATAAGTTGTGTCTGACTTTTTTTGACCCCATGGGCCATAGCCCATCAGGCTCCTATGTCCACGGGATTGCCCAGGCAAGAACACTGAAGCGAGCTGCCATTTTCTTCTCCAGAGGATCTTCCTGACCAGGGATTGAACCTGTGTCTCCTGCACTGCAGGCGGATTCTTTACCACCGCACCACCTGGGAAGCCCCTGTGCTATGCTGTGCTATGCTTAGTTATTCAGCCGTGCCCAACTCTGTGCAGCCCCATGGACTGTAGCCCACCAGGCTTCTCTGTCCATGGGGATTCTCCAGGCAACAATGCTAGAGTAGGCTGCCATGCCCTCCTCCAAGGGATCTTCCCAATTCAGGGATCGAACCCAGGCCTCCCACATTGTAGGCAGATTCTTTACTGTCTGAGCCACCAGGGAAGCCCCTAGGGACCCATAAAGTTGGAAAAAGTACATTTCTCAGGGGTCATGATATAATGCTTTAAAATGGAAACAGGACTCCATGTTCGGGTGTCTCAGCCAGAAAAGGAGGGAGAAAACTCCCCCTTCACACACTGCAGGAACTGGGGTGAGAGGTCAGGTCCTGGAGTGTCAAACGCCTGGAGGAGTTGGTGGCCAGGGAGGGTGGGTGAGGGATGGATCCAGGGTAGGGGTCCGGGTCAGGCACTCTTGTAAAGGGTCAACTTTCAGCTTGCCTCCCCTCAGGTTGAGGCCAAAAAGCCCTGAGCAGGTGTTGTGGCCTGGTGAGAGCTCCTCCAAGACCAGATTGAGGATCCTGACCTCAGAGAGGAGACCTCCCTCCACCTGTCAGTCTTCCCAGGAATTCAATGGAAGGAGGGGCAGATGCGGAACAAGGTTGAAGGCCATTCTGAACGGGGTTTGGCCTCTTGGCTGCTCTAAAGCTGAGTCACAGTCTGGCCTGTGACTTGAGGGCCCAGTGCCCTTTTCCAAAGACACAGCCAGAGCAGGGTCAGTGATCAGGAGACAGCGGACCCTTTCTAGGGCCAGTGGAGTCAGGAGGTACCTCAGGAGCCCCTGGGGCTGGTAGCCAGGAGTGGCTTGGTCCATGAACTTGAGGACAAGGTAGCCCAACAAAATACAGGTTATATCCACATTTCAGATAAATAAAAATTTTATTTTTTTAAGTGTAAGTCTGTCCCAACTATTGTGTGAGATGTACTTAGATTAAAACAATGATTTGTTGTTCTTCTGATTTACCTGGGTGTCCTGTATTTTTATTTGCCCAATCTGATCACCTTATTTAGAGGTCAGCCTGGTCTGAGGGGAAGCATGGCTCCCAGGCCTTATTACAGTAAACCGTTTGTAAAACAAACACTACCCCCAGCAGCCTGCACAGAAAAACAACACATGTCACTTCCTGAGAACACGTTATTGTCTGAAGGTGGAAGTCTGTGATTTTGAAGGAAAAAACAGTTTTCTGCTGAGGAAGAGTGAGTCACAAGCAAGTTGAAAATGTTTCTCTGGATTTTAGGGTTGGGTGGACATGGTCCCCTCTTCCCTCCTTCTCATATCTACTCATTTGGCTGCCCTGGGCTGGGCCCTGACTCCAAGCCTACCAAGAATCCCACCAACCATGCCACTGCTGACCACCAGCCTCCTAACTCCACTTACCATAGCGAAGGCCCACTGTTTCCCAGCCACGGGCCCAGCTCTGCCTGTGCCTATGCAAGGGGGCCGTGGGGTCCTCAAATCTCAGGCTACACTGTGGGCTAAACTTTAGAGCAGCCAAGAAGGCCTCTTGGAGGAGGCCTCTTGAGTCTCTTTCCTCAAGCTGCAAACTTGGGACACCATCCCACTGGTGTGGAAGAGCCACTGGAGGGAGGCCCAACTCACCCCTCCCTCTCTCCACCACCTCCCCCCGCTGTGAGGTGAGAGGGCAGGGTCACAGGTCAGGGAGTGACCTTTCTAACTTGGGGTCAGTCGCCCTGGCAAACTGAGCACAAAGCCAGCCTCTCGGCATCTGCAGGAGGCTGTCTGGCCCCAACGACATTCCAAGCATTCTTTGGGGTCCTCTGTCTGGAGGGAAGTGGTGCTTTGTGCAGTGAGGAAGTGTCTGACTGACTGCGACCCCTTGTTTGGCTGCCAGCACTGCCTGACATCCTCAGCCCCACTGTCTGGCCTGATGGACCAGCTGGGGTGAAGGTGGGGGTGGGGGAGAGGTCCCTGGGGCCTCCTGTTGCTCCGCAGGCATGCAGCCCCTGACAGGTCTTTCTTCACAGGCCCCTGAAACTGCAGCTTATGTGGACTGCAGCTTGGCCTGTGGAGAGAACTTGAACCCAGGGATGGCCCACCTTGGTCTGAATCCTAGTGCTGGCATTTACTAAGGTGGTGGCCTTCTCTCAGTGATGTCAGCTCTCCATATCTTAGTTCTGTCATCTGTAAATGGGCTAATAACACCCACCTGTATCCTGTGTCTGCATGCTCAGTCGTGTCTGACTCTCTGCAACCCCCTAGACTATAGCCTGCCAGGCACCTCTGCCCATGCAATTTTCCAGGCAAGAATACTGGAGTGGGTTGCCATTTCCTTCTCCAGGGGATCTTCCTGACCTAGGAATCGAACCCACATGTCTTGCATCTCCTGCATTGGCCGGCGGGTTCTTTACCAGCTGAGCCACTGGGGAAACCCAGTAACACTCACCAGACAGTGTCACTGAAAGGATGACCTTCTGATTCAGCAGGTCTGGGGTGGGGCCCAAGATTCTGTATTACTAAGATGCTGCCAAGTGATGCTGGCCCCATATCCAGGCTGAGCAGTTTAGATCTCTGCTCCTCCAAGTACGGCTCACAGCCTCAGAGCAGCAGCAGCAGCAGCAACAGCACAGGGGAGCTTGTGAGAGGCACAGAGCCTGTCCCACCACCAGCCTGAGTCAGACTTTGCACTGTAACCAGAGCCCAGGTGAATCCCAGACTCATTGCAATTCACTGGATGGTGGAACAGCGCTGTCTGTGAGAACTTTCCGTGGTTCTAAACCTGCACTGTCCAACAGAACCGCCACTGGTGATGACTGAGCATTTGAAACGTGGCTCATGTGATTGAGGAGCTGAATTTTTTATTCTATTTAACTCTCATCAACTTAAATATAAATAGCCAAACGTGCCTGGTGACTTCCGTTTGTTCAACACAGGTCTAGAGTAACCCAGTTCTGAGGGCCTGTAGAGCAGGAGACCCCAGCCTCTGGGCCACAGATCGGTACCCGCTGTCATATCAACAGTGGCATTAGATTATAAATAAATTGCACACTAAATGCTATGTGCTTGAATCATCCTGAAACCATCCCTCCCCACCTCTCGTCCGTGAAAAACTTGTCTTCCACGAATCTGGCCCTGGTGACAGAAAGGTTGGGGACCGCTGTGTGTAGAGGTTGTCATTATAGACGGGGCAAAGGTTCAGGGAGGAATCCGAACCTGCCTGAAGTTCCAAAGTGAGTCATCGACAAGGTAGGACCAGAACAATGTCCCTGGGCTCTGTACCAGAAGTTTCACTACCACCAGAATTCCAGGATTCACATAAATCCATGAGCGGCACAGAGGAGAGGAGAGGGAGGGAGGAGGGGGCTAGAACTGACGGTGACCCCAAGTTTGTAGCTTGGATCCTAACAAGAGCATCACTTGATGAGATACAGGCCTTGGTGCTGATGAAGGGGAGGATAAACTCAGCCTAGAAGGTGGCTGAGACCAGGATGCCAGACTGGAGCCCCATGGAAAAGCAGGGAGGAGCCAGAGTGGTGGGCCCCCGCGAATGCACACCTGCTGTCCCCCACCAGGCTCTTTGGGACTCCCTCCTCCGGTGCCCTGAGGTTCCCATGGCCCTGCCAGTAGAAAGGGTGATGTTCAGCAACCACTCAGCGTCCTGAGCACCTGTGTCCTCACCAAGCAGCACCAGAGTATCTGCGGCTTAGAAAGGCCCTTGGAGGTGACACCTCCCTGGGCCCCTGACTCCGCCAATCCTGCCTGCTGCCTCCTCCCTCGTCTGATGGCCAATGTCGGGGTGAAGTGAGGCCACCTCAGCAAATCCTTACAGCAGAAGTTCTGCCTGGATAGAGGCCTCCTCAACACCTCTGTACTCAGTGAAAAGAGACCCATAAAGTGACTCTCCACACACAAATAGAAAGACTATTTCTGGAACAAGAGAATAAAGTGGTAGGGAGTCGAGGATCAAAGGAGGGACAGACTTAGTTACTGACAGCCCAGAGGGGACCAAGGGTTGGAGAGCAGGCCAGCTGGGGCCGTGGAGGAGAGTCGGCTCCATGTCCACCCCGCAATGGCCTGCCTAAGAGGTGGTGAGCTCCCCATCACGGTAAGAGCTCAGGCTGGGATTGGAAAGCAGCCGCTGGGGAGACTGCAGAGGAGCTCTGGCCGTAGGAAGAGGGCAAAAGCCTCTCATCCTTTATTTTCCCAGATTCAGTCATTCCATGAACCTCGTTCCTCCAAAGGAGCTGAACAGCAATCTCCACTTTTGTTTTTCAATCTATTTATTTACTTAGCTGCACTGGGTCTTGGTTGCGATGTGTGGGATTTAGTTCCCTGACCAGGGATCAAACCCGGAACTCCAGCACGGGGAGCCCAGAGTCTTAGCCACTGAACCACCAGGGAAGTCCTAGCAGTTTCCAATTTTCACATGGATTTGCTATCTCAGGCATCTTTCCTCTTCTATTCCAGTCCTCCCTGCCCCCCTCCCGGCAGCTAACTAATATTGTTTATGTGCAACTAATCATAGGTGTCACCGCGGCATGTGACCTGATGCTAAGTGGTTCACAGGCCAGCGCTTCTCACACTCCGAGGGGCCTAGGAGCCACTTGGGGATCTGATCCAGCTGACCTGGCCTGGGGCCTGGGGGTCTGCCTTCCAACAGGCTCCCAGGTGCTGCTGCAACCAGCCTTGGAGAAAACGAGGCTGCGGTGGCTGGGGAGACCTGGAGGATTCTACGATGGGTTGGGATGGAAGTGAGCACCAGGAAGGCTCCTGTGCAGGAATTTCAAAGGACTGGACTCACTTCTTTCTGGAGCTTGCTCTCCAGATGAAGATACTCTCCATCTTCAGGGTCATTCCCAGTCTCCCTGCTTGAAAAGCATAAATCAGCTGTAAGAGGGCAACTTCACCACGGCCTGGGCACCCTGTACAACCTCCCCTCTTGCTCTCCTGTCCCTGGGAAACTGCTTTCACCTGAAGGAGCTTTTCATTGTATCTATGGGGTGGCAGCTGTGGTCCCATCAGACCAGGGCTCGTTCAGGGCCAGCCCAGCTCAGCCAGAGCTCTGGACAGAAAGCCTCTTTCCTGCCTTCCCTTAGCTGGCTGCTGACACAGATGCAGCATCTGCAGAGAACCCTCTCACCAGGAACCAGGGGGTCTCTGGCCCTTCCCACTTCTGAGCCTCAATTTCCCCATCTATAATGTTGGAGGGGACCGAAGGCTCTCTCGGAGATACCTGGCTCTGCACCCACCCATTCAGTGTTTGGGAGCTCAGAGCAGGTAGGGATGGTGCTGTGGGGAGATGTGGGTGTGAGGGGTGGCCAGGGGACAGGGACAGGCAGGGTGGCTCCATCAGGGCGCACCCGCCTTCACAGACTCTCTCTGCACTGAGGGTTCTCAGATATTTTTAGGAAGGTTGGCGCCTCCTGGGCTGTGATTCATTAATACAGCTGACAAGGATCAGCATTTTTTGAAACAGCAGTGGGAAGTTGAGAAGGTTCCCTAGTGTGGCTGTAAGGAGAAGGGGAGAGTCCTGGTGTTTCTAGCCAGAGCTGTGTGTGTTGCAGGGAGGTGATTAGAGAGTGGAGGGGAGTGAGGTGTTGCAGGGAGTGGGCAGGAGTCCTGGGAGTTCTATTTTGAGTGAGGGACTTGGTGCCCAGGGCAGGGCTATTTGACCACGACAAAACAGAACCTCTTCAAAGCTTTGTAAGTGTTCTAGAGAGATGCTCCTGTGTGTGTGTGTGATGGAGGAAGTCAGTGGGCACATTGTGACATCATGCACCAGGCTTCAGGGCCTCTTTTGCTGATTTCAATACATATTTGCTGACCCCCTACTGTGGTCAGGCCCTGAGCTGTAAGGCCCATTTATTTACTGCTTTTTTGTCCATTGTGCATTTACTCTGTGCATGTGTATCAGATAAAGTTTTCAGTTAGCAATAATCACGCTTTGGATAAACCTCATTGGCTATGATACTGCCACTGTGCAAAGCTATGTACTCATGGAGCCAGTACCTGCTCTGTACCAACCCAGAGGCCTGGCTCTGATTCTGACTGCAGTATACTCTGCTCTGTGACCTTAAATGAGTCTCTTCCCCTCTCCGAGCCTCAGTTTCCTCCTCTGACAAATGGGTGTGGTGTAGTTTCTTTCCTGCCTGCCTCACTGTAAACACAATGGAGGTCAAGGCATTTGATTAACATCAGAACACACTATTCTTGTTATGCCCACAGCATCCAGGCCCCTCCCCACCCCACAGCCCTCTTGGAGGACCCCCGCAGCTGCTTCTGGCCTGCCCTTTCCCACAGGGCTCTTGGCTGGAGTGAGGAAGGAAGTGGGCTGCGCCAGCAGACCCCGCGCTGGACCAAGATGGGGAAGGCTGCTCCCCAGGCCTAGGGGCCACCCCAGGTTCTGCCATGTGCTGCCCACCAATGGGATTGTATTCATCAGGGTTCTCCAGAGAAACAGAACTGAGAAGATGTTATGTTAGCTCAGGACGTCATAGGAAAATACCACAGACTGGATGGGTTGAACAACAAAAATTTGTGTCTCACAGTTCTGGAGTCTGGCTGTCCAAGATCAGCATGCCAGTAGAGTCAAAGGCCTGTCACAGCCTTGTCCTCAAGGCCTAATTAACCCCAATTGACCTCCCCAAAGTCCTACTTCCTAATACCATCACACTGGGGGGTTTGGGCTTCAACATATGGATTTGGGGGGACACATTTGGTCTGTAATATATATATGAAGAGATTTATTGCGAGGAATTGTCTTACAAAATTACGGAGACTGGAAAATCCCAATCTGTAGTGTGGGTCTGCTGAAGGAAGGGGAACATTTTCCAGGGTCCAAGAGGGGCCTCTTATCTAACACTTGGAAATGAATTGTCTGAGGAGACACACATGCTGACAAGGGAAGAGACTTTATTGTGAAGGGACGCCTGGGCGGGGAGCAGAAGGGTAAGGGAACCCAAGACTGCTCTGCCATGTGGCTCACAGCCTTGGGTTTTATGGTGATGGGATTCGTTTCTGGGTTGTCTGGCCAATCCTTCTGACTTTTGGTTCTTCCTGATAGCACATGCATTGCTCAGTCAAAATAGATTCCATCGAGGAGGATTTGGGGAGGTGGTAGGATACCTGGCGTCTCCTTTTGACATTTCCTGAATTCTTCCGGTTGGCATAGTTGCATGTTCCTTACCAGGACCTGCTGTCATAAAAGAACTCATGCAAACGGTTACCATGGAGCCTGGCCAGGCAGGATGGGCAGTTTCAGTCACTGTTTCCCTCTAACAGGTCAGCAGGCTGAAGATCCAGCAAAGCTAATGCCCAGATGACCTCCTGGCAGAATTCCGCCTTACTCAGGGGAGGCTGGGCTTTTTGTTCTATTCAGGCCTTCCAATGATTGCATGAGGCCCACCCACGTTACAGAGGGCTATTGGCTTTTCTCAAAAGCCTATTCAAATGTAAATCTCATCCTAAAACACCTTTCCAGTTGACATATAAAATTAACCACCATATAGCTGGGTGGGCCTAAACCCTGGGACCTTCTGGGGGCCCTGGAGCCACCTTTCCCTCTTAATCTTCCTGGACCATGCTTAGGGCTTACAAAACTGTCCCCAAGGGCCGATCTGGAAGTGTCAACTTACAAAAGATGCCAAACATGTGGGGTCTGGCCTTCAGGCTACCAGGTGGGAACAGGTACAGTGCCGCTTCAAGGGCAAGCTGGCAAGTCACCCCAGTGCCCACACCACTGTGAGTTCAGAGACTCGGAGTCTGACATTTCTCCCTCCCCAGAACAACCTCCAAGATGCCTTGGAACCTTTTAGGAACATTTTTGCAGTTTAAAAATAGGAAATATTGCACAGCTCAGGCGACAGAGAGGCCAGGAGTGGGTGCCCCTAGGCAGGGCAAGAAAGGCTGAGGGCTGATGAGGGGGCCTGGGTGGGGCCTAAAACTAGAGGGGCCTGGGGACAATGCCATTCCTTCTTTTCTTCCCCTACTAGACCACTGAGTCTCCTGAGTCCCAAGAGACCAGGAGAACAGGACCCCGGGCCCAGCTGGAGGAGCTTAAGACCTGATAGTGCGGTTTTGCTCTGGACTCTTGGAGCTGGGGGATTGACGGGGTGCGACTCTGGCCTGCCCAGAGGATTAGGTTGGATCCCAAAGGAAAAGGTTTCTGACCTGACCCTGAGGGGAACTGGGGTTTTTCCAGATGCCCAGGGTGCTCTGTAGAGGGAAGACCTGGCCTCTGCCTTTGGGCCCTGGTTCCCACATCGGCTGAGCAAGCAGGTTGGACTAGAGGAGCTCCAGGGCTCCACCTGAGACTTAGGGAGCTAACAAGTCTGCTTCCGGTGCTCCTGGCTCCTTCCTTCACATGCGAGTGGATGCGAGTGAGAGCCGCCAAGCATCCAGCCCCATCCTGTGTCGTGCTTCCAGCTGGGCTTGTGCTGAAGCGGGGTCGTGGTTCAATGCCATGAATTTGAGCCTGTCTGTAGTCCATGCATGCCTCAGCTCTCTCACACTTGTCACAAGCCCTGGGGCTGCCCTTGGAACTCAGGCTGTAATGCAGGCTCATCAGCCACCCACTCACCTGTGGCCTCTGAGTCCCCTGACTCCCTCTTCCTACCAAGCCCAGGGGGCCCATCCCTGGGCTTGGTAGGAAGCCCCATCCCTGGGGCTGCCTCGCTCCAGCTCCCTTGTTGGTCAGGGCAATGTTCTTCCGTGTTGGAAGTCAACCAAGTCTCTCACCTGGGCTCTGTTCCTCCCCACTAGCTACTGGCTCCCTGAAGGCAGGATCCAGGGTCCTCTATTTCCCCTACCCAGCCCAGGTAGTGCCAGCCCAGGGCCTGCTGCATCCCCTCACTCAGTGCTTCCGGACAGCTGGGCAGTTCTGAGTCTCTGGTCCCAGGCAATCACCTACCTCTCACCTGAGCTGGGACTGATGGATGCCCACTGACCTCAAGGAAGCTCAGTAAGGAGCAAACAAATGGGAAACTGAGGCACAAAGGCACCAGGTGGTCAGACAGGAGGGGCAGGGGGTACCAGCAGGTGCAGCTTCCTGGGAACCCCAAGCTGTCTTTTCTCCACTTGGTGGCCTCTTCCATTGTCTTGCCCCATTTCCCCTTGACCTTCACTGCCCAGAGTCCTCCACTGCCATTCCTTCTTCTACTTGTCTTCCTCACAAAGGGTCCCACACTTCAGAATGATCTCCTAATCTCCCCTCCACACACACCACCCAGCCCCCCCTCCCCCGCCTCCCCGCTGCCCACCCACCCCACACACCCCGCCACTGACTCCTAGTGTCCAGAGGAAAGTAACCAGCTAAACTAAACCATGTGGATGCGGACACATCAACCGAGGTCCAAGCGGACCCTCAAAAGGTAGCCTCGCTCCAGGGGATGCTTGAGTCTGGAAGGGAGAGGAAGCTGCTCTGTGTGTTGCCAGCTAGCTGCTTGGTGGCCTCTGTCTTGCAGACCTGAGGGTAAGGCAGAAACAGAGCCAGGTCACCCCAAGGCTGCCCACAGAGGCCTGGGGCCCCACTTGCCCCTCTCAAGGCTTCTCCAGCCCACCTAGGTAGCTCTCTTTCCTCCCATTCTCATGGACCCTCCTTCCTTCCTATTACCATCTTGGCATCTGGCCCCCAGCAAAGTTCCACATTCTTGAGTCAAGTGATAGCCCATGACCACTCCCTCAGTCACAGAAACCTAGTCAGGCCTGCGAAAACATGCCCAGCACCCTCCTTGCCTCCCCTGCTCCTTCCCAGCCTTTCTCAAAGGGACCTGAAGCCTTCCGGAGGAGAACTTCCCATTCCAGATGTTAGACCAAGTACAGCCTTATCCCTCCCTTTCCATCCCCTGAAATTCCCTTAGAAACATACAACCGTGGACATCCCCGGCCATATGGCCAAGAGTTCATCAGTGGCAAGAGACTGTACTGACTTTCTGGAAAATGGCAAGAAGATTATACTGAACTGAAAGATAAGCCAGAGCAAGGAAGTCACGATCTAAAAATGACTCAGAGGAGGTCAGCAGACACTCTCTATCAGAGGTCTGCCAGGCACCCACCCTCTTCTATGAGCTTTCCAGAAAGAGAAAACCAATTGTGTAGGTTTTGAGGTCAGGAAAAAATGACCTAGTTTGAAGACATAGATCCTTGGTCTGAAAGGCAGAACTCCTTGGAATATACTTATGAAATTTGAGGAGACCAGTGATAAGATCTTATCTTCCAGAGAGGGAAAAACAGATCACTTACCAAGAAAGAGGATCAAATTAGCCCCAGAATTCATAGCAACAGCTCAGACATTTAGAATGGGTTCAGAGGGAAAGTGATTTTGAGCCTTTCATCTAGTAACTACATAGACTATCAACTAAATAGCCTTTTAGAAAAGGTTGTTTGAGGGTGTGCTACAAGCAAAATGAAAAAGGAATCTACAAAAGAGGAAGGCGTGGGGTGGGAAAAACAGTGGAACTAGCCCAGCGTGATGCCCTAAAAAGAAATCTCAGCCGGGGAATGCACCAGACCCAGAAAGCTGATGATCTGATATAGAAACTTCTAGTAAATGATGTGATTAAAAATCGGAGGTAGTGGAGGTTGGAAGGTTATGAAAAAGAAGACGAAGAGTTTGTTTCTTTTTTGAATGAGGGGAAAAAGGGCAGAACAAGAGGCAGTCAGAAAGAAGAAAAGCTGGTCAAGAAGTCTTGGTGCAAATACGTATGCGGCCAGCTGCAACGCAGTGGCTGACTGGTCTGAGAAACTGACGCGTGTCAGGGAAGAGCATGCCTACATCCCTCTGATCCAGGCTTCGTGTCTTCTTCAAGCAGCCCCGGTCCTGTGACTAAGGAACACACTACCATCGTAAGGGGCTGGTGATGTAGGTGTCACTGAGTCCTTCTCATGTCACCCTGTAGAAATGACAACTCAGAGACCTGGCACCAAAATGCCGATACTCTGGCAACTGAGATTGCTGTTAGAAATAAACCGTCCTTCATGCCTAATCCAGGAATTTTGTGTTTTCTACCAGCATCCATGACACTGTGGCAGGGAAATCTCTTGCTGGCAAGTAGGAGAAAAATCTCAGACTATTCACAGTTCTTGACATATGTTTGAAAATACGTACGTTTCAGTGAACCTACCTTTGACCACATTTGTATGTATGCGTGAGGATTCGAGGGTTGTGATATCAGTGCGAATGGGTGTTTCAAGTTTGTACATACTGGAAAATCAGTGCTCAGCTGTTTGAGTCTGTAAGAGACAACTGTGAGCCTGTATTGGATACAGGACTGTCCCGGCTCTCCTCTTTGAAGGACGGGAAGGATTTGGGGAACTAAGGGACATGAGACACCAGTGCTTCACTCCCCAACTTACCCACCTACCACCTGGGCTTTATCGAGACCACTGCGGGGTTACTGGGTTTTCTCCTGGAACAACTGTATTGACCACAGGAAGAGGCCTACAGAGGACCATCAGGCGGAGCAAAGTAACTGAACTCTTAGAAGGGGCCCCTGCTGTGTGGGGTAAGACCTTTCCTGCCTCTGTCCCTCCCATTCCCCATTTAACACAATATTCCAAACCTTTACAATATTCCACAATATTCTAAACCTCTGTCAACACTTGGCCCATCCCGGGCCAACTGAGTCAGATCCTGGGGCATATGCCAGAGCACTGGGATTTTAAAACCTCTCTGAAATTTCTTCTCTAGTAGCTTCCCTTGAGAACCTCTCCTCCAAGGAGCCTGTGATCTCTTTCCAGCCAAGAGAATGGAATGGGTCTCCACGAGTTAACCACCATATCGTGATGTTGTAAGAGGAGCCTGGATCCATCCCCACCAAACAGCATTTCAACCATCCTCCTATTTTTCATTATTTTGCTCCCATCTCTGGATCCAGGTGGTTTGGTGGAGAGGGAGGCTGCGTAGAAAAGAAGTAACACTTGAGTATTTACTGCTCTGAGTATGGCATTGAGTGCTTTACCTGAAGTATCTTCTCTGCCTCCTCAAATAGTGCCCCATGATCAATGCTGTTACCCCTCTTTGAGAGGAGAAAGCTGAGGACCAGGAGAGCTTAGCAACTGGTCCAAGCTTATGCAGAGAGGTGGAGCCCAGCAAGGTTTAGAGGAAGAGGGGGTGGGAGCAGGGACAAACAGGAAGCGAGATGAGAAGGTATTGCCTATGTACAGACATAAACTGCAAAGGTACCAAGAAGCCTTTTCGGAGCCAGATGAAGTACAGGGAATCGGCAGGAGGGGACTGATGAATGTCTGGAAAGGCAGGCTAACTGGAGTCCCCAGCCTGCAGTGGATGGAGGCAGGAGCCCTCCAGGCTGTAGTGAATGACAACTGCATGTTTCTGTTCCTCTGCATCATCTAGGGGTCAAACTGCCCCCGTCCCCATATCCACACCACCCCTGAAATCTGTAGGTGGTCCATCCAGACAGGTCAGCCCGGCAGCCCAGCCACTGGGGAAGTCTCGCAGGCACAACATGGCCTCATTACCTCCTCCTCCTTCTCAGAGCCCCTCATTAACATTCAGATGGCTCCTCACACCATTCATTGAAGGCCACAGAGGAGTTGAGATCTGATCTAGCCAGACTGAGCTGCATTAAAATCAATTAAAAATGAGAGATAAGCCTCCTCTTTCCGATTGAAAAATCCACAGCAGCAAGAGAAAGACACATACAGACCATCGATCATCCAAGTCTCTGCTTTCCTTGGCTTAAAAAAAAAAAAAAAATCAGCTGCATTTGAGCTGGCTGAGCTGCGGAAGGTGTTCTTGGGATGAGCCCTGACATGTGGGTCCCAGGCCCAATCTCAGTTGCCAACAGGAGATGCCTACCATCCTGGGGCATTGCTTGCCTTGCCGACCTGACAGTCTGGCAGTCTGTTACCGAAAGGTATGTAGGGTCTGGGATTCACCTCTCAAAAGCCAATAAACAGGCCAGGTTGTTGGAAAGGAAAAGTTTCTTTACTTCAGATGCCGGCAACTAGGGTGGGAAGGGAGGGAGTCAGCCTTTGGACAGATGTCCGCCCCGACTGCCCCTCACTCCCAGTTGCCAACATCTGAAATAAAGCAGACTTTCCTTTCCACCAACCTGGCCTGTTTATTGGCTTTTTGGGTGACGAATAGCCAGACCTCCCCCCCACCCCCCACAGATCTTTTGGTAACATGACCTCAGGTGGAGTGAACAGAGAGCAGCCAGGGGAGGGTCGGGAAGCTTGTCCTTAGAGCCATCTTCAGAGTGCCCATTTCATTCCTGGTCCAAAATTTAGCCCTCAGGGAGATCACTTATTCTAGGCTTATCTTGGCTGTCCGTGGAAAGCTGGGCAGAATTACAATTCTCTTTTGTTCTTATCAGAGAATTTTTACTGCCTGATAATGTGAAGGTGCATTTCCTGATTTTCCAAGGAAATTGGTGCGTGTGTGTGTGTGTGTGTGTGTGTGTGTGTGTGTGAGATGTGCTGGGCCCTGCACCTCACAGTCTAGTGCATTAACAGGTACTAAGTAAACATTTGACAAATGAATGAAAAAAATGAGGTCAAAATGCATCCAACATAGTCAATTAAACAAATAGCATTTTGTGCCAATTTTGGTATTTCTGATCGTAATCATATCAATTTGATCTCTTTGTTCATTTATTTGTTTAACTGGTGGCCCAGCCTCTTGACACACTGAGAAAGTGTTCGTACAGGCAGAGCCTGCCCCAGTATACTGTCATGACCAGGATGGCAGGCTTCCAGGAGCAGCTAAGGTTTGACCTCAGTCTATACGATGAGTGGACTTGGTTAAGCAAGGCTCAACATGAGAGTATATAAGATCTGAATTGCCAGAAAAAGGAGTACGGACTTGCTCTGTGCGTGGGCAACCCTGCTTATCCTATGGATGCTGCCTCACACTCAGAAGACAATTTTACACTCTTCTCTGGGTCAGGGGTGACCCTAGAGAGCAGATTTAATGGATGATGAAAAAGAGTGTCTTGATCCAGAGCCACTGGGGCTTTATTGAATATTCCAACATGGGGGCAATGATTAGATTGGATTTAGAATACAATTCTTCCCAGCAATTTAGGGAAGGATATTGACTCCAGTGTATAATTGTTTCAAGTAATCGGAGCACTTTGTAATTCATTCAGTGAGGAGCTAAACATGTTCATGCTAAGTAGCTTCAGTGTGTCCGACTCTTTGCAACCCTATGGACTGTAGCCCGCCAGGCTTCTCTGTCCATGGGATTCTCCAGGCAAGAATACTGGAGTGGGTTGCTATGCCCTCCTCCAGGGGGTCCTCCTGACCCAGAGATCAAACCGGCACCTCTTACATCTCCTGCATTGGCAGGAGGATTCTTTACCACTAATGCCACCTGGAAGCCTGCTTAACATGTAATGTGAGCTATTAAAATATAACTGCAAAGGTGGTTCAGTTCAGTTTAGTCACTCAGTCGTGTCCGACTCTTTGCGACCCCATGAACCGCAGCACACCAGGCCTCCCTGTCCATCACCAACTCCCAGAGTTCACCCAAACTCAGGTCCATTGAGTCCGTGATGCCATCCAACCATCTCATCCTCTGTCATGCCCTTCTCTTCCTGCCTTCAATCTTTCCCAACATCAGGGTCTTTTCAAATGTCAGCTCTTCGTATCATGTGGCCAAAATATTGGAGTTTCAGCTTCAAGATCAGTCCTTCCAATGAACACCCAGGACTGATTTCCTTTAGGATGGACTGGTTGGACCTCCTTGCAGTCCAAGGGACTCTCAAGAGTCTTCTCCAACACCACAGTTCAAAAGCATCAATTCTTCTGTGCTCAGCTTTCTTTATAGTCCAATTCTCACATCCATACATGACCACTGGAAAAACCATAGCCTTGACTAGACAGACCTTTGTTGACAAAGTAATGTCTCTGTTTTTTAATATGCTATCTAGGTTGGTCATAACTTTCCTTCCAAGGAGTAAGTGTCTTTTAATTTCATGGCTGCAATCACCATCTGCAGTGATTCTGGAGCCCCAAAAATAAAGTCACCCACTGTTTCCCCATCCATTTGCCATGAAATGATGGGACCAGATACCATGGTCTTAGTTTTCTGAATGTTGAGCTTTAAGATAACTTTTTCACTCTCCTCTTTGACTTTCATCAAGAGGCTCTTTAGTTCTTCTTCACTTTCTGTCATAAGGGTGGTGTCATCTGCATATCTGAGGTTATTGATATTTCTCCTGGCAATCTTGATTCCAGCTTGTGCTTCTTCCAGCCCAGCATGATGTACTCTGCATATAAGTTAAATAAACAGGGTGACAATATACAGCCTTGACGTATTCCTTTTCCTATTTGGAACCAGTCTGTTGTTCCATGTCCAGTTCTAACTGTTGCTTCCTGACCTGGATATAGGTTTCTCAAGAGGCAGGTCAGGTGGTCTGGTATTTCCATCTCTTTCAGAATTTTCCACAGTTGATTATGATCCACACAGTCAAAGGCTTTGGCATAGTCAATAAAGCAGAAATAAATGTTTTTCTGGAGCTCTCTTGCTTTTTCCATGATCCAGCATATGTTGACAATTTGATCTCTAGTTCCTCTGCCTTTTCTAAACCCAGCTTGAACATCTGGAAGTTCACGGTTCACGTATTGCTGAAGCCTGGCTTGGAGAATTTTGAGCATTATTTTACTAGCATGTGAGATGAGTGCAATTGTGTGGTAGTTTGAGCATTCTTTGGTATTGCCTTTCTTTGGGATTGGAATGAAAACTGACCTTTTCCAGTCCTGGGGCCACTGCTGAGTCTTCCAAATTTGCTGGCATATTGAGTGCAGTACTTTCACAGCATCATCTTTCAGGATTTGAAATAGTTCAACTGGAATTCCATCACCTCCACTAGCTTTGTTCGTAGGGATGCTTTCTAAGGCCCACTTGACTTTACATTCCAGGATGTCTGGCTCTAGGTAATCACACCATCGTGATTATCTTGGTTGTGAAGATCTTTTTGTACAGTTCTTCTGTGTATTCTTGCCATCTCTTCTTAATATCTTCTGCTTCTGTTAGGTCCCTACCATTTTTGTCCTTTATTGAGCCCATCTTTGCATGAAATGTTCCCTTGGTATCTCTGATTTTCTTAATCCTTGTGCGCCAAGGATGTCACTGACCCAACAAAGAAACCATACTCTGCCTCTTCTTGTAGGACAGGGGTTTTCCTGCTTCTAATGATGTAGGTGTGTGAAAAGCCAGCCTGTTGGGACAAGATTGTCTGCTAAAGGAGCTCAAGCTTTGATTATTCGCTGTTGTATTTTCAGAGAAAACTACCAATGAAAACTACAGATCTCAGGACAGTGCAGGATGTTTCAAAAGCTAGACCGGAGTCATCCCTGGTGGTCCTGTGGCAAAGACTCCGTGCTCCAATGCAGAGGGCCCAAGTTCGATCCCTGGTGAGGGAACTAGATCCCACATGCTGCAACTAAGTGTTCACATGCTGCAACCAAGACCCAGCCCAGCCAAATAAATGATTATTTTTTTTAAGTAGCCAGAACAGTGGCACAAGGGAAGGGCCTGATTCACCGGCTCTGAGATTGGGGGCCCAGAGGGCTAGATTCTTAAGCCAACTCACTTTGTGACTTTGAAGGCCAGAGGACTTTGTTCACTTATTCATTCGAGAAATATTTAGTGAGTTCTTTCTTTCAAGGCCTTTGGAAGGGGTAGTCTTGAAAATAATTAGCAACTAGAATGGCATGGGCACCAAGCAACCAGAATGAGAAAATGGCAAATCAGAACGGATACTGCCTGTAAAGGACCAACACACTCTGATTTGCATGGGTGAGATCTCAGCCCCGGAGCTAAGGGTGTGGGGGTGGGGGCACAACATTCTAGTGGCCTGGGAAGGGGGGCTCAGTGGTGGTCCCCAGACAACATAGTTCTAAGCTGAATCCTGCAGGACCAGAGGAAGAAACGGAGGAAGCAGGCATTTCAGGCACAAGTGGGATGCAGCTTGGACATCACATAGACAACATCCCATAAACAAGAGAGCCCCTAGGACTTCAGGAATCATTCTGTATCCAAGTGAGGCTGCTAGGAAGTCTTGTTGCTGGGAGGGACCAGGCCACCAAGGACCTTGCATGATTTAATAAGATTTGGGATTTAATCTCTCAAGTTGATTTAGAACAGCTAACAGACTTTTAATCAGAGGGGAACAGGATCAAATTGTCTTTCTAGTGTTTTTAGAAAGATCAAATGTCTACATTCTAATTAATAGGTGAGTGTAAGGGGCCAGAAGGAAGGTGACTAGAAACTTCCCTAGTGAAAGAAGACACGCGCGCATTTAGAAAAGAGTTGCTCTTAGGTGCACCTTTGGTGTCTGGGGGAACAGATTCCCTGGAGAAGGGGGCGGCAGAGGATGAGATGGTAGATAGCATTACTGATTCAATGGACATGAGTCTGAGAAAACTCCGAGAAATAGTGAAGGACAGGGAAGCTTGTTGTGCTGCAGTTCGTGGGGTCACAAAGAGTCCAACACAATTTAACGACTGAACAACAGCAACGTTTGCTTAGGCAGGACGTTTTCAGCCTGCAAACAACAAGTGACAGCCCAGGTGAATGGTTCAGGGTGCAATCTGTGCGTAAAGTACATGTTTCCAGGATTGCTGCTCTACCCCATAGCATCTTTTAATGACACAGCTGCTGATGAAATGCAAGCCTATAAAGGACACCAGGAATTGTAGTCAAGACTTCAGCCTGGGTTGCAGGCATCTGAAGGCTCGACTGGGGTTAGAAGATCCACTTCTGAGATGACCACTGGGCCTCTCCATGGGACTGCCTGAGTGTCCTTCCAACATGGTAGCTGGCTTTCCTCAGAGGACAAGTGATCCAAGAGGGCAAGGCAGATGCTACTACGATTTCATCTCAGACACAATATTCTATTGATTACACAGGTCAATCCAAACAGTGTTGGAAGGGGCTGTGCATGAATACAGGAGGCATTAGTCACTGGGGCCCATCTTGAAGGCAGTCTGCTGCAGCTGGGAGCCCTATCTGCCCTTGCTCAGTGCCTGGCACATTGTAGATATTCAGATAATGGTTTTTTAATTCAGGAAAGAGGGTTTGACTAGGTTATCCAGTTCAAAGAGTAAGAGAGGATGGGTAAGTGAGCCTGCCCACCCCACCTTAGCATTTCCAGCAAATTTTCAGGGATAGTTAAATCTCAAACCTTGCCTTGCCCCAGTGGTCCCAAAGCATGGGAGGTCTGTGTCTTTCTCAGCAGGGGTCAGAGAACATAGTCTGGCCGCAGCCCCACCCACAGGCAGCTGAGGCCTCAGATATGCCTTTCCTAAGGATGCTCCCTGGACAGCTGACCATTCCACAGACCATTTGGACCAGAGGAGCTGCAATTGAGAGAATCGCAAAGGGGTGGTTTCACCTTATCTGCTTGTTCCGTGTCAGCTGCCCTCCGACTAGTCTGTGGCAAGGGTGGGGTGAACCACACAGAGAACTCTGTCAGGTGCCTATTTTTAGTGGCTCTGGCGGATGACAGAGCTCCATCACCAAGGAACAGGGAAGCAGCTGACACTCCAGCCTGCAATCTGGATTGCAGACGAGCCCTGAAATGCGGCTCGTCAATAATGCATGGGGCTATTAACACCAAGCTGGGGAAGGCTTGCTCTCTCCCAGCGATCAAAGCTGCCGCCTGGGAGCTGAGTTGGCGGTCAGATTTCATGGGTGCCTTAGAACCGCTGCCCCTCCATATGAGATTAGAATGGGCTGTTTCATGTCCAAGGATGAAAGCAGCAAGGATTTGGGAGAAAATCCGGCTTCCCAGAGAAATCAAAACACTTCCATTTCATTACAAATAGATGCATGACACAGCTAATAGCCCCTCTGAGCGGGAACGCCGCGGGACCAGCTGTCTACATCAGCGGCTTCTCTCAGATATTGTGTAAAACATGTGGGATGCAAGATCAGGGAAGCTGCTTCATTTCCTTATGTTCAGTGCACCTCCCAGAGCATAGATCCCCTGTTTCAGATCCTCAGGAGATTCACCTCCATCCCGTAGCATTAGCAAGGGTTGAAGCAATCTCCTTGGAGGTGATTGGGTGGTGGAAGCAGGGACCACTGAGGAGGAGGTGGCTGCAGCCGGCAGCTGACATCATATTAATAGCTCCTCATTACTGGGCATGATCCTATGTCCAGCACTTTGCATACAGCACCTTTAATCCTTGCAGCAGCTGCCAGTGTATTATTAGCTCTCGCCACAGTGAAGAAACTGAGGATCAGAGAGTTTAAGCAATCTGCCCAAGGCCACCCAGTTAAGAAGTGCTGGAGCTCAGAGAGGAGCCCAGGCTTGAACCTTTGCCCTATTCTAGCTGCTCTCGCAGATTCCCTCCAAAAACAAAGCCAAAGCCCGTAGCAAAACAAAGCCTTGCTGGAGAAGTAGGCCTTTTCACGTGGAATGTGGTGCTTTTAGCCAACATCACTGGGGCAACACCCTGGCCTGAGTTATGTGGCTTTGCACAGCAATACCCCTGCCTTCATCCTAGCCATCTTTTAGTATCTTCTCCAGGGAGCTCTCCTTTCCAGCCCACAGAGCTGGCCTGAGTACAGGATAGCTGAGAAGCTGATTTCTTCTGGCTCTTGGCTCTGAGCCCTGGTGGTCTTTATCTTCTCTGGCTTGGCTTTCATCATCTGTGAGCTGCAGGTAATATCACCTCCATGGTGGCAAGGCAGCACAGGAGACACTTCATCAAGGTAGCTGAATAGGACTCTCTTGGCTTGTCCTGTAGGTGACAGCAGGTGCCCACTATGGTCTGTGTGCCCAACCATGCTTTCCTCTGCAGTAGCTTTCCCTGATCCATCTATATCCCCAACTATAGAAGCTTGGGTCAAATCTCCTTCTCCTTCAAGAAGAACTTCCCCATGTCAACATTCCCACCAGACTGTCACCCAGATGAGCTGGGCCCCCACTCACTGTCTCATCGTCTCTAGTTTTGTGTGATGAGCCTACATGGCACCAGCTTGGCCAGGAACTCCATCTCTTCCTCCTGTCTACCTTGCCTCCCACCCCAAACCCACCTGGGCATCAAGCACAAGGTAGACCCCAAGAGGGTTGATGGCAATTCTGCAGACCTGGCTTCAGAGTGCAGGCAGGCTCTGGGTACAATGACGATCAACGCTGTCAATCTCCCTGGCCCAGTGGACAAAAGGGCGCCTCCCACAGCCTGAGTCAGAGGAGGGCACCCTCGGCACACTTGGAAAATAGGCTGGGCTTCCCTGGCCTGGGCTGGAATGTGTCCCTGTCACTGACCCAGAGGCAAAGAGGACATCTGGGAGGCTCACCCACGTAATCCTCTTTGATGTGTGTGTGCTAAGTTGCTTCAGTCTGTCCAACCCTTTGTGACCCTATGGTCTATAGCCCACCAGGTTCCTCTGTCCGTGGGATTCCCCAGTCAAGAATACCAGAGTGGGTTGCCATTTCCTTCTCCAGGGGATCTTCCTGACCTGAGGATCAAACTGTGTCTCTTGTCTCCCATGTTGGCGGGTGGATTCTTGACCACTAGCACACCCGGGAAGCCCGGTCCTCTTTGACATGCCTATCTAGTTATTTACTTGTCTCTCCCATCCAACTGGAGCCCCTCGAGGGGTGGACTGTGTCTGGTGCATGTCTGTGTGCCCAGGGCCAGAGCAGCATCTGCACCAAGGAAGCATTCAGAGTTCTGAGCGTTACCCACAGTTGGAGGGCTGGTGAGGGATCTGGGTTGAGGTCTGGAGAAGTGGGAGGGAACTTGGAAGCCCAGAAATGCTGGGGTGATGGGGGCAGAAGGGAACCTCAATGACTGTCTGTCTAAGCCACTTAGGAACAGGTGTTTGCAAATCACAGACCTTGTACAGAGCTCTGGCTGCTGTCAATCCACTTGCCAGACTCAATCTCATCCAACACTAGTCATCTTTCTGCCTTCTGTGCCACCAGCTCCATGCCCAGGGAGGCATGTTGGTGCACGTGCATCTCCTCCAGCACCTGCTACACTGTGGTGCTCAGCTGGGTTGAAGTGAAGGCAGAGCCGGGAAAGTCCATATGCTCTTGACCCAGCTGCAGGGAGTCTCATTAAACACCCATGTGGCCTTTGATAGCACTTCCTGCATCCAAACCTGCCTGGCATCTAATCCAAACTCTTCCTGCGGAAATGTAAATAGCTGCTGGTTTCAAAATGCGTCAGAGTCCTTCTGTCCTCAGCATGGCTGGCAGTGGCAGTGCTTTTCCACACTGGGCAGCAGTGCAGGCACTGTCCCTCCCAACTGGCCCTCATCACCCCTCCTCATCGGTCATCAAGGCCGTTTGGTGGCTTCCTCACCCTTCCTCCTGGAGTGCCCTCTCTCTGGCTGCCCCAAAGCTCTGCTCCTTGCCAGCTGATGCTCATTTCATTGGACCAAGAAGTCACCATGTTCACAGACTGTGCCCATGACCCACAGTCCCCAGGGCAGGTGCAGTGCCCCAGGGTGCTGGACACAGACCATTTCCACTCAGCTCAACAGTCCACCTCCAAGCTGCCCCACTTCTGTCTTTCAGACCTCTTTGCATACCCAGCTCAGAGGTTTTCTTTTTTTTTAATTATACTTTTTATTTATAGATAGTTGTAGATTCTCATGCAACTGTAAGAGATCCTGTGTACTCCTTACCCCAGTGATAACATCTTGCAAAACCATGGTGCAATACCACAACCAGGATACTGAGATACTGACACAATACAGATACAGAACGTTTCCCACATCACGAGGATCCCACATGCTGCCTTTCAAAATCACACCCACTTACCTCCCACCCCACCTCCTCCTTAACCCCCTGGCCACGATTAACTAATCCAGTTCAGAGGTTTTCTAAGCAACTCTCTGCTCAGGCCCCAGGCTCTTCCACCCCAGTCCTGGCCCCTGTTGGGTTCCCCCACTCTCCCACGTCATTCTTCCACCCATCTCCAGTCTCTGGCTCACACCTGCAGACAGGGGTTGGTTTGGCGTGAGCTCTGGCCTGACACATCACAAACTCACTGGAGAAACTCAGCAAGCCTGGCCTCTCCCTGGGCCTCAGTTTCCTCCCCCAGAGAGGCGAGTCAGGGTAGATGTTCTTTAGAAGTCCCATCACCACCCACAAGAGTGCCATTGTGAATTCCTCTATGCTGAGCTCCGGTTCACCAACCCCAGACCATAGCTAGGTCATCCCCAGGAGGGCGAGTGGTACCCCATCAGAATTCTCTCCCCACCCCTCCCAGCACCCACCCGCTGAGCTGTCCACCCGCAACCCAGTGAGTCAGGACAAAGACTCCGGTCTGTGGGGAAATAACTCAGTATGCTCTCACCTGTTCTCTGAAACCACCTGCAGATTGAAGGAAAGGTGTGGGCTCAGCTCCCAGAGGCAGCAGAGGCTTCTGTGTTGCCAAAGCAGCACCTCCCCACCAGACCCAGGCCCCGGGCCACTTTGAGGTCTGAAGAGCTCTGACTGAGCAGTTATCTCTGAGTAGAAAATGTGTAAGCAGGTGCCTGTTGACTGAACGTGTTATTCCTCCTGATGGACTTGCTGGCTGGGGTGGCCTCCAGGTGTGATGCAAGAAGGACTCTTTGGCAGGAACCCCAGGGCGAGGCCGTGAGGTGCTCTGTGTGAAGTGGGCACAGGCCTTGGCCTCCTTTCCTGCTGGAGAGCAGCCAGGATGCAGAGCTGGAACCGCAGAGCCTGGGCTCTTGGTTGTGCAGTCCTGGTCACCTGCCCTGGTGACAGGGCCACGGCTCTGACAGAGGACAGCATTTATCTCTTCCTAAGGAGTGTTCATTTGATGTCTAATGATTCCCTTCAAACCAGAGACACAGGAGTGTCACCACCTGCCTGGAGCGCCCGCCAGGCCACCACTAGAGTCAGACCGGAGTAAGCCAGACAGGAGCAGCACCCACAGGGTTGGGCGGCTGTTTCACACGTGTTGTTTCAGTATCTTCACAGTCTTTCTTCTCTTCCAGTGAGGAAATATGTTCGGAGGAGAAGGCACCTCCACAAAGCCACGTGGTCCATCCTTAGCAATGGGACCCCAACTAGTCTGATCGACACAGTCCAGGTCTCACCTGCTTCACCTCAGCTGCCCCTTCTGTCAGGGACTTCACTCGACCTTGCTTCCCTTTCAATACTCAAAATTAAAAAAAAAAAAAAATCTGGGACCTCCCTGGTAGTCCAGTGGCTAATACTCCTCGCTCCCAATTTAGGAGGCCTGGGTTTGATCCCTGGTCAGGGAACTAGATCCCACATGCCGCAACTCAGAGTTCTCATGCCACAACTAAGACCCGGTGCAGTCAAATAATGAAAAAAAAAAAAAAAAGCTTTCAAATCTCAATCGAATGCCCCTTCCTCCAGGAAGCCCACTTGGTCTGCTTAGCTGTGCCAAATTTCTCTCTTCACCATGTAACCCTTTATCCCCTTCCTGGTCTCTTTTCACACTTATTGCTGAAGAGTTCATTTGTACACTCAACTTTGCCATCTTGAGTTCCTGAGGGGACCCAGACTGCACCTGAGTCTCTCATCCCTAGGCTCCCCTGACCCCTCAAAACACTTCCTTTGAATAAACAAGGGTGGCTGTGACCTGGCTCACACTTCCCCAAAGCCAAAGACAAGGAACTAAGGGTTAGAAAGTTCAAACCATGATACCCGTCACCTCCAGGGAGGCCCTAGCAGGGGAACTGCAGGATAAAATTGCTTGAAAAAGAAGGACAGCATATGACACATGTGTGCTTATCAACAAAGGACTCAAAAAGGCAGCTGAAGGCCAGGAGAATGCCCCAGTTCCACGCCAGCCATGGATCCTGAGAACCACCCCGGCTGGCTTCGCTGGACCTGCCCCAGATGCTCTCAGCTCAGGGCAGGGACCTCGGGGCTTGTCACTAGTACCTGTCTTGTCTTCTGCTAGCATCCTTTTTCCGAGAGTGAGCTTGTCAACCGCTTTCTGGGATTTCTAAGAATAAATGTGGTGGGGGTGGTCACTGCTTTCTAGATCACTCAGTGTTTTACTGGAAACACACTGGTCTTTTCTGCAGAATTATAGCCAGCACCCGCAAGCTGAAATCACAGAACGTTCTGGGCTCATCCTCCTCTCTGGGGAAGTGGAACTCAGAGTTGGAGCTGTGCCCAGAGCAGTGAAATGTACCTGGGCATGGACCAGGGACTTGAGATTTGAGACCTGCCTTTCCAAAAAGAGGCTCATGAGAAGCAGTAGTGTCTGGGCTGGGCTTGGCTCTAGCTGGGATCTCCTACACATGGTTCATCTGTCCATGTCCAAAGTGCCCCAAGTTTGGCCCATACCCTGCTTTCTATTAAGTGCTGAGGACCAGAGGATGTGGTGGGCACTAGGTTCTTCTCTGGGGCCTCATGGTGCTGGTGAGAGCAACCAGCCCAAGGAGACCACCCCCGCGGCTGTGAGTGTGGCACTGACTAATGGTGAGGAAAGTTCACAGAGGCAGGAGCAATCCTGAGTCCACACACAGGGAGTGTCTACAGAGGGATGGGAGGTGTGGGGAGATGGACACAAGGCCTGGAAGGATGGTGAGATCCAGAGGGGGACAGGGGAGGAAGTGTCTGCGTCCAGGGTCTCTTCCGGGATGTGTGTGGTCCCTTCAAGGGCAAAAAAGCAACCAGAGGAACCACATCATGGGGTGAGGGCGCTTGGAGTTGGAGGGGATGGGGCAGCATCTTCTGAGAAGGCCTGGGCTCTACCTTAGGTCATGCCGGGACCCTGGGGTCTGTGGTCTCCCCAGTTCCAAGCAGCCCCACAGGTACATAATTCACTAACAGACTCCTGCCCCAAGCCCTGCCCTCTGTCCATAGAAACTTTGATCTTGCAAACATTGGCCCTGCCCCCTTCCAGAGAATGACAGCATCAAGCGTGCCCTCTGTCCTGTCACCTGACGCACCGAAAAGCTCAGCATGTCCTGAAGACTGAACATTATCCCTGGCCTGGGGACCGAGATGGGTCCCATTCCTTCTCTTGTCTGGGTCTTCAGGAGAGAAGACAGAATCTGGAGTCCAACAGATACGTGGCATTGATCCCTGCTTCTGACACATAAGAGAAGATGAGCTGACCTCCCAGTCTTAATCTCCTGATCTGTAAAATGGGGATAACCCTGCTTTAGCTTGCGTTGTAGGGAGGTCAAGGAGAGCCACCTGGGAAGCTGGTGGTGCTGTGCCTGGCATGCAGTAGATGCTCAGTAAATGTTAGGTTCTGGTCTTTCTCCTCCCTGTCCTAACCCTTCTTCCTCCAGTGAGTGACTGGGGACAGAAGTCCTGCTCTCAGGACCTCTGCTGGCAGCTGGCCCGCCAGGCACATGGCCAGTGTGGGCTGCGTGACCACGGTGTGCTAGGAAAACGCATCTCAGGACAGTGAGGTCCCCCTTCCCAGACCCACAGTGTTAGCAGATTGACTCCACGAGTGAAGCCATTGTAAAGATGGAAACTGAGAAGTCCAGAAGTGGGTGGGGGCCTGCGACAGGCTGTCGGGTAGAAAAACAAACAAACTCAAGATGAGCGTGGTTATCCTGCGGGTGAGGGGTACAGACGGGCTAGTGGTCTTGACTGCTCACCTCAGTGTCCCCGCCCCGACCTTCCCTGAGCAGAGCCTAGCTCTTCTTAACAGTCCAGGTCCTGCTTTTGATGTTTTTTTTAAAGCTTCTTATTTTGGAATAATTTTAGATTTAGAGACAAGTTATAAAGACAGTACAGAGTGTTCCCATCACCCAGCTTCCTCTAATGTTAACATCTTACATAACTGTGGAGCATTTGCCACAGCTAGGAAACTAACCCTGGGATGATATTATTAACTGAACCACAAGCTTTACTTGAATTTCATCAGTTTTTCCTTAGTGGACATGAAATGACCTTTTTTCCTGTCCAGGGTCTTGTCTCGGTTACCAGGATGCCTGTGGTGGTCATATTTCCTTAATGTCCTTCCATCTGTGACAGTTTTCTCAGCCTTTTCTTATGTTTCATGACCTTGACAGTTTTTCACTTTTTTTATTGTGATGAAATATGTACATATAATATAAAACTACGATTTTAACCATAAATGGACAATTCAGTGGCAATAATGACATTCAGTGTTGCATATCTCATCACCACTATCTATTCTTCAAACAAGTTCATCATCCAAATGGAAACTCCATGACCGTGAAGCAACTCCCCATTCCCTCTCCCAGCTCCCCCTTGAGAGGCTCAGAGGGGCCCCCAACCCCAGCCTCATGTCCAGGAAAGAGGTTTTGTTCTCGCTGACCAGAATCAGTCCTTCTGGACCCCAGAGCTGCACAGAAAGGCCTGTGGGCCTTTTTCATGGTGGCACTCCTCCCTGAGCCTTAGCAAATCGAGTGCTTGCTAAGGACAGAGGTGAGTCAACACCCTGCCTGCCCCTCTTCTCTGGATACGGTCCTGTCTTGGCTTCATAACAAAGGCTGAGATATCTGAGGTACCCCTTCTTTACACCCACTGAGAGCCCTCTGGCTGAAGCCCGGGCAGTCTGTGCTAGCATGTTTCTCCTGAGGGCCGATGTAGGGGTTCTCCTGGCAGAGCAGCCCACGCAGGGGTAAGTACCACCCACCAGCTCCAGCCCTGGTGTCCATCACTTGGCTCTATGGAGGAAGACATCAGTCCTGCAGCCCTAACCTTGGGATGCCCTCCTTGGCAGGCTGACTCCCAGGTATAACTCCACAGCCAAGGGCGTGCTGAACACAGGAAGGCCTAAAAGCCAGGTAGGTGTGCCAAGGGCCCAATGCCATGCACATCACGCTCTGCCACCTTGTAACACGCCAAGAACATCAACATGCTTGGCTTCCTGCCCCAGATCCAGGCACTCAGGGCCTGGCTGCCCATTGCCAGACCCCCCTTACCAGGCTGGAGCCACTTCCAAAATTTGTGCCCTCCGACTGGACATGCCTGCTGCCCACCACACCAACTGGCCTTCCTCCTCTTGCCTGCTCCTCCCCCGCCAACCCATGGCTGGTTCCAGGTGAGGACTCTAAGGGATGGCCCAAGCTCTTGGGCTTCCCTAGTAACTCAGCCAATAGACAATCCACCTGCAATGCAGGAGACCACGATTTGGTTCCTGGGTCAAGCAGATCCACTGGAGAAGGGATAGGCTACCCATTCTAGTATTCTTCGGCTTCCCTGGTGGCTCAGATGATAAAGAATCCGCCTGCAATGTGGGAGACCTGGGTTCAATCCCTGGGTTGGGAAGATCTTCTGGAGAAGGGAATAGACTACCCACTACAGTATTCTGGCCTGGAGAATTCCATGGACTGTATAGTCCATGGGCTCACAAAGAGTCAGACACAACTGAGCAACTTTCACTTTTGGGATCTTTAGTTGCAGCATGCAGCCTCTTAGTTGAGGCCTGCAGTATCTAGTTCCCTTACCAGGGATCGAACTCGGGGCCCGCCTGCATTGGGAGCACAGAGTCTTAGCCACTGGACCACCAGGGAAGTCCCACTTCTTTAACATGTTGGGCTTCCCTTGTAGCTCAATTGGTAAAGAATCTGCCTGCAGTGCAGGAGACCTGAGTTCGATTCCTGGGTTGGGAAGATCCCCTGGAGAAGGAAATGGCAACCCACTCCAGTATTCTTGCCTGGAAAATCCCATGGACAGAGGAACCTGGCAGGCTACAGTCCATGGGGTCATGAGTTGGACATGACTGCGACTAAACCTCCACCACATACCCAGCTGTCTGGGAGAAGCAGCTGCCAGATCCCAAGCAGCTTGGGCTTGATCAGGTGAGGGCTGGACCTGGGTCTATTCTTCCTAATCCCTGGAGTGCTCCCTACTCAGCTAGAGAGAACCTCCTGGAGACCAGGGGTTCTCCTTCTGAGCTCTGTGGCCTGCATGCAATGCTGTTGCTCACCACTGGGTGGGGCTGCTGAGTGGTAAAGCCCCTCGGGGGCCCTGTCAGTCACCGCGGGGGCCCACATAGATCCCAACATCCATTCAGCACTGTTCACTGACCCCAGGATGTGCAATGTGGGACACAGAGCTAGGAAGACCAAGCCAGGGGCTGCTTGATGGCTGTCTGTGCCACAGACAGCGGAAACAAAAATCTGTGCAGGCCTGACTTCCAGGAGATTCTGAGGCCCCTCCAGGCAGCCTCAGTTTGGGGGTCACAGTATTCAACCCGCTGGCCTGAAGACCCTCACCCTGAGCAGGTGACTCAGTGCCTCAGAGCACAAGCTTTGGAATCACCAGCTGCTTATTTGCTGTGTGACCTGGGGCAAGTAGCCTAACTTCTCTGACACTGTTTCCTCACTTGCAAAATGGAGATACATATTCCCATCGGTGGAAATCAAGTGGGCTTAATTTGTAGAAGATGCTTTCTTCCCTTCCTCTTACAAAAAAAAAAAAAAAAACCATCTTCTGGAACTCTTCATGGCTTGGAGGACAGAACTGCAAACTTCTGACCTGTATATTTAAAGCCTGTGTCTATTAGAACTCAATTTAACTTTCCCAGTACAACGACCAACTCATCTTAGCTTCCCCAGGACTTTCTTGGCTTTAGACCTGGAAGTCCTGTGTCCTAGGAGGTGCTTCAGTCCCATTAACTCCTCACCTACAAAAACCCTCTCATGAGAGCCCAGGTTTTTCACATCCCTCAACTTGGCTGCCAATGCAGGAGATACAAGAGACCTGGGTTCGGGGAAGATCCCCTGGAGGAGGAAATGGCAACCCACTCCAGCACTCTTGTGTGGAGGATCCTGTGGACAGAGGAGCCTGGTGGGATATGGTCCACAGGGTCACAAAGAGTCAGACATGGCTGAAGTGACTTAGCACCCACGCATGCAACCTGGCCACCCCTTCTGACATCTGACCGCCACCAGTGCTGTCTCCTCCATCTGAAATGCCCTTCCTCATCTTTGCCTGTCAAGAGTCAACGCAATGATCAAGAACAGCTCCTCCATGAGGGCTTCCAGTGCCCATGATGGAGTCAGGCCCCCTTCCGCTGTCACCCGGGGCTTCCTCTATGGCTCTGACACAGATCTGGCTTCCTCCGTCACGACAATGAGCAACAGGCAGCAGGCACTGCTGGTGTTACACTCCTGTGCAGAGTAGGTGTTCAATAAATGTTGTGTTTCTGTCATAGCCTCCTCCAGCCGGGTTCACGGCCCTGCCCACCTCATGCGTTTGCCCTTTGGGTGGTGGGCTCAGCAGAACCAGCCCTGGGGGGCGGGGGTTGCTGGGGGCTGAGGAAGAAACACAGCCAGGACAGACCTCGCTCTGGGTGAGGGGACTTGTGCTGCGAGGTGGACCCCACCCTATCCTGACACCACCCCCAGGGGTAAGAGCCCTAGGCCAGGGCCCACCTGCTCCCAACAACCCGCAGGCATCCAGCTTTTCCTCATTCACAGGAGGCTTAGCAAGCTCTTGGCGAGCGCCTGCTAGAAATGAAGGTGTGGGCTGTCCCCCCCGCGGGCACTGAGGTCATCCTCGGTTTCCTAGGAGATTAGGTGGTGAGTGTAAACACAGGGGGAGGCCGGGGGAGGGGTCTGGGGAAAATGAGTCCATCTAGCGCCCTGGACACAGAGGAGGTGCAGACACCCGGGGGAAGGTGGTAGCAGGAGGCCCCCACGGCCCCAGGAGGAGCTCTCCTCTCCAGCCGTAAGGGTTGGTCACAGCACAGGGTCAGAGCTCTAAAGCCAGTGATAGAAATCTAGGGCTTGCTGAATCTTCCTCCACAAAAGGAATGACCCTGAGGACCGGGTTTCCGGCTCTTCTCGTGACTCTCAGAACCCTCTCGGCTGGTGGGTACAAGAGATCCCTGTCCAGAGCACTTTCCCTGAGGGGTGCCTGCTCCCGCCTCCGAGGCCCCCCGGAGAAACAGCCCCTTTCCCCCCTCCCTCCCTGACCCCGATTCTCAGAAATAAAAGGGAGCAGCGGGGGCGGAGTGGGGGAGACCTTCAGTTGGCAGCCATTCTGAAATCAGTTCTATTTTCTGCTCTTTTCCTGTTCAGAATAGACAGCAACATAAAATGTGAGCCGAAGGATGGGAGTGATTGCCACTTGGGCCCCTCACTCGCTGAGATAAGAAATAATCAATTGCGTGGAATTCAAGAAGGGATTATCCAGGAGCAGAAATCGCTTTCTCACAGAAACGTTCCTCTGCTCTGCCCGGAGATGTCCCCCCTCACTGTGGGCACAGCCCAGCAGTTTCTAGCTGGGTCAAGGGCAGTGCGTGTCAAGGGTGGGGTCTCCGAGGACTTCCACAGGATAGCCGGCCTCTGACCTGCCTCAGAGGTCCCCCACTGGGCGGGGTAGGAGCATCTCCTCCTTCTGGCAACTACTGTCCCACCAGCTCCTTCACTCCACCCACAACCAGAGAGAGCTTCCTCAAAACCCATTTTATCAAGTTCCCTCCAGGCAGCTAAAAGCCCTCAAGATAAAGTTCAGACTCCTTAACATGGCTTAAGAGGCACTTGATGATCTGGGCCCGTTTAGCCTCCAATCTCTGCCCCTGGCTCTCCCTACACCAGCCGCAGGAGCGGCTTGCAGGCCAAGCCATCTGCCTGGACTGTCCGCAGGCCTGGCCTGCCCTGGAGGTCTCGCCCGGGGCGTTCTCAGGATGCTTGTGCACTTGTCAGTGCCTGGACGTGTAACATACTAGATTGCTGTTGTGAGTGTTCACACTGTTTTCACAGCTGCTGCTCACAAGTGTTCTATTTACCACATGTGGGAGCCTCACGGTTATGTTACAAGAATGATGCCCTTCCGAGCCCACAAGTTTGACTTCTGAGGGGAAGGACGTGTCTGCTGCCACTCTGGGTCCCAGGCACCTGGAACAGAGGAGGTACTCAGTGAAAGTTTGTTGACTGAAAAAATGAAAGAATGAATAACAGATTAGCTACTCAGAACATGACTGAAAAACTGAAAGAATGAACGAATGAAAGTCCCACACACTTGAAACATCAGTCCCTACACTTCTTCCCTGGTCAGAGTTAGATTCCTGGGTGGGACGGATTCTGTTTCTTAAGAAGCATTAAAGTATCACTAGACTGTAAAGGCAACAGAGGAAACTATTGGGTTGGCCGAAAAGTTCGTTCGCATTTTCTTGTAACATCTTACAGAAAAAAATCCAAACAAACTTTTTGGCCAACCCAATATATTCAACAGGACTCTTATAAAGAATAAAATTACATGTGGTAGGAAGGAATACTTCTATGAGCTCACGGGGTAAATTAAATCACAGAAGATGGCTGTTTAGTTGTCCACTAAGGAGGCTGAGCCCACTTAACTGAAACTCATTTTGCGTTGCCAAGTGGAGTCTGCAGGTTTAGTCTATGAGTTGGAGTGCTCAGGATCACAGAGGAGATACAAGGCCCTTTCCTCCTTTCCCTCATACCGCATAAACTGTCAGACCAAGACACCCCTGCCTTCACCCAGTCCTGCCCCTAGCCAACTCTACTAGGCCATCAAGGGCTGACTCCCAGGCCACCTCCTCTAGGAAGCCTTCCCTGATGCCTAGATGGAAATGTTCAAGTCTCCCTCCTTCAATTCCCTTCTGGCTTATAGACCAGGTTGTGGGTGCCCCATGCCCACGCTGGGCTGGCACTGCTGCAGGGTAGGGCTGTCCCCTTCACTTCTTTATCTGAAGAGGAACACAGCACAGATCTGATGCCAGAGGAAATGAAATTCATATACGATCTGCAGAAGTCTTAATGTGCTAAGTTGCTTCAGTCCTGTCTGACTCTTTGCGACCCCATGGACTGCAGCCCCCCAGGCTCCTCCTTCCATGGGATACTCCAGGCAAGAATACTGGAGAGGGTTGCCATTTCCTTCTCCAGGGGATCTTCCTGGAGATCAAACCCATGTCTCCTGCTTGGCAGATGGATTCTTTACTACTGAGCCACCTAGAAAGCCCCAAGTCAAGCTTAATAAGTACCTTTAAAATTGGACTTCTCAAAGCACATGCTGATATAGGTTATGGGTCTCCAGGAGTGGACCAGGATATGTAAGGTTTCTCAAACTTACTTGACTTTGGACCTTTTGGTTCAAGTAATGACTTGTTGCACGGAACATACTTTGGGAAATGTTAGAGAATGCTATTGAATCTAGATATATTTTAACAGCCCCCTCATTTTTTAGAGAAGGAGTCAAGCCCCAGAGATGAACTAGCAGAATCAGGACAGCACACAGGTTGCTTCTCGTCTCACCTTGACCTCAGAAGCATCACCAAGGATGAGAATGAGTCCTGAGCTCCAAGCTGAGGGGATCAAGGCAGCAACGTGACCCTGGAAAAGTCTGGGCTCAGTTTGACCTGCCCAGTACCTGGCATCTTCCAGGCAAGGCCAGAGCCACAGTCTGAGTCTTTAAATGGGGGCTACAGGGGTCAGGTGGAGCCTTCGGGAGTCTACTGGTCTTATTAATTTATAGGATGGTGGCAGAAACCTAAATGCTGCTCAGACCATGGTCTCGGCCATCCCAGAAGAGGTAGGAGGGGCCTTAGCCATCCTGAAGGTCTCCTTTTTCCCAGGGATCTTATGAGGCTGCCCAGGGATAGGCTACCTTGTCTTTTCAGTGTCCTGACACCTCCCAACTTTCTGGCAGCCTCCTCCACAGAAGTCTCTAGAGTTCATCCTCAGTAAGCTACAAAAGGCAGGAGCTGGCAATGTCAGGCAGCCCAGATGCCCAACAGCAGAGTGTGGTTGAGTTAATCTTAGGTTGATTCATGAACTCCTAGGAATGAGAGGCAGGAGAAAGGGGAGACAGTGGGTACAAAGGAGAAAAGGCAGCCCCTGCCACCAGGGAGCTGAGTGCGGTGGTTGACCACAGAGGTTCTAGCCAACACTTCTAAGCTGTGTGGCTCCAGGCAAATACTAGATCCTTCTGAGCCTTGATTTTTGCATGCATGCAATGGGATGAGATGGTAGTACCCACTCCACAGGGCTGTTAGGAGGATTTAGTTAGTCAGTCCCTCAAAGCAGCATCTGCCATGCTTACCATCTTTAAGAAGCAGCCCCAGGGTGGGGCAGTTCCTTGTTCTGTGTGACATGTACCTGAGTTCCTCAATCTCCCCATTTCACCATTTCCTCAGCTAGAAAATAGAGTCGATATGGCAGCTGTAATGGTTAGATTTAAGCAAGCTAATTCACAAAAAAGACTTGGAAGTGTGGATGCTATGTAATAAACACTCAAACATGCTATTATTTTATCAGTGACACAGGGAAATGAGGATACAAATGTTAAGATGTGGGACTTCCTTGGTGGCCCAGAGGCTAAGACTCTGTGCTCCCAATGCAGGGGTCTGAGTTTGATCCCTGGTCAGGGAACTAGATCCTGAAGGCTACAACTAAGAGTCTGCATGCTGCAACTAAAGATCCTAGGAGCTGCCACTAAGACCCAGCTCAGCCTAAATAAATAAATATTAGAAAAGAAAATATTACCAAGTGGAAAAAAAAAAAATCAAGTTGCATAATTTGCCTGGGCTTTGTTTCCCAACTGCAGCAGTTCCCCAGGTTCGGGGGAGGCTGGGCAGGCGGGCAGGTGGTGTATACCCATCCTTACAGGCCTGGAGCCCCTGTCCTCACGAGGCATGTGTCCCAGGATGCACCCCTTAGGGGGCGGGGTGAAGGGGGGTGAATTTCCCATCCATCCTGGGACGTGGGGAAGGCTTCTGGTCATGAAAAGATTTCACACCAAAATCCCAGGAGCCCAATAACTGATCCCAAAACCCCTTTGCCGTGTTCCCCAGGGTGCTGAGGGGTCTAGACAGGACCCCTCATTCCCTGCTCAATGTCAGAGTTCCCAGGGAGGATCCAGTTCAGCCCGGGTTCAATTAATTCTTGCTTGACACTCTAATGTGCATATGCTAATTCTAACCTTTCAGAGATGGGCTTCAGTAAAGATGGGCAGTCAGGCTCACACATATTGGTTCTTGTCTTCTGTAAAGTTTTGAAGTAAATAAAAATTTTGAAATAAAACACACACACACAACTTTATGATCTCACATTTTCTCTGTCCCCAGCTGCATATGGAACCTTGACGAACTCCTACTCTCCTTGAATTATGTCTTTAAGGCTCTGACATTTAGCAGAGGTTTTTATGAGCACAGTTATTAGTCATCCTTCAAAGCAACCACATGAAATGGGCCAGGGGCTTATGTTCTTTAGCAGACAGAAAGGTTGAGTCACTCACAAGGTTCAGATATGGTTTAAATGTGTAGGGAGATTATATATATTCATATGTACATATCAGTCAAGCTATACTTATCCCTAATAATGCGGGAGGGGGTATTATTTTTAGATTAAGCTAACTTTTTTGGCAACTTACCATTGTACCAGAGCCTATTCTAACCATTTAATAAACATACCTCTTGTGATTCTCAAGGCAACCATAGGAGGTAGATATTATTACTGAATCTTACCAAAGGAGGAAACCTAACTCAGAAAGGTTAAGTGACTGGCCCAAAGTCCCAGGCAACAGAGGAGTTTTTCTGGCTCTGAAGACATGTATTATCAGTTGTATCATCCTGCCTTATCATGAAATGGAATCCTTATAAAACCCGTATGCTTTCTTTGAGCAAATAACACGACTGTCTTGGCTATAGGCTTGAGAGACAGTGGAGTCCCCAATGACAAAAGTCAGCCTCTAAGACTCTCCCATAGTATATATTTTTTAATTTATTTTTGGCTATGCTGGGACTTTGTTGCTGCATGTGTGCTTTCTCTAGTTGTGGAGCACAGGCTCCTCACTGCCGTGGCTTTTCATTGCAGAGCACAGCCTCTACATGAGCAGGCTTTAGAAGTTGCAGCATGAAGCCTCAGCAGTTGTGGAGCACAGGCTTTGTTACTAGTAGCGCGTGGGATCTTCCTGGACTAGGGATCGAACCTGTGCCCTCTGCATTGGCAGGCAGATTCTTAATCCACTGCACCACCAGGGAAGTCTGAATTTCCCATAATATTGACACTTGTCAAGGAAAGAGAATGGGCTCTGGGACAGACTGATCTGGACCAAACTCCAGCTCTGCCATTCACTAGCTGCATCTCCCTGGGCTCGAAGGGGCCTTCCCCTGGTGGAGTATTTGGATTCCCATCTGCTGAGTGACACAGCACCCAGGTATGCCCTGCAGAGGCTTCCTGCACCTGGCTCCCACTCTTCTGAGAGGAGAGGTGATGCTTGTGAGCTTACCTGGGCCTGTGGTTGCCTGGCCCACCTGAATTTGGACTGAGATGTAATTCATGAAGTGGAACTATTGAAGGCAGCCAGAGTCTGATATGTCAGAACACCTTCCTTTAAACAGACCAACATCCCAGTAGGCAGTGCCCATGTGACCAGGTGACCAGGGGCACATCTACAAAGAGCTCTTGCTTCTCCAAGTCCTCAGCCCTGGCGCCTACCCCCCACCAAGGAAGGCGGGGACCTCAGACCCATGTGGGGTCCATAGGGAGGCTGCAGGGCAGCAGGGAAACAGAATGTTTCCTTCTCCTGAGGGCCCCCAACCCTCATGTTCTAAATGGAGAACACTGGCTCTATCCTGTGGAAAGTCCCCAAGTGAACGGACTAACAATTGACTCCAGCTGGACCTCTCTGCTAACTCTGGCCACATTTCCCATACTTCCGTTCCCGGAATCCATCCCTTGCCCCTTCTAGATCTGAAAGTGACCCCTGGGCCTCCTGGGGATGCAACTCTCCGCCTGCTGTGCTCATATCTGGGGCTGCTCCTTCCTGGGGAGGAGTCAGCCAGCTGCCCATTGTCAGCCCCCATGCCCTCCACCTCCGCTGCCTTCCTGTCCCTGGGGTGAGGCCGCCCTGGGGGCTCCCTGAGACTGAAGACAATTGTCTCAAATAAAGAAGCACTGGCCTCCTCCCCTTGTGGCTAAAATTATCAGAAAGTGAACATGCATTGCTGACCTTAATCCTCCCCCTGCCCTGGTCCCTCTGGGAGCCTGTGCTGCCCCTCACTCAGACCCACAAGCCCTTCCTGGATGAGGCAGCTTCCTTCTAAAAGAGCTACAGTATGGCCCGCTTTCTCCGGCTCCTCATCTTGTACACAAAGATCATGGGGTCCAAGGACCAGGGGGTGCTAGTATGTCTCCCAAGAGGTGTGGAAGCTCCATTGTGGTCCCCTCTGCCATTGCCAAGACCACAACCACCATAAGCCTCCGCTCTGTGGATGCACAGCAACCGTCTTTATCCCTCGCCTCCCAACTACTGCACAACCATCTCCATGCTGGCTTCCTCCTCACTTGCTGATGTTCCTCACTTCCTTGCATCCTTGCTGTTGGATAGATCCCAGCTCCTGTATTATTTCATTGTATCTAAAATGCTTCCAGGAAGGAATGTCAAAGCTTCTTTAAGAAAAAAAAAAAAAAAAAAAAACACCTAGGAAGATGTGCCCAGGGCTAAGTCCCCAACAAGAAATATTTGGTGAGCATGTTGGTGAAGAACTTGGAAATGCCCCCTGTCATTTGTCCCTTCATCAGGGACACAAGCAGGAGCAGAAACCAGGCATGCCCTGTAGGGCACAAAACCCCTCGTTCACGTCATCAGGCAGAATCTTCTCAAGGCTTCTGTGTGGCAGGGAGGGCAGGGATTTTGCAAGAGGGGTGACCCGAGGCCCCAATCAGGGAGGTGGCTGGCTCTACGCACATGGACCCAGAACTAATTCCCAAGCCCTTGACCTCCGGCTCATCAGCTTTACATCAGCCTTCTTGGGCCCAACTGTCCCAGCTCACAAAAGTTAGGAAAGGAGCAGGGTCGGGGACAGAGGAAGAAAAAGCAACGTGTCCCTCCCATGGTTCTGCAGGATCCCTCCCTGAAGAGCTCTCCCTGCCTTGGTCCTGCCTTTGCCTCTGTCCGCCAAAATGACCCTCCCTGCAGTGTGCTGTCTCTCGGCTGAGTAGTAGAAATATCACAGGTTGTGGCATCAGGCGGGCTGGGTCAGAATCCCCGTTTGTCAGGGACAGTCGCCATTCACACCTGTTGTCTTTATAGAAAGATGCCTCGGGGCTCCTTTTCCTCTAAATGTGCCCCCGTCAGGACCGTCTGTGGCATGCCACCTTACTAAGGCAGAAGGCACGGCACGCGGGCAGCTGGAAGTGGCCTGGCTGGGTCCCAGATAGTGCTGTGATTGGAGAAGGAACAGAGAATGAAGTGTCCCTTTGAGGACACTGACAGGGAAGTGGGTGCTGGCTGTAGCCGTGGGAGGTTCTGGGGCCCCAGGAGGAAGCCCTGGCCAGGTCTGGAGATGCAGAGTCTGAACTCCGGGGGCCAGGCCCTGCATCTGGTGACAGAGGCATCTTGGGACAGTGCCACCACCTTGCCCACCTCTGGGGGTGGGGTTGGGGAGGGGCATCACTCACAGCATGGTCTCAATGAATGATGCCACCTGGAATTGGGCAGGGCACGACCTACCCATCTGTGAAGGGCCGTCTACCTAAAGTGCCCACAGAAAAGCAAGTGAGCAGATGTTAGATCACATCAGAGGGCAGGAATAAATAGGCAGCAGAGAAGTTACCAACACAGAAGAAAGGTAAACTCCCAAGAAGGAGAGGAAGCATCCTCGTCAGTCTGGGGAGGAGTTTTAAATCAACCCGACTCATCTCAATCAACATTGACTGAGCATCTACAGTGTGCTGAACCCGGGCAGTTACTGGGGTGGGGGAGGGGGTGGGCACTGCCACTGAGGAGCTTCTGGGCCAGGAGGGAAGTGGGCAGGCCACCCCCTGCCGGCCCCGCAGGGCAGGGCGGGCTCAGGGAGGTGCAGGGTGGGCCCAGAGCAGAGGAGGAGCTCCGGGGAGGGTGCGTCGGGTCAACTCTTCTGGCTTCACGGAGAGTAGAGTCGGGTCACCAAGGTGATGGGGATGCAGGTATGCAGGTTGTCATCTCGGCCATAGAGCCAAGCCTCGGAGAGCTGGATTGACATCCATTCAGGACCCCCAGGATCCAGGGATTGGGATCCGGCAGCAACCTGAGGTCAGATCTTAAAAGAGTCTTCAATTCCAGGCTGAGGAGTTTGAACTTGATTCTGAAGAAGAAGCCACAAGATGTTTCTTAGCAAAGGGGTGACTCGGTCAGATTCCTTAATAGCCTGGGAGCTGTGGTCCCTGCTTATGCTGTACCCCGCCCCCACACCGGGATGCCCTGCCAGGGCTTTCTCCTCTGCACCACTCTCTGTCAGTGAAGGGGGGCTCACACTAGAAGCAGCTCGAGTCCTGGGCAGCAGAAAGGAGGACCGCTGCCAGGAGCAGAGAGCGTTTGGCCCAGGCTGAGGCCCTTCAGTCTGTGGGAAGCACTCTGTCCCTGCAGAAATCGGCTTCCCAAGGGAGATGGCTTGAGGCCACTTGGATTGCTAACCAATGCATCCAGCTAGCCTGGGAGGACCCAAGAGTCCTCATGAACTTTTTCACTGCTGGTTGCTCCAGCAAGTAGATTTTCCATGACCATCTCATACTAGTAAAATGCAATGCCATACACTGCCTGGTGTATGAGTGTGTAGGCCTGCTGTGGCAGACGACCACAAACTGGGTGGCTTAAAACAACAGAACTGTACTCTCGTAGTTCTGGGGGCCAAAAGTCCAAAATCAAGGCGTTGGGAGGGCCATACTCCCTGCAAAGCCTCCAGACGAGAATCCTGCCTCACTCTACCAGCTTCTGGTGGCTCCAGGAGTTCCTTGGTGCGTGGCTGCATCACTCCACACTGGCCTCCTTCCTGCTCCTTGTCTTTGTATCTCCTCCTCTCCCACCTCTTCTAAGGACACTTGTCTTTGAGTTTAGGGCCCACCTGGATAGTCCATGGTGATCACATTTCAGGATCCATGACTTAATTACATCTGCAAAGACCCTTTTTAAAAAGTAAGGTCACATTCCCAGATTCGGGGGCTTAGGATGGGGCATGACTTTGGGGGGCCACCTTTCAACCTATGACACGTGGTCTTTGGATTCAGACAGAGTCAGGAGGAAATCCTGTCTTATAATTACTAGCTAAGCTGGTCTTGGGCAAGTTTAGAAATCTCCTTGAACATCATTCCTTTATCTTTAGGTCATCCCTGTAGCTCAAATGGTAAAGAAGCTACCTGCAACACAGGAGACCCAGGATCGATCCCTGGGTTGGAAAGATCCTCTGGAGAAGGGAATGGCAACCCTCTCCAGTATTCTTGCCTGGAGAATCCCATGGACAGAGGAGCCTGGTGGGCTACAGTCCGTGGGATCGTGAAGAGTTGGACATAACTGAACAAATAACACTACTATTTGCCAAGCTGGCCTTGGACAAGTTTAGAAATCTCCTTGAACATCATTCCTTTATCTTTAAAACAAGGAAAATATCTATTCATAAGGTTGTTATAAGACTTTCATGAGATGATGGTCACTTAGCATACAGTCCACAGTACATGGCATGGAAGATGATGATTAAAACAATGATGAACTGACTCAGAGAAGTGGAGGGAGTTGCCCAAGGCCACACAGCTACTTAGGTAGCAGAGCCAGAACTGGAACTCAGATCTCTCTCTTACACCAAAGGACAGCCTCTTGACATATGACTTGTGCTCTAATTACCTGCATTGAAGTTTTGACCCTGCTCTGTTGGCTGGTTCCTCAAGGACATCTCATGCTCCTCTGGTCTATCCCAGAGACTATGGACCCCTTGGCAAGTGGGTGAACAGCATCTCAAAGCAGAGTGAACAGCCAACTACTGGCTCCAAGGAGGTGAGATTAGGATCAGAGTTATTCCACTACAACGAGGGAAATCAGATTTGACCTCCTCTATAAGGAGGAGTCGTGTAAGAAGCAGTTGGTCACAGCATCACCACTGGGGTTGCTGACCATTCACCTTGGGACAGTGATGGGGTGGACTCAGTCCACACACTGTCTCATCAAGCCTTGCCTCTTCCCTGTGGGACAGAAGGAACATCACATACAGAGTTTAACTCACTTGTGTTGAGAAAACAAGGCTTTTTCTGCATCTGGGGAAGCAAAGGACTCAGTTCAGTTCAGTCCCTCAGTCGTGTCTGACTCTTTGCAACCCCATGGGCCGCAGCACGCCATCACCAACCTGCAGACCTTGCTCAAACTCATGTCTATCGAGTCAGTAATGCCATCCAACCATCTCATCTCCTTCTCCTCCTGCCGTCAATCTTTCTCAGCATCAGGGTTTTCTCCAATGAGTTGGCTATTTGCCTCAGATGGCCAAAGTATTGGAGCTTCAGCATCAGCCCTTCCAATGAATAGTCAGGACTGATTTCCTTTAAGATTGATTTGATCTCCTTGCAGTCCAAGGGACTCTCAAGAGTCTTCTCCAACACCACAGTTCAAAAGCATCAATTCTCTGGTGTTCAGCTTTCTTTATGGTCCAACTCTCACATCCATACACGACTACTAGAAAAATCATAACTTGGACTAGACGGACTTTTGTCAACAAAGTAATGTCTCTGCTTTTTAATATGCTTTCTAGGTTGGTCATAGCTTTTCTTCCAAGGAGCAAGCATCTTTTAATTTCGTGGCTGCAGTTATCATCTGCAGTGATTTTGGAGCCCAGGAAAATAAAGTCTGTCACTGTTTTCATTGTTTCCCCATCTGTTTGCCATGAAGTGATGGGATCGGATGCCACGATCTTAGTTTTCTGAATGTTGAGTTTTAAGCCAGCTTTTTCACTCACCTCTAGCAAAGGACTCCTGCTGCTGCTGCTGCTGCTGCTAAGTCACTTCAGCCGTGTCCGACTCTTGCAACCCCATAGACGGCCTCCTACCAGGCTCCTCTGTCCCTGGGATTCTCCAGGCAAGAACACTGGAGTGGGTTGCCATTTCCTCCTCCAATGCATGAAAGTGAAAAGTGAAAGTGAAGTCGCTCAGTCGTGTCCAACTCTTAGTGACCTCATGGACTGCAGCCTACCAGGCTCCTCTGTCCACGGGATTTTGCAGGCAAGAGTACTGGAGTGGGGTGCCATTGCCTTGCGACAACAAAATCAAGGCAGGATTAACTCCTCCCTCTAGGAACTCTTTGAAACCTGATCTCCCTTCCCACCCCACAAAGACATAACTTTGATCTTTAAAGCCACTGTCACTCAGATTTCCCAGACCTGCTGTCTTGGGAGGCACCTGCCAGCTTTCACAGGGGAAACTTCATATTAGTGCATTTACTACCTATAGTGACACTGGACTCAGTTTTGGGCTGTGGGGAGAAAGACATGGGCCTGGGCTTCTGTTGTGGGTGGCAGTGCATGCTTAGTCATTTCCCACTCTTTGTGACCCCATGGACTGTAGACCCCTAGGCTCCTCTGTCCATGGGATTCTCCAGGCAAGAATACTGGAGCAGGTTGCCATTTCCTCCTCCAGGGGATCTTTCCTACCCAGAGATGAGACTTGTGCTTTCTGTGTCTCTTGTGTCTCCTGCACTGCAGGCAGATTCTTTACCTCTGAGTCATCAGAGAAACCCTGAAGTGTCAGTTGCTCAGCCATGTCTGACTCTGCGACCCCATGGACTGTAGTCCGCCAGGCTCCTCTGTCCATGGAATTCTCCAGGCAAGAATACTAGAGTGGGTAGCCAATCCCTTCTCCAGGGGATCTGCCCAACCCAGCCATCAAATCCTGGTCTCCTGCATTGCAGGTAGATTCTTTACCATCTGAGCCACCAGGGAAGCCCTGTCATGGGTGGGATAGAACCAAAGAAGTGCTTGCCTGCGGAGGATGTCAGAGCCTGGACCCCACACCTGGAGAGGGCCTAGGGGTGGAGGCAGGGAAAGGCCTTGGCAGGGTCCTGGCCAGGTCTTTGGGTTGCTGATCAAAGAATAAAGGTATCATCTAAAAAGGAAATTGGTGGGAGGGGCGGGGAGCGGAAAGGACAGGATTATCTCCCTCCTAGTGAAATGGAAAGGTTCTGGCGGCAGGAAAAAGAAAAAAAACAAAGGCAAGTGGGTGGCCATCCTGGCAGGAATGGGGACTGGGAGGAAGAGCAGAAGGGCTCTTGGCCAAGTGGTGACTCACAGGTACAAAGCCCTGCAAGCACAGGGCAAGTCCTGAGCTGTGACCCGTGGTCCCAGGAGGCCTCAGAGACCCAGGCCTCGGGGTGGGGAAGAGGAAACTTAAAGATTCCACATCCTGCAACAAAGGTCAAAGGCCCCTTGGTGCTTCAGTTAAGATCTGGCCTAGCCAAATAAATTAACTAACAAAATAGAAAGTGAAAGTGAAAGAAAGTGAAGTCGCTCAGTCGTGTCTGACTCTTTGCGACCCCTTGGGCTGAAGCCTACCAGGCTCCTCCATCCACGGAATTTTCCAGGCAAGACTGATGGAGTGGGTTGCCATTTCCTTCTCCAGGGGATCTTCGCAACCCAGGGATCGAACCCAGGTCTCCCGCATTGTAGGCAGACGCTTTACCGTCTGAGCCACCAGGGAAGTCAACTAACAAAATAACAACAACAACAAAAAACTACCTCATAAGCCACTGCCAACGCTGTCCGCTAATCCACCCGCATGTGGATCCACCCCCATCTCATCTTCCCGGGTGCGGGAGTCCATTCTGGAATCCACTGGCCGTGGGTGCTCCAGAAAGGTGGGTGACCTCCAGAGTCTCTGCTTGATGTTTGGCCTTATTGGGTGGGGTAAGGGCCTAGAAACTGGAGGGACAGGCATGATTAATGACAGAGGGGCCTCCTAAGTAAAGCAGAAGGACCCTCCTCTTCATTCCCTTTAAAGAGCCCCCCACCTGTTCTGCCCTGTGTCCTCACCAGGGCCACAAGGGGAGTTGCTGATTGGTTTCCTTCTCTGGTTCTTCCCCAGCTGAGAAGAATGGATTGGGCTGCAGCAAAAGGGGAGAGAAAGATTGTTTTCATGAAAGATGGCATTGATTCTGTTTTTGAAAAGGACTAAACCCCACTTCTGAAATGAGTCACTGTGGGAATGATTTGAAATGTGACATTTGTCTTTTCATCTCGTCTTTGCCTCCTGAAATTTCAAAGTTGAGTCTGGCAAGGGAAGTGGGGAAAGATTTAACAAAGTAAGTTTGCAAAATGTTTCTTCTTGCTTTTCCCTCTCATTCATTTACTCATTCCCAAGAATCATGTATGGACCTAACAGAAGCAGAAGGTATTAAGAAGAGGTGGCAAAAATACACAGAAGAACTATACAAAAAAGATCTTCATGACCCACATAACCATGATGGTGTGATCACTCACCTAGAACCAGACATCCTAGAGTGTGAAGTCAAGTAGGCCTTAGGAAGCATCACTACAAACAAAGCTGGTGGAGGTGATGGAATTCCAGTTGAGCTATTTCAAATCTTAAAAGATGATGCTGTGAAAGTGCTGCAGTCAATGTGCCAGCAAATTTGGAAAACTCAGCAGTGCCCACAGGACTGGAAAAGGTCAGTTTTCATTCCAATCCCAAAGAAAGGTAATACCAAAGAATGCTCAAACTACTGCACAATTGCACTCATCTCACACGCTAGCAAAGTAATGCTCAAAATTCTCCAAGCCAGGTTTCAACAGTACATGAACCATGAAATTCCAGATGTCCATGTTAGATTTAGAAAATGCAGAGGAACCAGAGATCAAATTGTCAACACTCAGTGGATCATCAAAAAAGCAAGAGAGTTCCGGAAAAAATATACTTCTTCTTTATTGACTATGCCAAAGCCTTTGACTGTGTGGATCATAATAAACTGTGGAAAATTCTTCAAGAGATGGGAAAACCATACCACCTTACCGCCTCCAGAGAAATCTGCACGCAGTTCAAAAAGCAACAGTTAGAACAGGACATGGAAAAACGGACTGATTCCAAATCAGAAAAAAAGTACGTCAAGGCTGTATATTGTCACCTTGTTTATTTAACTTATATTCAGAGTACATCATGCGAAATGCTGGGCTGGATGAAGCACAAGCTGGAATCAAGACTGCCAGGAGAAATATCAACAACCTCAGATATGCAGATGACACCACCCTTATGGAAGAAAGCAAAGAGGAACTAAAGAGCCTCTTGATGAAAGTGAAAGAGGAGAGTGGAAAAGCTGGCTTAAAACTCAGCATTCAAAAAATGAAGATCATGGCATCTGGTTCCATCACTTCATGGCAAGTAGATGCAGAAAACAATGAAAACAGTGACAGACTTTATTTTCTTGGGCTCCAAAACCACTGCAGATGGTGACTGCAATCATGAAATTAAAAGACTCTTGCTCTTTGGAAGAAAAGCTATGACCAACCTAGACAGCATATTAGAAAGAAGAGAAATTACTTTGCAGACAAAGTTCTGTCTAGTCAAGGCTATGGTTTTTCCAGTAGTCATGTATGGATGTGAGAGTTGGACTATAAAGAAATATGAGCACTGAAGAATTGATGCTTTTGAACTGTGGTGTTGGAGAAGACTCTTGAGAGTCCCTTGGACAGCAAGGAGATCCAACCAGTCCATTATAAAGGAAATCAGTCCTGAATATTCATTGGAAGGACTGATGCTGAAGCTCCAATACTTTGGCCATCTGATGTGAAGAACTGACTCAGTGAGAAAGACCCTGATGCTGAGAAAGATTGAAGGCAGGAGGAGAAGGGGATGACAGAGGATGAGAGGTTTGGATGACATCACCAACTCGATGGACATGAATTTGAGCAAGCTCCAGGAGTTGATTATGGACAGGAAATCTGGCGTGCTGCAGTCTATGGGGTTGCAAAGAGTAGGACACGACTGAGTGACTGAACTAAAGAAGAATGTGGTACAAAGACATGTTAGTGGGATATGAAGCCAGAAGACCTGGATCAGGGTCCCAGGTCAATGCAGCCCAGAGGCTGTCATCCTCCTGCAGACCCCTGCAGGTGTGCCCAATCCTTCCTGCTGCTTCTGACCCAGACTGAGCACAGGCTGTGAACAGAAGGGTAGGATGGCATGGTGAGGATGTCGGCCTGGGCATTAGATCCCACCAGAATGTTTCTCTGAGAAGCCAGTACAGCTGCACAGAACATTCCAACCAGCTGGGGTGGGGGTGGAGGGGGTGGAGAGTGGCCTCTGGCTCCAAGCTGTGTTTGTGGGGGCTGTTTGATCCTTAAATAGGCATTAAATTGAACTTTTTGAAAGATCCCTTATGAAAGTGTTTCCATCTAAAATAGAAACTGCTTGATATTATTTTCAGCTTTCTAAGAATGAGCCCCAGATCCTTGTATGAGCCCCTTAGTTGAGGAAGATAGGGGGAGGTTTGAGAAAGCAGAGACCCAGAAAGCTTGAGGTTATTTGTCTCCTTTTAGAATCACAAACTCCCCACGTTAGAAGGACCCCCACAGTCATTTCTGACAGTCCTCTGCCTCCAGGCAAGATCATCCTTAGCAATGGAGCAAAAGGGTCCATTCCCTATCCAATATGTCTGTTTCCAATATGTCAGTTAGGTGCCCATGATCTGGGGGCTGCAGCGGCAGGTTATGGGGTGAGAACAGATGCACTCTTGCTGTCTGAGACCCTGCCTCAGGTTCGGGTCCTCCCACTTCACCATCCATGCCTCCTCATTCCTCTGCAGGGACACACTGCCTTTTCTCTGCCCCGCCTCCACCAACCTGCAAACCCACCGTGCCAGGCAGACAGCAGGCACTTGATCACCAAGTGCTGACCTCAGTCACCCCTTGCACCGACCAGCCTGCAGGGTTGCAAAGAAAGGGTCCTCCACCTGGGGACCTGGCTGGAGGGCGTGTTTTCAGCTCTCTTGTTGGAGCTCCAGGCAGAGGAAACCTGGGGATACCTTCCCACACTACCTCTCCCTCCCAACCCAGGTCCAAGTCCATTCTCACATATATAGAACACCTGCCCAGCCCTTGCCTTCCTTTCAGACAGAGCTGTGCTGGGGGGTCCAGCCCAGTGAGATTCCGGCTGCCACGCTCCCAGTGCTAGGACCACGGTAGTCATATGTCCTGGGGGTGGGTGGGAGGCAGAGTATCACAGCCTCTAGAACCATAAGCGGTAAAGAAGAGTCAGGGCTGAGGTCCCCCAGCTACCTTCCCAGCATAACAGAGTCACTGTGGGCAGCGGTCCCCAGGAGCAGCCTGGTCTCAAGACAAGTAAAGAATGAAGGGACTCGGGAGTAGGGTGATTGAGTCACTCTAGTGAGAAGTGGCCAGGTCCAGAACACATTTAAGAGCTAAGGTGAAGAGAACTTGCTGATGGACTCGATTCGGGAAATGAGGGATTGTAGTGGGTTAAATAGCATCCTCCCAAAACTCATGTCTACCGGGAACCTCAGAATGGGGCTTTGTTTAGAATAGCATCTTTGCAGGTGTGATTAAAGTGGGGCTACTTGGTTAGGATAGGCCCTAAGCCCCTGCATGGGCTCCTGGCACCGCTTCATGGTCTCCTGGCATCTCAAGGCAGAAAGAAGTAGGAAGGAAGAAGAGTCAGGTTAGCCCCATCTGTTGGATGTTTGTTCGTTTGTTTGTGTTTAACCAGGAGAGCTGAAATCCGCCCAGGAGCTTCTAACACACTCCCCTTATGTTCACTGGCCAGAACTGCCCCATGTGGCACTCAGGTGCTCCAACCAGAGGCTAAGCTCCCTTCTTAGCTGTGACAGCTGAATACGACAAGGGGAACAAGGACGAGGACAGTTGGGTCATCCACTCAACAGTCTGCCATGAGGACAATCACGACCTCAACCCTTCTATCTGTCTACGCTGGGCTGCCTTTTAGAATTACCCTCCCACCACCATCCCTTCCCCTCCCCACCTCATGACCCCACCTTGCAAGGTAAGAAGACCAGATATTACTTATTCCTGTTTTACAGGTGAGGAAACTGAGGCCCAGAGCTCACAAGGGATTTGTCCAGAGTCACAAAAAAATCCATGGCTTGAGACCAGCCCTCGAGCTCGTTTCCTGGCTCCCAACTCGGCCCGTAGCACATCCAATAAAATATATGAACCAGATGGTCTTCAGACAGGTCATTGTTTCTGGTGTGCAACCTTGCGGGGAGACTGGCATGACTGTGAGTGAGCTCCTAACTGCCTTTCAACAGACACTCTGCCACAATCCTTCTCCCTTCAACGGAGGGTATATAGTCAAGGCATCTCCTTCCGCTTGATGGGCTAATTGCTCAATTGAATTAGTGCAAATTCCTGCTGTCTCTGAGAGTTGAGTTGTCTATAAAATAGGCTCTCTTGGCAGGTCCAAAAGGCCAAGACAGGGGAGGCAGAAGCAAAGAACACGTGTACCCTCTGCCTCGGCTGCTAAAGTCTGGCGCTCAGGTCATGTCAACACTTGTATGTGTTCTTGGATGGCAGGATGGGCCCAAAGTGCGGTTGGTGCCAATACCCAGCTGATCCAAGCTACTCACACATGTTGCTGGGCCAAGATGAGTAAGGAATTCAGAGGCAGATAGGGTGGGCAGAGGGGCGTGGGCGTGGCTTCTGTTCAGCCTGCCTGAACCCAGATAGCATCAGGGCCTCATTCTCCCCCATCCAGCCCTCCATCCCAGCCTGACCAGCAAAGCTTCTCTGCCTGAGGACAAGAAAGGCTGCAAGACAAAGAGGACTGGAAATCTGTTCTCTAAATGTCTGCAGGGAACATGGTGCCTCGCGCTGGCTCTAGCAGGAACAAGAAGTGGCTTATTTGTTTGTGGCATTGTGCAAAGACTGGCTGATTTGCGCCCTAACAGACCATCCTGAAACTGACTGGGCTTGAGTTCAGGTGAAAAGAAAAATATCCCTGGAGGTGAATTGGACTGCACTGTTAAGTGTTGAGCAGTTCCTGTGTCCTGAGCACACAGTAGGACTACATTATCTACCCTCCTTTGCAGTTAGGTGCAGTCCATGTAACTAAGTTCTGATCATTGGAATAGTGTGTTTACCACTGATATGTGGGGTTGCTTGTTCCAGCAATAAGCTAACAGCAGTGACCCTGGCATTTACCCTGCTCTGTGGGAGGCAGCATGTAGTGGAGGCTTTGGAAGTTGGTATAGCTGGATTCATTTCTTGATTCTGCCGCTTACTAGCTGCTATTCTGCTGCTTACTTACCTCAGGCAAGTTACTTAACCTCTCTGAACCTGTTTTGTTGTTGTTGTTTACTCGTTCAGTCGTGTCCGACTCGTGTGACCCCATGGATTGTAGCCTACCAGGCTCCTCTGTCCGTGGGATTTTCCAGGCAAGAATACTGGGGTGGGTTGCTATTTCCTTCTTCACTGAACCTGTTAACCCATTTGAAAAGAGAAAATAATCTACCTACTTCCAAAGTGGTTGAAAGAACTTAGGTAATAAATACAAAGTTTTTAGCATAGGACCTAGCCCACAAACAAGCCTATGAATGGTAAACTGCTGTTTTTTTATTGAATTGAAAACAGTTTAAAAGATTATTTTAAAACTTCTGACAATTTAAAATTGTATGATTTCTTTCATAAATACAGTAGCTCTCGTCCCCCTTATTCACAGTTTCACTTTCCACAATCTCAGTTACCTGCAGTCAACCATGGTCCAAAAATATTAAATGGAAAATTCCAAAAATAAACAATTCATAAGTTGTCAATTGTGTGCCATTCTGAGTAAAGAATCTGCCTGCAATCCAGAAGATGCCCAAGAGAAGCAGGTTCGATCCCTGGTTTGGAAAGATCCCCTGGAGAAGGAAATGGCAACCCACTCCAGTATTCTTGCCTGGAGAATTCCATGGACAGAGAAGCCTGATGACCTACAGTCCATGGGGTTGCAAAGAGTCAGACACGACTGAGCAACTGAGCGCACACAAACGGAGTGGAGTGATGAAATCTCTTCAGTCCCAGCCTGTCTGGCCCAGGAGGTGAATCATCCCTTTGTCTAGCTTATCCTGCCTCTTAATCACTAGCGGCACGGTGGGGTTATCAGATCAGCTGTCAGGGTATCTCAGTGCTGCTGTTTCCGTAACTCTTACTTCACTTAACAATGGCCCCAAAGCACGAGAGTAGTGATGCTGGCAATTCAGATATGCCAAACAGAAGTCATAAGTACTTCCTTTAAGAGAAACGGGGACGTTCTCAACAAAAAAAGAAAAAAAATCGTATGCTGAGGTTGCGAAGATCGATGGGAAGAACGAATCTTCTATCTGTGAAATTGTGAAGAAAGAGAAATTCGTGCTAGTTTTGCTGTCACACCTCAAACTGCAAAAGTTACAGCCTCAGTGTGTGATACGTGCTTAGTAAGGATGGAAAAGTTACAGCCTCAGTGTGTGATAAGTGCTTAGTAAGGATGGAAAAGTCACACCCTCAGTGTGTGATAAGTGCTTAGTAAGGACGGAAAAGGCATTAAATTTGTACAGTAAGACATTTTGAGAGAAAGTCCACATTCACATCACTCTTACTATTATTGTTGTAAGTATTCTATTTTATTACTATTGCTGTCAACCTCTTACTGTGTATAATTTATAAATTAAACTTTATCATCAGTATAAGTGTGTAGGAAATATGCAGGTGTGAGTGCACGCTCAGTTGTATCCAACTGTGTGATCCCGTGGACTGTAGCCCACCAGGCTCCCCCGTCCATGGGATTCTCCAGGCAAGAATCCTGGAGTGGGTTGCCATTTCCTTCTCCAGGGGATCTTTCCAATCCAGGGATTGAACCCACATCTCTTGTGCACCTCCTGCATTGCAGGCAGATTATTCACTCAGAATGGCACACAATTTACAACTTATGATTTGTTTATTTTTGGAATTTTCCTCCTCCAGGGGATTTTCCGACCCAGGGATTAAACCTGTGGCTCCTGCATTGACAGGCGGGTTCTTTACCACTGAGCCACCTGGGTAGGGAATATACCCTATAGTATACATAAAGTATACATATAGTATACTTATAGTATACATAGAGTATACATAGAGTTTGATAAAAGCAGGGACTACTGTAGCATGAAAGGAAATTGGGAAACTGAGAGGGAAAAAAGAAAATGGTCACTCCCTTGAAATCCTGGACTAAGTGACCAGTCTGAGAATTAAAAATAAATTGATTTTAAAAACAGCTTGCCCTGAGCTGTCCAGAGAAGCAGAGCAGGGAGCCTGGCTTCTAGCTGGACTGAGAGCAGCCTGACCCCAGCCAGCTCCATGTTGTGGGTGGTGGGGCTGCCAGACATTGCAGTGAGCAGCCAAGGCTGCAGGGACTGGCTCTTCCGGACAGGGGGATGTCCACTCTCTGGACCGAATCCTCCCAATCTTGACTTCAGAACAGCTCTGGTTGGACACCAGGAGACACCTGGCCACTTGGAGAAATGGCTGACTCCAGGTCCAAGGAGAAAAATGTATGAAACCCTAAAGCTTCTTGGCCATATCAAAACCCCAAACTCCTGAGATCATGTCAGAAGGATCTTGAATCAGCTCCCACCAGGTAAGAAGGGGACAATTTGAACATAGTTGGGAAAATAACCACAGTGGATCAAAGTGCACTCGACAGGCTTAACTCCCCGAGCTGCCATGGCTGGTGTGGGAGTCTTGAGACACCAGGAGCCATGGTTGAGTGCAGGGACCTCCATCATGACCCAGGAATAGAGTCACTTAGATAGATGCTCCATCATCTCTAACCTTCATGATACCAGCAGGAAGATTCCTCACTTTTCCCAGAAAACGTTTCCACTAGACTTCTTGTCAGATAACCCTTGTCAGGTTCTTCAGGACTTTGGGGAGTCAGGTGAGCTCCTAGAAGGGGAAGGGAGAGTCTTAAACAAATTGTGGGTCCAGGACTAAAGACAGAGGAGAACAGCACCATCCTCCCCCCCAAATCCTACATCCTCTGCCCAAGCCCTGAGTCTCATCTTCCAGTGCTCCCCTCTCTCCATAGTCACCACCCGCTTCTTTGTCCAGTCCATGATGGCCGCCACCTGGACCACTGGACAGCCTCCAGTGTGTATATTCCATCCCCCGTCCCTCCACCCGCAGGCAGACGTGCCTCCCGATCTTGTTCTTACCCTGCTCAAAACCTTGCAATGTTTGCTCAGCGCTCACCCTATTACAACAGCACCTTCTTGAAGAAAGATTTATGCTTTAAATGACAAATCCATCCAAACAAGGAACGTGTCCTCCTTTCAGTCCCGTGAACACCAGGCACAATGCCACCTCTGCACTTCTGCTCCTATTGTCCTTCACCTCCTAAGACACCCTCCCCCACTGCACCTGCTCACACCTCGGGCAGGGGGAAGGCTGAATACCCTGTGCCGCCAGCCAGAGACAGCAGTGTGGCCGGGGAGCAGGAGTAGGAGGTGGTCTGCCAGGCTGAAGGAGGGAGAGGCCACAATCAGACCCATTCTGGGCTCTGCAGCTGCTGTCATCCACAACTGTGCCGGTTGCCTGGCCAAGGAATGTCCCCAGAACCCTCCTTCCTCATGCCACCCAGCAAATGGCACACAGAGAGGCAGCGATTCCTATGAGTTCTCAGCCACCTCTCCCCACCACCTCGAGCTGCCCTCTTGAACCATCTCTACCACCCAAAACCTGCTCCGGCAAGTGGGGGATCTAGAAGCCCATACAGTTCCAGAAGGCCAAGACAAATAGTCCCGCTGTAGAAAACAGCATTCCGAATGCAGAAATTGACAGATGCCGTGATCACATTTCAGAGCAATTCAATACTTCCTGAAGTGTAAGCTCCCGTCACCAGAGAAGGGAAGTGTCTGTGCCAGGCATTTGATGAGTTCCCAAGGAAGACACCAAGGGCACAAAGCTGCCTGGCAGCAACCTGCTTCTGAGCCAGGCACCGCCTGAGACATCCTTGAGCTTCCAGGAGACCCCAGAGCAGTGCTTGAGGCCCTGTCTCCCAGTGGGAGCACAGAAAGGCAGCAAGCTTGGTCTGCTCTTTTGGCTACGACCTGAGTGCAGCTAGGCAGCCGCTTCATCTTCATGAAGTTGAACGAGGCTAGGAAGTGAGGGAGAGAGAAGGCTCAGGGGAGTCTGTCGCCCTGAACACCCCCTCCCCCAACCCTGCTCCATTCCAGAAGGGGCTCACTCATCCCAGAGCCTCGCCTTGCCCTCTGCCTGCAGCGCGGGTCACCAGGGGTATCAGCTGGACAGTAAAGGGATTAGCATGTCCGTCCCAGGGCAGTGAGTTACCAGGCAACAAACAACTAGCTCCTCAACCACAGAACACTAGAGATCAGGAATTACCAGTTGTTCTTGCTCCAGTGAATACCAAAATGCCCCTAGGGGGCTCTCAGAACTCCTCTCTAGAAATAGAAAGTGTATGCTGAGGGCATTTGAGTCTCAGGGCCTGTCTCTTAATACAGTGCAAAGTTAAAGAGCACAAACTCTGGAGTCAGAAGGAGTGGGCTCAGATTCCACTTTTTACATGCTGTGTGACCCTGGATAAGTCACTTGACTTCTCTGTGCTTAGTTTTCCTCATCTGTAAAATGAAGCTATTAATAGTATCTACCTCTTACAACTGCTTCAGAACAATTCACACCGTAATATACTTGAAGTACCTACAACAATACTCAGCACACCGTAAGGATTGCACATGTTGACTAGCTTTGAGGAAGTCAGCATAACAGAAGTCAAGAGCGGGGGTTCTGAAGATCATGGGAATTTGGACCCTGGTTGTCCTTTTCTAGTTGTGTGACTTTGCGCCAGTTATTAAATGCTTTGCACTTCAGGTTTTTCATCTGTTAAAGGGGGGTGATACTAGATAAAAGATTACTAGTAAAAGATTAGATGAATCAATATCTGCAAAATGCTTAGAACAATGCCCAGCACTGTCGTCACTACTATTATTGCTCTGCGTTGACTATTATGATCACTATCGTTTCTCAACTAGGGTTATGGTCATTGTTGCAGATTGAAGGACAGATTTCCCAGGACTTTAGGGCCCAGAAGGTGGTGTCTCCTTTGGTCCTGGGCTTAGGGACAGGCCAACACCCAGCTTGGCTGAAGGGTCCTCATTTGCCTTCGGAGCAGAAGAGGAACCTGCCCACTGCCAGGACCTCCCCCGACACCACGCCCCCGGCCAGATTCAAACAGTATAACAGTATTTTGAGTAAAAAGTGGAAGTTTTGTTTTACAATGACTCCCTCCCCCTTCCTTATATCAGAAACTACCATTAATTATTTCTGGTCCCTTTTCTCTACATTTGCAGGTATATCTAAGCATCATTTTACTAATATAGGTCCTACTATATATATAATTTTAAGATATTCAACTTTTGCTTAATAATATGTCCTCATCCATGAGGCTACAGATTATCTATTTGTGTGGATGGACAATTCGTCCATCATCCCCTCTGTTTTTAAGCATCTACATTTTTTGCTCTTATGAACATTTGTGTGTGTCTTCGTGTACATGTAAGTATTTCTGAGCATGCCATAGAAGAGGAATTCCTATGCCAAAGGGTTGAAAGAGCCACAACTCACCCTCTACCGATCTCTTTACCTGATTCTATTTGTACTGATAAAATTTACCATAAATTACAATGAAGACTTGTTTATTGTCATTTTCCCATTAAAATATAGGCTTCATGGAAACGGGTTTCTGAGCTGTCTGATTCACTGCTGTGCCCCCAACTCTCAACTACATTAATATCTGGCACGCTGTGGGACTCAGTAAACATTGTTGAATGAAAGAATGGATGAAAAGACTTGTACATTTTCAACGTTGATTGTTGTTGCTTTTATTGCTAAGTAGTGCCTGACTCTTTGCGCCCCTATGGACTGTCACAAAGCAGCCTTCAGGCTCCTCTGTCCATTGGATTTCCCAGGCAAGAATACTGGAGTGGGCTGCAAGTTCCTCTTCCAAGGGGATCTCCCCGACCCAGGGATGAAACCCGGGTCTCTTGCATCTCTTGCATTGGCAGGCAGATTCTTTACCACTGAGCCACCTGGGAAGCCCATTTAATGTTGATAAGTGTTGCCAATTTATTTTCTAAAAGGCTGGCCAGTTTATACTCCACTAAGAGATAGGGAGACTGCTTCCTCATCCCTCGACCACACTGGAGATGGTCAACCTTTATACTGATTTTTCTCATCGAGTAGGGGAAAATTGTTGCCTCCTCCTTTATACTGTTGCTGTACAAGTTCTTCCCGGGCCCTGCCCAGCCTCTCACCATGAGAAGGTGGCAGCTGGTAGACTGCTTTGAGAAGTTCTGTTTGTTCGCAGTGAGCATGCGCAGAGCTACAGGCCTGGCAGCCGCCAGGGAGAGCCGGGTGGAGGTGGGGCTGCAGTCCAAAGCGCCGGCAGGAAGGGGTCTGGACACTGTCACAGCTGCTACAGGGGCAGCTGTGGGTGGATAGCAACAGCTGCTACACAACTGGAGGCAGAAGAGAAGCTGTCTGAGGGGGAGGCCTTTGGGAGCCAAAAGGCGGGGCCGAGCATCCATCAAAGGGGACTGTGTGTGCTTGGGAGGGGAGGCTGCCAGGCCCCTCCTCCCAAAGGGATGGGAGGTCCCCAGTGGCCGATCCTGCCAAACTCTGAGTCATTGACCTTCATCTTCAAAGGTCTTTCCCAGAGATTCAAAGTGATTCTTCCCTCCCAGAGGGATCTGGTATGACAGCGAGTGTCTAAAAGCTTCATTGTTGGTCTGGACCATCTTCTCTGGTCCCTTCTGCAGGTCACAGTGGCTCCCCAGCTTCTCTGGAGTTCTGTCCCTCAGAGCAGAAACAGCTCAGGGACCACAAGGGACCCTGCACCCCTTCAGTGTGCTGCCCGCGGGGGACTCCCCAGGCCCAGGAAGGAAGGAGCTGCACCTCCACCTCGGAACCCACAGGTCAGCAGGCTGAGTGTCACCTGTACAACTGACCTGGTTTCTTCAACCTGTCTATACCCTGGGAAGGGTGGTATAGACTTAGGTTGAAAGAGACTTGAGAGATTTAATTTAATGCAAGGCATGGATCTGGCCTGAATTCTGATTTAAACAACTCACAAAAGGTAGTTCTGTGACCACTGCAGAAATTTTGAATAGGACAGGGTGTTAGACAGTAGTAAGGAATTATTGTTAATTTTGACGGATGTGACAAGGATATTATTAAGTAATAATTCTTATTTTTTTAGAGATGCAGACTAAAATATTTGGGGTAAAATGTATGTCAGTAGTTTGCTTTAAAATACTTAAGCAAAAGTGTATGTGAAGCAACTACAGCAAAATGTTAATTATTATTATATGTAGGTGATGGGTATAATCCATCCTCTCAATTTCTCTGTGTGGTTAACCATTTTCATAATAAAATTTTTAAATAGAAAAAGAAGGGGGGAACAAGGAGGATGGGTAGGGGAAGGAAAAGGGGGAGAGTGTGTGGAACTTAGCACATAGAGCCTGGGTCAACATTGGTCACTGACCACACAGAAGACCCAGCCAGAGAGCCTTAGACAGTGGTTCTGACACAAGAAAAGCCTTGGGATGAGCCTGCCTGTTTCTCTATGAGTCATGAATAAGCACTTGAAATTTTTTTAATATAATTTTATTTTTTAAATAATTCTATTTGTTTATTTATTCACTTTTGGCTGTGCTGGGTCTTCATTGCTATTCGGGCTTTTCTCTAGTTGCACAAGTGGGGGCTACTCTCTAGCTGAGGTGCTCGGTCTTCTCATTGCAGTGGCATCTCTCGTTGCAGAGCACAGGCCCTAGGGCACATGGGCTTCAGGAGCTGCAGTTCCCAGTCTCTACAGCACAGGCTTAATTGTGGTGCATGGGCTTAGTTGCTCAAAAGCACGTGAGATCTTCTCAGATCAGGGATGGAACCTGAATCTTCTTCTTTGGCAGGAGGATTGTTTACTGCTGAGCCACCAGGGAAGCCCCAGCACTTTGAATTTGGAAGTGGGGGGCCCTCCACAATAGGCCTGGTTTCCAGAGCTACAGATCTGGGTTAAGGCCTCATGTATTTCCAGTAGGGCTAGCCTTCTCCTGGGAACAAGGAAGGACTCCCCAAAGTTTCAAAGCCTTGAAGCTTCCCACTCTAAGGATCAGAGGTCCTCGTATTGACAGGCTGTTCCCAATGCAGCCCTGCCTGGTGATGGCCTGCCTGGGCTCTCAAAGCTGGTGCCCAGCGGGAATGGAATCAGTCTATGACTTTGTGGGCTTCGTTTTCCAGGAGCCCCAGCCAGGCACCTGATCTGAGACTGTGCTTTAAGAAGTAAATGCCTTGATTCTGGGCAGAAAAGCTGAGGGCCTGGCTCAGCGGGCCCTGCAGGAGCTGGAGCCCACATAGCAGTGCAGCCAAGCAGGAGCTAGCCCGTCTGTGTTTGCAAATATCAAGACAACATGGTCCTTCCCCGAAGTCAGAACTGACCCGTATGAGTGCAGGGGAAGTCATCTGCAGATCCGACAGCAGGTGTGGGCTTACCAAGCTGGGTCTTCACAGGAATAGGGCATCCCTTATCAGGCCACCAGCCAGTCCTCCTGGAGGCAGGATGAGGTGCAGTTCTGTTTGGGGGGCCTTGGCAGGGGATTTCTGATAGACTTTTTTAGAGAAGCTTTAGATTCACAGGAAAATTGAGAGAAAGGTACAGAGTTCTCCTGTATTCTTGCCTCATACAGGCTTAGTCTCCCTGACCATCACCGTTCCCCACTGGAGGAGAACATTTCTTACAATCGCTGACATGTCATCAGAGCCCATGGTCCATAGTTGACATCAGAGTTCACCCTTACATATTCTTCAGGTTTTGACAGATGTAAAATGACATCCACCTTATAGTATCAAACACTCACTGCCCTAAACATCCTCTATGCTCCACTTTTCATCACCCCCCAAATCCTGAGATCCTTTTACTACCTCTACAGCTTTGCCTTCTCCACAATGTCATAGAATTGGAGTCATACAGTATGTAGCCTTTTCAGATTGTCCTCTTTCACTTGGTAATATGCTTTTTCTCCAGGTCCCTTCACGGTTTGATAGTTTACTTCTTTCTAAGTGTTGAATAACAGTCCTTTGTCTGGATGGACCACAGTTTATGTATCCATTCACCTTGATTAAATCATTGGCCAGATGGATTATTGAACTCAATCTCAAGCCCCCTACCCTTCCTCCAAGGTTGGGGGATGGGACAGAAAGTTCCAAACTTCTAATCACCTGATTGGTACTCCAGGCAACCAGCCCGCATCCTTAGATGGAGATCCCAAAATCGCCTCATTAACATAACAAAAGATACCTTTTTTTCAGCTTTCTGCACTGATGAAATTCCAAGGGACTTAGGTGTCAGGCATGGTGAGGAAAACTAAATACATATCTATTTCTTATTATATTAATAAATCACAATATCACAGTCAAGACAGGCTACCAGTGGCTCCTGAGTCTCAACAAGTGTATCTCTCGCTCACACAGAAAGCTGCTGGAGCTCTGGCCTATCCCCGGGGCCCTGTCCTCCATGCAATGTCTTGCTGACCCAGGTAAAGTTCGGCCTTGCCGTATCAACACACACTTGGCTGCACCAGTGCTTGAGAGGGAAGAGGAGCACGAGAGAAGATGACTTTTTGGGGCCTCAGAAGTGGGACACACGTTCCTTGTGCTCGTAGTAATATTTCGCAGGCAGAAAGGCCACTTGGCCCTTCCTAACTGCGAGGGTGACGCAGAGTGTGGGATCCTATGGATCCCAGAGGAAAGGAGAGGCTCTGGAATGTGTACATTGAGGACCAGTGTCCTTCCAGGGAGACAGTAGATGTGGAAGAAAGGAAGAAGGCGGAGGAGGCTGCTGTGCTAGAAGAAGATAGATCACTTGAAAAATCTTTTCCACGTGTGAAGTTCTATTTTTCTATGATGCTTTAAGTGTTCTGAGAATGCTTTCAATTGCTAAGTGCTTCTGTTTCCATGAGGTTCCATAGCTCCTGGCAGGTATACTCATAATTTCGGCTGTAATGCCACCATGGCAGCCCCCCACAAGTCTCTGGATGCTGGACTTCCAGATAAAGCAGGTGCCTTGGGTGATGCTGGCAGGAAGAGCCTGAGCTCAAACCAAGGGAGGGGCTGGGGCTGCGAGCATTTAGGGCAAGAAACAGCCTTCTTCTCAGGTCAGAGCAAGGCAGAGCAAGGACAGTTACCTCCTTCAGACAGAAAAAGAAGAATGGATTCAATTCCATACCCCAGACCCATTCCAGCCCATGATTCAGTGATTGTGAAGCAGAGTAGCAGCTGCTACGGCGCCAAATGTCTAGATGCCAATCTGATGCCAACCAAGGCATATTCCCCCCCAACCCCCACCGGACCTCCCTACATCTTCAGGGCACCCTCATAAATGCAGTGAGGGTACAGGACACCAGAGGAGTGAACAGCCCTTGCCAGGGGGCACCCTCCTCCTTGCAGCAACAACCTAGAAGGAGATTCCAGCGAGCAAGAGAGAGAGAGGTTGAGCCAATCAGCACAGACTCCTGAGGTGAGCAGCCCCCGCAGCCCTCTCCTTGTGAAAAGGGGGGTCACCCCCTGCCCAGCTCTCAACCCTGGAGGCTCCCAGGTATACCTCCTTCCCTGGCCTGCAGCTCTCCGCTCTCTGAGCCCATTTTAGCTGAGATATCACCATTAGGGGAGCACCTCAGAGAAGTCCCTAATGGGGTCAGAGTGCTGGCATGGAATGCTGCTTCTTTCTTGTGGGGACAGATGGGATTGATGGCCATTGTTCTCAGGTTAAGTCATTGGGCACTTTGCTGAAAGATAAATTGCATATCTGCCCCGAGGGAGAATGAATCATGTCAGTAATTCCCTTGCTTAAAGCTCATTTATTTAGGATCTTCCTCGAGGTTGTTTTTTAATAGATAGATTAGAGAATAATTTTTTAAAAAAAGACAAAAGGGCATAGTAATTGGGTTTCCCCTTGAATGGCAACCCACTCCAGCATTCTTGCCTGAAGAATTCCATGGACAGAGGAGCCTGGTGGGCTGCAGTCCGTGGAGTCGCAGAGTCAGACATGACCGAGCAGCTTTCACTTGGCTTAGAAGTTTCATCCTCAATTGAACTTAGTCATGTTCAACTCTTTGCGACCCCATGGACAACAGTACACCAGGCTTTCCTGTCCTTCACTGTCTCCTGGAGTTTGCTCAAATTCATGTCCATTGAGTTGGTGGTGCCATCCAATGATCTCATTCTCTGTCACCACCTTCTCCTCCTGCCCCTCAGTCTTTCCCAACGTCAGGGGCTAGGGCCCTCCTTGGTTTGTTCAGGCTGCGGCTTAGGGGCATCCTAGGGAGCAGGGTGGAGAGAGAAAATAGAAGGGGTTGGGGAGAGAGAGGGAAAGAGAAGGAGAGAAAGTGATAGAGCGAGCAGTAGCCTGCAGCCCTGCATCAGGTCTTCAGGCATCCACTCAGGCCCTTCACCCAGCAAATGGGTACAATGGTGGGGAAGATGCCCCTTTGGGTGCAAGATGGTTGTCTGTGACAGAGCAGGGGATGAGCCTATTTTCTAAGGTTGCCCAGGCCTCCATCCCCCAACCCTGCTGACCCTTTCACGTTTCAGTGTTTTGCAGGCTGCCTGAGCCGCCACGTCATAGGAGAGCCACAACCCACACTTGAGAGGAGGGACATGGGGAGCAGCATCTGCATGCTTGGACCCAGGCATCAGGCTGAGGCTCTGAGAGGCTGCTGTGAATGCTGAGCCAGCAGTCCCCAGGTCCCCATCCTGCAGTCCTGGAGCCAGGACCAGTCAGACACCCAGGAGGACCCATGGGCATGGAGGAGGGTCCATCAGGGCACAACAACCTGGCCTCAGCAACAACAAGCCCTGCCTCCCGCCCAGGAAGCTCAGGACCCAGGCAGAAGCCCTGGCCTCCCCTGGCCTCAGTCCCGCTAAGCTGCACAAGAGACAGAGTGAGGATTAGTGTGGCTAGACCTGCTGGGACTCCTCACCTGGCTGGCAAAAAGCTGCATCGAGCATTTTACAACGCAGCCAAATCTGTCATCACTTCCTGGGCATCTCAGAGGAACAGGCACTCAGATCTGATTAAGCTCATCCTCCCTTACCAGAGGCGGACACCTCCCTTTGGCTGTGCTCCAGCAGGAGCCAAGCAGAGGAGAGGAAGTGTGTGTTTGTAGGGAAGGCTGGCCAGCTGCAGGGTGGAGCAGAGGGACAGAGCGAGACTGCCTTCTGTGGCTGCAGCCCCAGGCCCTATGCCTAAATTCTTAAGTGTCTTTCATTTCCCAAAATGTGCAAGAAAATGGGCCATCCAAACCACCACCTCCAAAGCACAGAACTGAGGGTTCCCAGGTGTCCCCAGCTCCAGGCTTGGGCAGCGCCTTCTCAAATGTCTCAAATAGTCTCCCCTTTACTCACCTCCTCTCCTCCGTCCCTGTCCTTCTCCTCAACCCCCACCCCCAGCCGCTCCCCCCAACCTGGTCAGCTGTCCAAGGCAGCTTTAAACAGGCTGCTCAGATCTCTAGGGCCCCAGGAACTGCCTTTAGCATGCAGATATAAGAGGAGTTGGAAATCAGTTTCACTGAGTTCTATTTAAAAGAGGAAGCTCACAGGACACAGAGCTTTCCAGCTGGAAGAAAGCTGCTTGCTGACTTAGGTCAGACATATGGTGGGGTGGTCTCCTGACCAATGCGAGACACCCCCAGGCCCACCACCCACCAGGCTCCTTACGGATGGCCCTGTCCGGAAAAGCGTCCTTCCATGACCCCACACTGGGCACCAAGTCAGTACTCTGTCCAATACTGTATAAAGCCAAAATCCACAGGAGGCCCTGGCCCCAGGCCCTTCACTTAGAAGGTCTCATCAGCCAGAAATTCAGCTGTGTCAGAAATGCAGGCTGGGCTGATCAGGAGACTGTCAGAGGAAGGCCCTGCGGGCAGGTCTGAAGGCTCTATCCACCCAGGAGACCCCATTATTCCTCCTCAACAACTCAGCCCCCCTAGGAGTAAAGCTCTGAGAGGGAGAATTCCCTGTGGAGGGGAGGGGAGGAACCCGAGGTCAGCTGAGACGCTACGTGGCCCGACGCGGCCAGGCCTTTCCACAGACAGAGAGCTGCGTGCCAGGGCGAGCGACCCATTGCCGTTCCTCCTCTAATTACACAGTGAGAGCTAAAGTGCACGTCTGGCCCAGGAATCACGGCTTCATCCAAAGCAGGTTGTCTGAGGAAGTTACCTGTCTCAGGCAGCCCGGGGCAGAATGAGGGCGGCAAGCTGACACGGCCAGACAAGAGTCTGGGTGCGTTCCCAGTCCCACCACCAGCCCGTCTGCTCACAGCGCCCCTCACCCACATGCCCCCATCTCCCCACTGCAGGGAGCTTGTGCCCACAGCAGTCTCAGTTTCCCTCAAAACTCAGATTGTAAGGCCAGGCCTTCAATCTGCCTGCCAGAACAAAATAACCATAGACTGGATAGCTTTATTCCTCCCAGTTTCAGAGGCTGGGTATCAGCACGGTGGGATTCTGGTAAGAAGCCTCTTCCTCGATGGCAGACGACCTTCCACTGTGTCCTCACATGGTAGACAGAGAGGCAGCTCCAGTCTCTACCTTGCCTTGTTGTTGTTTTTCAGTAGCTCAGTCATATCCAACTCTTTGCGACCCCACAGACTGCAGTACACCAGGCTTCCCTATCCTTCACTGTCTCCTGGAGTTTGCTCAGACTCATGTCCATTGAGTTGGTGATGCCATCCAACCATCTCATTCTTTGCCACTACCTTCTCTTCCTGCCCTCAATCTTTCCCAACATCAGGGACTTTTCCGGTGAGTTAGCTCTTCGCATCAGGAAGCCAAAGTATTGGAGCTTTAGCTACAGCATCAGTTCTTCCAATATTCAGGGTTGATTTCCTTTCCGATTGACTGGTTTGATCTCCTTGCTGTCCAAGGGACTCTCAAGAGTCTTCTCTAGCACCACAAATCAAAAGTATCAATCCTTTGGCACTCTGCTGGACCCCATGGTCCAACTCTCACATCCACACATGACTACTGGAAAACCACAGCTTTGACTATACGGACGTTTGTCAGCAAAGTGATGTCTCTGCTTTTTAATACACTGTCTAGGTTTGTCATAGCTTGACTTCCAAGCAGCAAGTATCTTTTAATTTTGTGGATGCAGTCATGGTCTGCAGTGATTTTGGAGCTCAAGAAAATAAAATCTGCCAACACTGATCCTATCATAGGGGTCCTGACTTCATGACCTCATCTAAACCTAGTGATCTCCCAAAGGCCCCACTTCCAAATACCATCACCCCAGGAGGTAGAGCTTCAGCATATAACTCTGGGGGACACCTGCAGTCAGTCTACATCAGCCTGTGGCTCTTTCTTCCCAAACACACGTCTTTATTCTGGACCCTTCTCCTAAGTGCCAGGCCCTCTGCTTGTTCTGCCTGATGGAAGCAGGGAATCCGAAGTAACACCAGGGGTACAGAAAAGGGCAGGGACAGAGCAAGCCCAGATACAGGGCCTGCCTCAGAGCAACACCTCTCCTGGCACTGGCCAAGTTGATGATCCCCTGCTGTACTTCCTGCCAGTCCCACCCTCTAACCATGTCCTCACAGCCTGTCCTTGTATGTTACACGTACAGCTTCATTTTTTGTTCTCATGGTGGGTAGCATGGTCCTCATAGATGGCACTCGGACCTGGTCACGAGGGAGGAGGAGCATCCCTGGCCTCCCTTGGGAATAGATCTCACAGAGTTTGACTCCCTCTGCTTCTTACTTGGCTATCAAAGCGATTGGCTAAGATCGTGTGTGTGTGTACCTCACACTGCGCTTGGCCCCTGGAGGTTTTGCTCAGAATGACCATTCATGTCCTCTCTGACTGCTGCTGCCACGTGCCCATCTTCCCAGGTCCTGGGAGAGGCAGGGACAGAAGCAGAACTAGTGGGTTCCTCGGCCTGATCCCTTGGGAACCCCGTCTAGTTTCTCTTCTGCATGAAGGCCAAGTTTCCACGGCTGGCCAGGGCTGGGGTGCTTGGAGCCTCTGACCCCTCATGAGTGAAATATTCCTCCCACCCCTGGGCTTGGGGTTCTCCAGACAAAGTGCCAACAGATATGCCTCAAACTGATGTGCACTTTGGTTTCTCCCTGGCTGTCTTGGGAAGGTGAGGGACTTAACAGAGAGGCCACAACAGCCCCAGAGAATTGTGAATGAGGTCCGGGTCTGGGCTTGGTACCCAGGAAGGCAGGAGGCCTTTCAGGAGTGTCAGGAGTCCAGTCCCTGGGCCCTGCTGGGAGTTGGGGGGAGGGATGGTGGGGAGCGTTGTGGTTTCTGCTTTTGCCGAGGCAGCAAGGGCCAAGAAGTTTAGTTCAGGGCCCTTCCCGTGGTGAGCCTGGCAGAGTGTCAGGGCCTCCCGTTTACCAGGACACACCCATGACCTTGGGAGCCAGAAAGAGCAGGGTGTAGTCCTGTGGGCTTCTGTGTCTGTCTTTTAAAAATAACAACTGCGACCGCTTCTGACCCGTGTCCCTTAGAAGTCCCACCCTGTCCCGTGAAGGGCAGGCCTCATATCCTTCGGCGTTGTAGGGGCACCATTCCAGATCTGTTCTCAACTGAAGAAAAGCTCAAGGGCAGTGTGACAAGATAGCTGGACATACACCAGGACACAAACCACACAGAGACAGGCACCCTTTACACACACGGATCACAATTCATTTTTCTTAAAAAAAAAAAAAAAACTGAACTAAATGGACCTCAAATGCAAACAGCTACTAGCAATTTGAAAAACATTTTCTTTCACCTTTTTGGGATCGAGGCCAGGTTACGCCATTCCCGGAGAAGCAAGTTAGGGTCACATAAGGCTCTTTTTTCCCTTTTGATGTATTACTTCCCTTAAAAAGAAAGGAAATTAGATTAACGTACTCTCAACAATGAAGAATGCTCTCTCTTTCCTCCAAAGTGGCTGGCTCCGTTCTATTTAATATTTGGGGAAGCCAAATGGGCCAAATCTTCATGAAAACAGGAAAGGAGATGCTTCTCGTTTCTAGCCTGGCCCAATAAATTACAGCGTGGAAGACATGCAGCGCTGCTGCCCGAAGGGACATTTCTGGGAATGTCCAAGACTGACCTTTCCAGGTTAGTTCTGGAGAGACGTGAAAACTCCTGAAAGACTGACAGAGCACATCACAATGAAAGGCCAAGGGCAGAATGAAGGGTCATCACAGGATAATGGGGTTTCACTGTACCATGAAAGGATAATGCAAGACATCTCAGAGGTGAGAGGTCATTTCAGGTTGGGATGTCCAGGTAAGACTTTATAGAGGAGATAAAATTCTGGCTGGCCTGAAAGATGTGCACTATTTGGACAGACCAAAAGAAGTGAGGAAAGCATTCCAGGAGAGGGGGCGGCCATGAGCAAAGGCAAGGAGACCAGGACTCTTTGAAGGATCCCCTGAGTTTGAAGTTCAATGAATGGACCAGTTGGACCAAAGAGAAATATTTGGGAGGAAATGACAGGAAGATCCCCTGGAGAAAGGAATGGCAACCCACTCTAGTATTCTTGCCTGGAGAATTCCAAGGACTGAGAAGCCTGGTGGGCTACAGTCCATGGGGTTGCAATGAGTCAGACACAGCTGAGACACTAACTCTTTCACTTTCACTTTCAATGGTAGAAGAGGTGTTGAACTTTATATCCACTAGGCAATGGGGGTGAAAGGGACAAAAGAGATACAATTGACTAATATTCTAGGACAATAACTGTTAAGACATCAGCAGGTGACCCAAAGGGGACAAACTCATAAAGCACTTTCACATACAAATCAAGCTAAAGAAGCTTTTCCATTAAGGTTCTGAGCAGCCCCAACACCACCTTACAGCTGAGGCCTGCCTAGCTAGGGAGAAAGATGAGCATATTCCTAAATCATGCTCTTCTTTGTAAAAGCTGCTGCTGCTGCTAAGTCCCTTCAGTCGTGTCCGACTCTGTGTGACCCCATAGATGGCAGCCCACAAGGCTCCCCGTCCCTGGGATTCTCCAGGCAAGAACACTAGAGTGGGTTGCCATTTCCTTCTCCAATGCATGAAAGTGAAAAAGTGAAAGTGAAGTCACTCAGTCGAGTCCGACTCTTAGCGACCCCATGGGCTGAAGCCCACCACTCTCCTCCATCCATGGGATTTTCCAGGCAAGAGTACTGGAGTGGGGTGCCATTGCCTTCTCCGCTTTGTAATAGCGCTAGATGACAATTTCTTATCTGCCTATTCAAAATTTCTGTTGACTTAGTATGGAAATACAGCATCCACTTTTTTTTTCATTTAACATTTTAAATGAGATTCTAGATCCTCAAAACTACCATCACTGTATTTTTTAGTATGACAAGTTCAATGTCAACCCTCCTACTAGATGGTGAGCTCCTCCAAATGCAGAAACTCTCACCTCTGTCTCCCAGACCATCCCCTAGAGAGGCTGGCAGAGAGAACTAAATAGCTGCCCAATTTGTGGAATCAGATAATATTATCTTCATTAACACACAGTTGGCTCTGGTCAAGGCATCGTAAATGACTGAGTAGGCTTTGGGCTTTTAAACTATAAAAAAGGATAGCCTTCATTTACCTTAAAAAGAAACTTGAATATGTGGAATCTAAAAAGAAATGGTACAAACGAACTTATTTACAAAACAGATTCACAAACTTAGATTCACAAACTTAGAGAACGAACTTACAGTTACCAAAGGGGAAGGGTGGTTGGAGGGAAGGGATGGTTAGGAGTTTGGGATGGACACTGCTGTATTTAAAATGGATAACCAACAAGGACCTATTATATAGCACAGGGAACTCTGCTCAGTGTTATGTGGCAGCCTGGATGGGAGGGGAGTTTGAAGGAGCCATACATATACAGCCATACATGTATGGCTGAGTCCCTTCGCTGTATCACCTGTACGCTGATATAAAATTAAAAAGTTTAAAAATAAATCAATAAACTTCACTGTCACTCCCTCTAATCTGTAAATTATTTTTTTAAAGAAAAGGCTAACTCTGGACTTTGCTACTAAAAATACGTTTAGCAAATCTTTGTGGCCGAGAACGTCTTTGAAACGGGTAAATGCCTAGAGTCCATCAAATGGACTGCCTTCAGGCCATGTGACCGTCGCCAAGGACACAAGAATGCCTGTCATTCCTTCTGGGAACACCACCCCCTGCAGACATTGAAAGTGCTTATAGAAACCAGTGGGTAAACCTGCAAACCCCCAGCTAGTCTTATAAGACATCCTTGTCACGGGAGTGGAGAGGGGTCGGGGGTGAGGGTGTTCCCTGGAATGTATACCCTGGGATGGAAACAGCATGTGGGGTTTCTTAGGGAGCACCTTCAAGATGCCCACCTATGGAGAAGGAAAAACAGGATTGGATGGTGGGAGAAGCTGGGCTGACAGCAATCCCAGTAAGACATCAGGTGACCCCATGGGGAACACTGAAGTTGGGGTGGCCTCAGAGCTGTCCCCAGCTGAGGCAAGGGCCTGGCCTGTCTACCTTTCCCCACTGATCAGACGCTGGATATGGGCTGCACCCTAGAAGGGGCACAACCATGAGCAAGGCAGCTGCCTCCAGCAGAGCGCGATTCCCAGAGAGGCTGTCCACCAGCTGCACTCAGGGCAACTGGGGGTTAAGTCCCCCTGTCCTGGGGTGGGAGGTTTGGTGGAGTACATTATCTTCTTGAACGGTCTGTGCAGGTACCCAGGTGAACTAGGACAGCCAGATGCTCAGAGACCAGAGAGGGAAGCCGCAGAGTGCCTGGGGGATCTGACCACATCTTGACTCTGCCATTTACAATCTATCAGCTTACTATCGAACTTGCCGAGTCTCAGTTTCTTCATCCATAAAATGGGAGTAATAATACCTACCTACTAGGGTTTTCTATGAGGATCACAGAAGTATAAGAAATGTTCTGGCACAGTATGACAAATGGTGCTGGTAACCGGTGACCACAGTAACTACTGTTATTTTAGCAGCTGTGGCAGCAAGGAGGATTCCCTGGTATTGGTATCAGATGCCCTCAGGTGGGAGTGCTGCCAAAGTCCAGGTCTAGAGCCTTCAAGCATATGGACCACTGGGCTCTGGGAGGTCTGTGAGGGTGACTAGTCATCTCCTTACATCTCAGTCCAGTGTCCTGCTGGGATCAAAGACACTGCTGCAGAGACATCAGCAGGAACAAAGGACCATACTGGGGAAGGGGTTTTGACTCTCTTTGCCAGCAGAGCACATGGCAGCCTCCATGTGCCAGTTACCAAGACGTGCGTGGGCCATGGGGGCAGGTGGGGTAGTCACCCTGCAGCCTGTGGGCACCGCCTGTGCTGCTGGCTGGTCCAAGGCGGGGTGACCACGTGACAGATTAGGAGTGTTTGCATTCACCATTTCCTCTTTCAAACAGTCAGCAAGCAGAAAACCACCAAGCTGGGACGATTTCTGAGCACATGGGAAGATCAGAGTGTACAACCACAGTCGTGGCCACCAGGAACAGATTCTGGAGCTCTGATCCCCAGTCCTGATTCTGAGCTTCCCCTGGGCTATGACATGGATCTAACTGTAGCTGGTGAAGAAGTCACTCATCGTCGGGGGAGGCGGAGCTGGAAGGCAGTGATATTTTGTGGGTGGCCCAGCAGTGTTTTTGTGCATGCTTAGCCAAAACTGCCAAGTGGTCTTTCTGGGTCTGTCTTAGCCTGGCCTCAGGGTGCCCTGTGAGGGGCTGGTATCGTGTAAGCTTGGAACACCGCAGACTGTGAATGGGAGGCCAGCATCCAAATATCAGGGGCTGCTCTGGTTTCGTTTCTCTCCAGGTTACTAAATCTCTCTATGTCAGAGTTTCTCCATCTGCAATATGGGGATAAGAATATCTGCCCAGAGGGTGATTTTGAAGAACAAATAAGATACTATGGAGCTCAGAGCAGGAGCCCACTGTGTGGGTCTCTCTGCCACCCCACTAGAATAGCATGTGGCAGCTGCTCAAACACCCATTTTATATAGATTAAGAAACTGAAACAGAAAAGGTGAAAATCAGAAGTGAAACAGCCATCCACCAAGGCTGCAACCGAGATTCCCATTTGGAGTCACGGCCCAGGCCATCAGGGCTGGCACCTGCGGTGAGTATCCTCCAGTGGCAGGTAACTGCAGGGTGATCAATGGATGCAGAGGGTCAGGTTCAGTCCACAGTGGGGCCAGAGCACTGCCCAGGGGAGGAGGGGCGTGGCCACCATGCAACCTGGGCAGCAGTGGTCACCATGGGGACTTGATGCCTGGGTTTTTCTTGGTGGCTTTCACACTGAGCTTAGGGAGAGTGAGCAGCCTCAGACGTGGAATCCAGGGAGTAGCCCAAGAAGATGAGGACAGCCTGACTCTGAGCCAGGGACAGAATCAGAACCAACTGCTTCTGGTTCCCACACATAATCTTGTCTGATAATAGAGTTAATCATAAGTGAGATTTCCAGAATAAAGCCCACCCAGACGGAGTTCCCCAAATTATACCCTCTCCATGGTAATTGCAGAGCTGTTCGGGACCTACATCTGGCTTATAGCGGCAATTCTATGAGGACCAGATAAACTGCCACCTCTCATTTGATGGAACAAAAGGAAAATTATACACTCTGATGGCCCGGCTTCCCCAGCCTGAGGCAATGGAAAGGCATCAGGCAGCGTCACAGGTCAGTGCCGTCTCAGCTGTGTGGATTTGAGAAGGTATTCAGCTTTCATATGCTCAGCTGCAAAATGGGAATAACAAAGTTACCTATTGCCCCAGACTGCTGCCAAGATCAAATGCCATATTCACAGGTGAGTAGATAAAGACCTCTAAAAAGAATTATAAAGTTTTGAAAATTAAAATGTTTTTTACATAATTATTTTGTTGTTGTTATTGAGCAAATAAAACAGATTTGAAGCAAAAATGAAAAGGTCACATTTTAACGAGAGTGTTCTATGGCGTTATCCTTAATGCTCTTCCACGGTGTTTGCTAATGATGGTTATCTCAGGAATAAGACCCTGCAATTTTACAAGTCACCAAAGAAAGTCTTTGATGTCAGAGTAAGTGAGCTCTGCTTCCTGAGGTAGAGAAGTTGTGGTGGTGGTGGTTTAGTTGCTAAGTTGTGTCTGACTCTTTGTGACCCTATGGACTCTAGCCTGCCAGACTGCTCTGTCCATGGGATTTCCTAGACAAGAATGCTGGAATGGGTTGCCATTTCCTTATCTAGGGTATCTTCCTGACCCAGGGATTGAACCTGCATCTTCTACATTGCACTCAGATTCTTTACCAACTGAGCCCCAGAGAAGTTGACTCATTGTGTATTATTTGACAGATCCATTCATGAAAGATGTATGGAGGGTCTGCTTTGTTGTTGTAGCCTCAGTTGTAGGAGCTGCAGATGAAAGTTGGGTAAGAAAGCCACCAAGGGTCCTAGAAACCAACTCTCCAGGCTGCACTGTGACCAAATTTGCTCTGCTCTGGTCCTGACCACCCACAGCGCCTGGCAGGCCAGCAGCTGCCCCAGATCTCCAGCAGGGCCCATCCTCACAGTGGCCAATATCTCTGCTCCTCAAGAAAGAGGCCCGGTGACTGCAGCCTAGGGCCAAGAGTGGCTGGAATCAAGACAAGGCAGTTGCTAGTAAAAGGGTCCCCTGATCATGGCAGGGTCTTCATCCTGAATGAGGCAGAGTCCAAGTTCAGTGAGCTTTTCCTCTTCACACAGACCTGGGGCTGAACAGAGCTCATGCTTAGATCTATGATTCTTTCCAAGAGCAATTCCATATAGCCCCACCCCCTACAGAGTGAATCTCCTTCCCTACTTGAGGGAAGCCCCGGCCATTTCCCTGAGGGGACATAGAGTGTTCTGACCCCAGGCTCATCTGCCCTTCCATTTTCTTTCCATCTGCCCAGTTAAGTAGTCTGGGAGTCACCAAAATCCTTGGCAGTCTACTTCTCAGGCTGAATTATTTAGTGTAACTCTAGCCCAATGCCATTGTTGGCCTGGCAGGATAATTCAAGTCTAGTTGCTGATCACCAGAATAATTCATGTTGGTCTTTGGGCTTGTGAAAGTGTGAAAGTGTTAACTAGTCACTCAGTCATGTCAGACTCTTTGTGATCCCACGGACTGTAGCCCATCAGGTTGCTCTGTCCAAGGGATTCTCCAGGCAAGAATACTGGGGTAGGTTGCCATTTCCTTCTCCAGGGGATCTTCCCAACCCAAGGATCAAATCCAGGTCTCCTGCATTGCAGGCAGATTCTTTACCATCTGAACTACCCGGGAAACCCCTTTGGGCTTTAGGATCCTATATATGGCTTCCCAGGTGGCACTAATGTTAAAGAACCTGCCTACCAATACAGAAGACAACAGAGACACGGGTTCGATCCCTGGGTCAGGAAGATCCTCTGGAGGAGGAAATGGCAACCCATTCCAGTATTCTTGCCTGGAGAATCCATGAACAGAGGAGCCTGGTGGGCTACAGTCCATGGGGTCGCAAAGAGTTGGACACGACTGAGTGACTAAACAAGTGTGTGCATAAGAAATAGGAGCCAAGACAGAGTCATCCACCTGCCCCTCAAACTGACCACTTCATCCCTCAAGACCTTAAAGAAGCTTTTCTGATTTCCCCCTGTACTTGCTAGGTCAGGTCACATTCTTGAGAGCGTTTATACTCTTGTCCAAATAACCCCTAGGGGGGTTGCTCATCCTACTAGGCAGGCAATCAAAGAATTGCTTTTGCCAGAACTACTCTGCTGAATATAAATGTTGCTGAGTGGATGAAAGGGAAGGGCCATGTGCCTGGGTGAGTTCACTAAGGAACAGTCCAGGAAAACACTGCCCAGTCCTCTAGGGTCACCTCTGGGGCATCAGGTCACACTCTGTTCTGAGAACTCCCCCAGTGGCACTGCAACCTGGCCCAGTGTTGACCTCCACCTCTTATCCAATACCAGCCAAATGGCTGGAGGTCAAGTCTTACGTGACAGTGAAGCTGGGGTCCCTGTCCCAGCACCCAGATCTCCACTCACTCCCACTGCTCATCCGACCATATGCCCCTGTGACCAGCAGCCCAGAACACAATGCCTAGTGAGCCCGGCCCAGGGGCCCTGACTCCCCAAGTCAGAGCCCATAAAACCATGACCAGCAGGCAGCGTGGTGGTCTTTCCTCTGGCTATTTCAAAAACACCTAGAAAACTCTCTACCTCCAGCTAGAATTTATGTTGAGATGGGAGGTCGGAGAGGAATAGAGGTCAGCCCTGGGGTAAGAAGATGCACTTCTGGCAGAGTTTGTAGGGCAAGAGGTAGAAAACCCCAGTGGCTCTATGGCTTCCATGTTCCACGTCACTGAGAAACCTGAGGCCAAGAAGACCACAGCCCTGTTTGTCTCTGCTTTGGTCAGTCTGCGACTGGACTATTTGGCTTTTGATTTTCCAGGAGATCTGGAGCTCGTGCTTTCAGAATCCCCCTGTTCAGAAGAGGCTAGGGTCTCACAACCACATCTGGGAGGGAGAGTCAAGCACTGACCTGCTGATGATTGGCCCAGAGCGTCTTACACACTGAACTCAAACCTCCCCAGGGCAGCAGAGAGCAGAGAGCAGGGTGAGCCCCAGGCTGCAGGGCTGAGACCCCTAGGTCAACATTCCAGGAAAGTGGCCTTTCCCTAGGAAAGCTGGAAACGGTGCTCTTATAAATGAGCAACGCCCTGTCTTTGGAGGAATCTAGGCAGAAGCAGAATTCTCTGGAAGGAACCCATCAGTGGGAACTTGGACTCAGTTGACTTGGACATCTCTCCCACTCAAGGAGCCCTGGGTCCTGAGTCTGTGGATGGGATGAGTTGATTACTGAGGTAGGGTCTGGCAGCAAACCTCCTGCCTCCGCAGGGCATTCCTGAATGGCTTTCATCGCTGGACTTTGATGGGAGAACAATAATCCCATGCTCAGACCAAAACATCCTGTGGTGGGGCCTGTGCTGTGAATACACCCTTCATCCCTCCCTGCCATCCTTCCAGCTCCCCGTAAGGACTCACTGGGCTGGCGGGAGGTGGGGTGGAGGCTTGCCCAGCACCTGCCCCAGCCCCAGCTGGGGTGTCTCAGGCCTCTGTTAGAGGGGGCAGCTGGTATCTGGGACTGTCTAATGTGACTTCCAGTTGCTTGGAATCCTCCCCAATAGCCATGACTTCCGGGGGGTTCTATGAAGGAACCGCAAGAGACCATAGCCACCTTGATGCCTCTCCAAGATGTTAATCTTAGGAGCGATGATGTTTCAGATGAAGTCACTTCTAAGAGAAACCACTTCCCATTTTTTTAGTTCCTGAATAAACGAAAAGTTTAAATGGTTTAAGGAATTCACTAGCTATCTGGATTAACTAATTAACAACTAAGCAAGTGGTTGGGGTCTCAATTTTCTCATCTGATAAAGATCATATAATCCAGAACTGACAGTCTGTGATCCTAGAGCTGGTTCTACATAATGTGTGTGTGTGTGTGTGAGAGAGAGAGAGAGTGAGTGAGTGTGTGTGTGTGTCTGTGATTTCATGTATGCTCATGTTTAATCATTGGCATGGGCTTCCCAGGTGGCTCAGTGGCAAAGAATCTGCCTGCCAATTCAGGAGACTTAAGAGATGTGGTTTGATCCCTGGGTCAGGGATCCCCTAGAGGAGGAAATGGCAACCTGATCCAGTATTCTTGCTGGGAAAGTCCCATGCACAGAACTGAGCCTGGTGAGCTACAGTCCATGGGGTTACAAAGAGTCTGCTACAGCTGAGTGACTGAGCACAGGCACAGACAATCATTGGCATAGGTGCCTCCATTAGCCAATGAAACAGCACATTCAGGGCCAGTGAATCCACCTTTGGCTCTGGGCTGGAAATAAAACAGAGAAAGACACCTCTACCTGTTGGGACACTGAGAATGTTAACTCCTCCAACTTCCGAGTCACTGGACTAAAGCTATCAAGCCTAGTTTCTTAACTGGTTGTGTGGAAGGCAAAGTGATCTCTTATAAAAGATACTATGGAGGGGGCTTCTAGCTTGGGGTACATGTACCTATGTTCATGAACACGCACACATAGAGACACTTCTAGTTACAAGTTGTTTTTGAGGGCACAAACCATATCTGATTCTACTTGATATTTGATTAATAGTACTGACCATAAGACCTGGCACAAAGCATTTGATCAATAAACAATTGGTGATGAATGATGAAATAAAAAAATAATACTGATCCTCCTCTACTTACCATATGTTTATGTCCCAGTAAACCCGTAAGTTGAAAATGCTGTAAGAAGAAAATGCGTTTAGTAAACTAACCTACCAAATATCATAGCTTAGCCTAGCCTAACTTAAACACCCTCATACCATTTACATTAACCTATAGTTGGGCAAGATCATCTAAAGCAAAAACTGTTTTATAACAAAGTGTTGTCCATCTCATGTGATTGAACACTGAACTGAAAGACAGAATGGGTCTGGGTAGAGTGGTTGTAACTGTGTTAGTTGTTTACCCTCATGATTGTATGGTTGACTAGGAGCTGCAGCGGCCACTCCACAGTAACATAAGAGTGTGTCACTGCATATCACTAGCCCTGAAAAAGATCAAAATTCAAAGTATGGTTTCTACTGAATGTGTATCACTTTTACACCATTGTAGAAGTTGAAAAAGCAAAAGTTGAAACGTGCTAAGTCTGGGACCATCTGTACTCATAAAACCCACTGAGGTTTTACTGCCAGTGTACTGAAAACACAGCATATCCTGCTCCAGCTACTGCTGAGCTCTTTAGCTGTGACTGTTTAGTTAATAACTAAAATATCTTAAGAACTTTATATTGGAGAGAGAGAAGGGGCCTGAGGCTTGGAGGGGAGCTGAGTTCTTATTTTGCTACTAGTGATCTGAGTGACCTTGGGAAGCACCCCCAGACTCCAGGGACCTCAGTTTTCCATCTTTGTCTTTTTGTTAGTTTTAGTTTTCCATCTTTAAAACAAGGAGCTTGAACTGAATGACATGTGGTCTCCATCCCACTTGTGACAGTATATAGAAATTTAAAACAACAGTGAGTGTGTGCATGCTCAGTCGTTCAGTTGTCTGACTCTTTGCGATCCCATGGACCATAGCCCACCAGGCTCCTCTGTCCATGGGATTTTCCAGGCAAGAGTACTGGAGTGGGTTGCCATTTCCTTCTCCAGGGGATCTTCCCAATCCAGAGATCGAACCGAGAACCCCAGAGTCTCCATTGTCTCCTGCATTGGCAGGCAGATTCTCTACCACTGAGCCACCTGGGAAGAACAATAGTATTTTACAGAAAAAAAAAAAAAAAAACTTAATTCTAATAATGGCATTGACTTTTTAAATTGTGAAAATCTGCCTGCATGATCTTTGTTTTCAATTTATGAACCCGAATTCCCTTTTTTGTTGTTGTTATTGTCTAAGCAGCAGTAGGGAATATTCAGACTTACTCAGGGCCAACTTAAAAAGTCTGGCATGCACCTGTCCTGCTACTGAGCCCTGACTTCAGCCAGAAGAGCTCTTGATAAAGCAATGCCAGGGACGCACACCCGTGACTGCTCACAGGACACCCAGAATATATCTGGAAACTAGAGATATATTGAAAGCAGCCTTTCAAGGAGATATTGAGCCCACTGGTTCCATCCCAGCTCTGCTCCAGAGCAGCAGGAAATAGTGGGAGACAGGAGCTGGGCAACATGGGTATGACTTTCAGAGTCCCCTTTCCAAAGCCTGGCCACCCCACTTATCTTGTGTTCCAGAAGTAGAGGGAGGAGGAGTTTCTCAGGATGAACTATGACTCTACCAGTGGCCAGCCCACCCCGCCAGACCAGCAAGCATGGGTCCCCGGGATAAGGTATTTTCTCTAGGTGCCTCTGCTACCACATGCCCTACAAGCATGACATTCTGCTGGGCTCCCTAAAGGGAATGAGCAGGGCACTGGGCACTGCAGGAGGGCTCCAGCCCACCAAGATCAAAGACCTTGAACCAGAGGGAGAGAAAAATCACCCCCACCCTGAGATGGTGCTCCAGTTGTCTGTAAACTCATCCTTACCTAGAGGATTCCTTGGATTCATCTGTAAAGAACAGGAAAATGGTTGACATCAGCAAAAGGCACTCTGAGGGTACCCTCAGCATCCTTCAACCCGGGAGGAAAGATGCCCCAAATTCCTTGGAAAGGGAGGGTGGGGAGATCCTATTAGAACCATACTGGTGAGGCCACTGTTTATGAAGTGTGCCATAAAGTGTCAGACGGGTAGGGAAAAGTCCTCCCCATGGCAGTGACAATACACTGCAGTGACAAGAGGTGTGAGGTCACTGGCTGTGGTGGCTTTGCCACTCTTGAGGTCACTTCAGGGCAGATGGAACCAAGCAAAGAAGCCGCGACAGACATGGACCAAGGGAGAAAGAGGAGACAGCACCTGGATGGCTGCCCCCACAAGCTGCCCAGGAGTCCACAGGGCAAGCAGGTTTGCCAGGTAGGTGCCCAGAACCAGAGATGCTTCCTTGCTTCTGCTGGCCCACACGGTGGATTGACAGTGTCTCCTTCTGTGGGCAAACTACATAGCTTGTGAATCCAGTACAAAATGAAAATGCGGGCTCCCCGTTCAAAAATTGAGAATTTCAAAATGGTAAGTGCATTACGTTAAACTTAGGTCAGGGCGCTTCTGAGCACCAGGTTCTGTGTGACTACACAGGTCATCTGCCTTGAAGCCTGCCCCATCAGTAGGGATTTTCCGATTCTGTGTATTTCCTTTTGGAGTTTGCCTTCATAGTTTGAGGACAAGTTAATCAACAACAGCATTTCTCTCTACTTTAAGGAAACAAACTAGAACAACTGAAGTGCCTCCATTCCAGGAATATTTATTGAGCACCTACCTCATGCCAGGCATGCAGCGATGAACAAAGGCCATGCTCTCATGGTCCTCACATTCTAACAGAAGCATCCCTCCTTCCCCAAACTTTCAGACAAGGCCAGTAGGCCAGCAGACCCCAAGCTAGCTTCTTGGTGAAAAGCCATATAGTTCAACACTAATTGTGCCTTGTATTCTCTGCACATGTGTTATTTTTGCCTTCCCAGCAGGGCCACAAGCTCTTTGTCTCATGAAAGGTCCTCATTTAGTCTGTCATTCAACAAATGTTTACTCAACACCTGGACCAGGCCCAGGTCTAGATGCCAGGGATACGAGTCATTATAAGACATGGTCCCTATGCTCCAGTAGACTTCATTTAAGATGGAGTCAGATAACAGATGAATGACTACATTGAAGAGGGTTGAGAGTGATAAGGAAGGAACAATGTGGGATTTTTTTTCATTAATTTTTTTCCTTTTAAAATTAAAACTATTCTTTGTTTTCATTAATTTCTCTTAATTGAGACTACTTTTTCATTGTAATTATTCCTTTTTTAATTAAAACTACTCTTCCTTTTCTTTCATTAATTTTTTATTTTTTTAAACTAAAACTACTCTGTTTTTCATTCAATTATTTTTCTTTTTTTTTAAACGAAAGAATGTGTTTTCAATACAAGAGGAAAATAGAGGAAGTCAGGAAAGGCAGATGAAGTCTGAGCCTTGCTTTGAAGATTTAGTGGGAACAAAACTCAGGCTTGTGTCTTCAGGGGGACCTGTCCAAGGAGCACCCTTAGCTAGCTCCCTCTGTCTTCCCCTCCTCTTGTTCTTCTCCAGCACCTGGGAGCACCATCAGCGGTTCTCGCCTTCTGAGAGCTCCACCACCTGATGCTTGAATTCCTTCCACTACATTTTGAACTGGGGTCAACCAGCAGCAGCACAGACATGTTCATGGACGCAGGACTCATGACCTTCGACTCATGTTCTGACCGCTGTAGTAGCCTGTATGATGGCAGACCATACTAATTAGCAAGGATCAGGTGTCCAGACATGAGCTGCATCAAATCCCACAAGGAGATTTTTAGCCTGTCTGTCCTTGAGATGGAGCCCCCAGATTTTTTCACCAGGGCCTAAATCCATACCTGGTAGCCCTAATCCATTGAGTTTCTCTCTCTCTGGTTCCTGAACTACCAGGATCTGATGGGCTAATCCCATCCGATGGCCTATTCTATTGGCCTCCAGAAAGCAAATTCAGGTCTAATGCAAGTCCTACCTCCTTGAGCTCAAATGGCATGTTAGCCCTTGCCCTATTGACCAAGGTTAAGAAGCGGGGGCTCAGAAATCTTAGTGTGGTTTGAAGAGGATGAACCAAAAGTCAGCTCATCCCAGTGTCCATTTCCAGCCCAATCTCTGAAACTAGCCCTTGCTTCCAAAAATGATAAGGCAAGTGGCCATCCCTGACCTCGCCTTCCACCACTGACTGCCAGAGTACAACCTCCCCAGGCCTGGAGGTCACCAGGCCACCAACCCCCAGATTTGGCTTAGAGTCCTCAGATCTTGGAACTTGGCACAGTTGACTTAAGTATCTGTTTCCCAGTCACTTGGAGAAAACCTGCCAAAGTGAGATGGGAACAGCCAAGTCTCTGATCGGTAGCTGGCCCTCCCCAGGACACTGACCCAGATCCAGTCAAGGTCAGGCATTACCAGGAACTCAAGTTCAAGGTCAGCTATCTGAAAAAGCCAAAATATGGAGAGGGTGCACAGGGAGAGGTTCACCTTTGAATGGGAGCTTCCATACCACACCCCTCTCCCTGTGCTCTGTCCCTGATGATTCCATTTTTCTGCTCTTATTCAACGAGAATGTAAAAAATGACAAACAAAATTGGAGCCAACTCTGAACAAAGACCTCTGCTCCGGTCTACTCTTGCAGTTTAATTAAGCTCAGCTCCTACCTCTGTGCCAGGAGAACCAGTTGGCCCAGCTCACTTGCGGGAAGTTTGGTAAACTTCTGCAGAAATAAAGCTCTGGGCTCTTGCTCTCAGAGGTGCTGTGGTCAGGTGATCAAGTCTCCTCATTTCTTTGTTTTCCCTTTCATGGTGGGTGTGCGGTCTGCTTGTTTTGCTAAGCAGCATAATAGGCAGGGACTTAACTTGCTCAGGTTACAAACATAGCAGCTGAGCCCTGGGTCTTGCACACCCAGGACTAATGGCTAGAGCTTTCTAGCATACATTTCCCTATCACTTATGAGTTGTCAGCATTTTTCCTGGTATTCCTGTCATCTGGAGAAGTTACCGATTTTTCTTCACTCTGTGGCCATGTCAGAGAGGAGGGTGGGCAAGGTCTCCCTGGCTCTGTGTGCTGCCCACCTGCTCTTCGTTATGTGTTATTCATCAACAGACGGATATGGGGTCTGCCCAGCCTCTGCTGAGGACTCATGAGCACCATGCTCCTAGGAAGAAAGCCTTCTGGTCCCCCATAGTTTCCTCTTGGCATTCAAATGGCTCAGCTTCTGCCACCACATCCTGTGGGACCCAAGCAGTGGGTACTCCTTCCCCGAGTGCCAAATTCATCCTGTGTAACCAGATCACTGCAGATGGTGACTGTAGCCATAAAATTAAAAGACACTTACTCTTTAGAAGGAAAGTTATGACCAACCTAGACAACATATTAAAAAGTAGAGAGATTACTTTGCCAACAAAGGTCAGTCTAGTCAAGGTTATGGTTTTTCCAGAAGTCATGTATGGATGTGAGAATTGGACTATAAAGAAAGCTGAGCGCCGAAGAATTGATGCTTTTGAACTGTGGTGTTGCAGAAGACTCTTGAGAGTCCTTTGGACTGCAAGGAGATCCAACCAGTCCATCCTAAAGGAGATCAGTCCTGAGTGTTCATTGGAAGGACTGATGCTGAAGCTGAAACTCCAATACTTTGGCCACCTGACGTGAAGAAGCAACTCATTTGAAAAGACCTTGATGCTTTGAAAGATTGAAGGCAGGAGGAGAAGGGGATGACAGAGGATGAGGTGGTTGGATGGCATCAAGGATTCAATGGACATGAGTTTGAGTAAACTCCAGGAGTTGGATGATGGACAGGGAGGCCTGGCGTGCTGCAGTCCATGGGCTCGCAAAGAGTTGGACACGACTGAGCAACTGAACTGAACTGAACCCTGAGAAATCTCCAGATTATCAAGGACCCTCTGAACTGAGATATTATTCAGTAACTTAGCAGTTACTAAGCAACTACTACATGCCCAACCTCTAGCTGGATGCTGAGGTTGCAAAAATGAGGATGATGTGATATCCTGAGGAGCTTATCGTTGAAAACGTCCTTGACAAACAAATGAGTGGTTATTATTACACACTCATTTATCCAGCAAGATTTATCCCACTCCTACTTGTGCTTAAGGTGCTAAGATGTATCCACAGAGGGAGGGTTAATCAAGATTTACTGGGACTTAGAATGCGCTGGGCTCTGTGCTGAGTACTTGGTTTGATCTTGTTTAATCTCCAAAATTATTTCCATTCTACAAAGAAAGAACCTGAGGCAGAAGAAGGTAAAAGTAATTGGTCCAATAATGCTCAGATCGTGAAGGACAGAGAGGGGGCTTTTGCCTATAAGCCGCAACTTTCCCACCAAGCAGCCTGACTTCCCTGCAGGTGAAAAAGATGGGCAATACAGAAGGAGAAGTGACGTGACAGAGCGGGGGCCCACACCTGCACTGCATTGCTCCTGCCCCTCTTTCTTGAGGTTCCTGGCAAACTCCCTGAGCTACCATCTCTTCCCACTCCAGCTAAGGATAAGAGGGTTACAGGTGCCCAGAATTGGTCCATGGTCCCCACTGTTTCTGGGCCCTGCTCTGCACCACCCCCCCCTCGGCCCATATCATACCCCATGATGATGCTGGGCCTTCTGAATTCCCTTGGCTAACTGGTGAGCCTTCTTACTAGTTGGTCACTAGGTCATGGATGGAGGTTGGATCATATCAGTCTACTGGAGAACTCATGGCATTTTATGCCTGATTAGTAGTCTTTTTCCTTTTTGAATTGTTTTGCCTTCATGGCATTTCATCTTCATGCGTTTAGATTTGGCAGGCAACCAATGATACAGTCTGTAATTTCTGCCATTACCCATGAAGTAAAAACTTTGAACAATTCTCTGTTGGCACAGCTACACACACCTTCAGAGATCCCAGACTGGCTCGTTTATGCTGGTGTTATCTTGTACATGTAGCTTGGATCTCCATTTGGTCTACAATTCTAGACTTTCTGGGAGGAAATCCGGAGCCACAGAATTGCTCAGCTGAGAGGAAGGGAGTAGATGGACTGATCTCCCTATTTACAGAGTCAGCCTGGTTATGCGACCAGATATCATGCTTTGCCATATATGGCTGTTACAGACGAGTGTGTATTTTACAAGTGACTGTTTTTAGCACTCATATAAATAATACTTTTTATTCTGTCAGAGTCCCATTTATAATCTCTCTATCATTAAATAGCACACACATTCCTGCATTCCTTTTAGGTGCCTCCAGAAGGTTTCAATTGCTTACCCAAAGGTTAAACAAGTCCTGGAATCAAATGAAATCAATCATTAACAAAGGGATGAGAAACTTGCTTCTGGGAAGATTTGTTTCTTCCCTTTTCAAGATTGAAGGGAGAAGAAAAATAGCTCCAAATGACAGCCAGAGGACAGAGGTCACACAGAGTCATTAAAGCGCAAGGTCTGGTTGCATACCCCCTTAGAATTGTGCTTTCAGATCATGGTTTCTAAAATGAAAAGCATGGCCAGTCATGCCAAGCTCCCAACCCGGAAACCAAAACTGCCCACCTCCCTCTGATGCTTGAAGCTCAGCCCACAGCAGAGACCAACCACTGAGGACTCCCAGACCCCCAGGTGGTCCTGTGGAGGGTGGCCCGCGGCCCAAGAAATGTGCTTCCACCACCTGCTCATCTTGGGGTCTCTAGGAGGACCTCCCCAGAAATCTCACCGGGCCAAGAGCACGTCGTGATTCCTGCGAGGTGGGGTACAGAGAAGGCCTTCCCTAGTTGCTGTTGGCACCCAAGGCCTGGCCTCACAGGAGCACTTTCTAAACTTCCCTAGACTCGGCCTCTGCAGCAAAAACAGTTGGATACTTGTCACTGCTATGGCATACATAACTCCTGTCAGAACAGAGTGATTTATCTGCTTGATTCCGAGTATCCAGTATCTGTGGATTGTGTGACCCTTCGTACAGTCCTGTCATTTTTTAACTGACCTTTCTATCATGCCCCGGAGCAGGTGTTCTCAGCCTTTGTCACTTCCTTGGGTCTCTTAGAAGTGGGTGCTCCCTAAATTTTTGTCCTTTGCTTAATCAATGCATTCACTCTCTTGCTACTTATTGAGGTCCTCGTATGGGTCAACACCTACTGGCCAGTAGAGACACAGCACTGATGGAGCAGACACGGCCTTTGTGCTCACTGTGGGGGTTCATTTCAGTTCAGTCGCTCAGTCATGTCCAACACTGTGTGACCCCATGGACTGCAGCACGCCAGGCCTCCCTGTCCATCACCAGCTTCCGGAGTTTACTTAAACTTATGTCCATTGAGTCGGTCATGCCATCCAACCATCTCTGTCATTCCCTTCTCCTCCCTCCTTCAATCTTGCCCAACATTAGGGTCTTTACAAATGAGTCAGTTCTTCGCTTAAGGTGGCCAAAGTACTGGAGTTTCAGCTTCAGCATCAGTCCTTCCAATGAATATTCAGGACTGATTTTCTTTAGGATGGACTGGTTGGATCTCCTTGCAGTCCAAAGGACTCTCAAGAGTCTTCTCCAACACCACAGTTCAAAAGGATCAATTCTTCGGTGCTCAGCTTTCTTTGTAGTCCAGTTCTCACATCCATACATGACTATTGGAAAAATCAGCTTTGAATAGATGGATCTTTGTTGGGAAAGTAATGTCTCTGCTTTTTAATATGCTGTCTAGGTTGGTCATAACTTTTCTTCCAAGGAGCAAGCATCTTTTAATTTCATGGCTGCTCTCATGAATCTGCAGTGATTTTGGAGCCCCCAAAATAAAGTCTGTCACTCTTTCCACTGTTTCCCCATCTATTTGCTGTGAAGTGATGGGACCAGATGCCATGATCTTAGTTTTCTGAATGCTGAGTTTTAAGCCAACTTTTTCACTGTGGAGGTTAGGACCTGACCTGCAATCCCCTCTCACTCCACAAACTCTTCCTGGATCATCTCATTTCTTCTCCAAGGATTTCCATTGCCACTTGTGCCCTAATGACTCCCTCTTTGTTCAGCTGACCCACTTGTCAGCTCACCCAGTTCTGTGCCAGATAATGCCTGTAGGCATCCTGACTTGTGGTTGGCAATGAGGAAACCAATCTCCATGTAAAGCAGGATGGCTGAGCATCACAACCACGACTCTTATCCCACAATGCCTTTACTTGGTGATACTTTCTCTAATCCCAGTTCAAAGCACCGTGGCGGAAAACCTCAGAAGTGCTGCTTCTTTTTCCCACCTGCTCAGACGTGGATAATATTCTTCCCAGTTGGAGCAGAAATTTCCCTCCCTCCCCACATCCCATTGCTGCTGCTGTTGCTGCTGCTAAGTCACTTCAGTCATGTCCGACTCTGTGTGACCCCATAGATGGCAGCCCACCAGGCTCCCCCGTCCCTGGGATTCTCCAGGCAAGAACACTGGAGTGGGTTGCCATTTCCTTCTCCAAAGCATGAAAGTGAAAAGTCAAAGTGAAGTTGCTCAGTCATGTCCGACTCTTAGCGACCCCATGGACTGCAGCCTACCAGGCTCCTCCATCCATGGGATTTTCCAGGCAAGAGTACTGGAGTGGGGTGCCATTGCCTTCTCCATTATCACCCAGCAATACCTTAAATTCACCTAGAGTAGGGCCTCAGAAAGACAAAGGAATTCCCTTTCCTTGTTGCCTAAGGTCTAATTTCTAAGACCACAGTTCCTATCCCCTCCTCCAAGGGATCTTCCCAACCCAGGGATCAAATCTGCATCTCTTATGTCTCCTGCATTGGCAGACGGGTTCTCTATCATTAGTACCACCTGGGAAGCCCAATACAGACATAAAATAGAACAAATAAAGAGCTTAGAACAGGGCCTGATGCCTAGTCAATAAATAGTAGCTATTGTCATCATCATTGTTATTATTACTTGTACAGACATACAGATTGAAATCTCTATGTGGGGAGGGACTGTGCCTGCCTATTTGTCTACTGAGTTCCAAGCTCCTAGCCCAGTACCAGGCACAGTGTCCTTTAGTCAACAATAAATATTCAGAAGCAATGAACCAGGGTCCTCCAGACTCTTACACCTCTCAGGCCAGGAAAGGGGCTGCAAGAATTGAATGAAAGAGCAGCCTGAGTACCCACTTTCTCTCTCCAGCCAGAAGATGTACCAAGTAAAGTGGTTAAGAGTCTGTCCCACAACAGGCTGGAGTACCAGGTCCCTTTGGGGTGTTGCCATGTCCTTGAGCCCAGGCTACGTGTTTCCAGGAGTACAGTTCTCACAAAGCTAGCCCTTGTGTTTGCCCTGCATCCCTGGGAGGCACAGAGAAAACAATGAAACCATCATCACCAACTTCCATTCCTAGTCTGTGTGTGGACAGGGAGGGCTGGGGAGAGGCTGTGTTTGATTTGGCTGGGGAACATCATTTTTCTTTACTGAAGAAATGCATGCCAGAGGGGCTAAAAGTAGAAGGTAGTTCTCACCCAAGAGAGCTGTATTCTCCAGAGGCCAGGCTCACAGTAATATAAAGAAGCTGTATCTTCCATCTGCACATCACCCACTCCTGCTTTAAGATTCAGTTCAAACGTCTCCTTCTCCGTGAAGCCCTTCCCACCTTCCCCTTGGCTCCTAGTGTGCCTTGGGCCTGCTGTCTCCATCTGAGCATGCTCAGTGGATGCCTTCCTGGAACTGCCTCACCCACCAGGGCAAGGACTGTGTCTTATTTGCTTTTGCAACTCTGTCTTAGCAGAGTAGAGTGCTGCTGCATTCTGAACCCAGGAATGGCAGAAAGAAATCTTTTGAAGGGCATTAAACCCCCTGTTGTTCCAGAGTGTGAAGAAGAGAAGGCTGGGGTTATGTGAGGGTCCTCGTAAGAGGGAAGTTCTCTGAAAACTTCCCTGAACTTCTCTGGGAACTTCTCTGAAAGCTAGTGCTGTGCTCCCTAAGGTAGGGCAGTCAGGGCTACAGGCCACTGCACTATCAGCCTCAGGAATGTGACTCCCTTTACTGCTGAAACGAACTCCCTCCCTGGTATAATGACCAGAACTCTCCCTTATTCCAAGCCAGGGGTTCTCAAAGTGTGGTCCCTGGACCAGCAGTATCAGCATCACATGTTCTCTACCTCAGTTGTGCTGATCAGAGACTCTGGAAGGTAGGCCAAGCCATCTGTGTTTTAACCAGCCCTCCACGTGATTCTAACTCAGGCTTGAGTTTGAAAAGCCTTAAGTACACAGAAACACATGTGAAAAAAGACCCTAGAAACACAAGCCAGACTGACTTCAAATTAAGATTAAACAAGAACCCAAGCCAATGCCCTTTGCTATGAAGTGCCCAGGATCAATGAAACACCCTACTATTATCCATGAAACTATTCAACAGGCAATTAAATGAACTCAGCACATTTATTTCAAATGTGCAAAATGAATGTTCATATCCTAGGAGTAACACCAGATGTTTTGCCTCTTTTTTTCCTAATTGATTTTCCAGCCTACAGCAATTCATCTATATATTTTCCAGTTGGATCTAATGCAGCAAGAAGAGTGTGTTCCGGCAGCATTATTAAATGCCATGCATTTAAAAACAAGCATAACCCAGGCTGCCATGCATCATCTGGGTGGCTGTCTTCCTAAAATTAAAAAAAAAAAAAAACAGACAGCAATAGGTACCAGGCAGATTAGAGCAGGCAGGAAACCCAGAAAAGGCCCTTTCAAAAGGTCTCCAGGCTCTTGGCCAGTTGCAAAGCTGAATCCTGGGCGCTGAGCCCAAGCTTGAGCTCTTCTCCAGAGTCGGGCACTCCCTGGTACCAAAGGATCTGCAAGCTGTAAAACTTGCAAGTCAACATTTTGTTTTTCAGTGGAAATTTCTGTCTTGAAAATGAAGAAGACAAAGATGGTGAGGGATGGAGGTGTGTGGGGTCAGGACCTGGGGAAAGGATGAGGTTGCGGATCCTTCCCTCAGCTTAAGTGGACCCTCTCCTTGCTCTGTTGCCTCCAGCAGCCCAGACAATTATCCTCTGTTAACCAATGAGCCTGGCTGTGCAGGAGGCCCTGTTATTGATGTGTTTTGTTTGTTTTTAAGTGGGTGAAAAGTCACCAGTAACCAGGCTTGCCTTACTCAGCAAAAGCTCTTGGGAGTCTGGGGAAAGACTGGGAGACAGAAGCCTCAAGTTTTAAAGCAAAGGGCTTTAAAAGGGGCCTTTCTCTGCTCTGCCTGGGGGGAAGGGAGGCAGAGGGATGGGGTGAGTGGCAGGCAACTAAGGCCTAGAAACCCATAAAGTGTTGATTCCAAAAACAAAAACCACATGTCTTAGGTAGTAGGGGGAGGTTGGCAGTACCTGCTACCTTTCCTACAAGCTGCTGAGGCTGGCAGTTTTGAGCCATCATACCTGTAGAGGGATTTTGATGTGGTCTCTGAAAGTTAATCTGCCTGTCTGGTTCTGAGACCCACTGCAGCAGGCTGAGTGTCTGAAATTAGAACTCATCATATTTCCACCTCAGAACCTGGCTGCTCCAACTTTAAATAGCAGCCACTCAAGACCACCAGTGTTCTGTTGGTAAGGCGGCTACTCTTGGTACTTAGAACAAAGCATTCTGGGTTCCATACAGACACGCAAATGAAAGTTCCACAGCAGAAGGACTGGCTTCTGATTTGGGCTCTCCCCTACTTCTACCCAGTTCAGGTCAGAGATAACATCCTACAATCTCAGGGGGGCATTTTGTAACCCCTGAAGATCTGAAGGGAACCCAGGAATCAGTCTTTGAGACAGTGATTAACAAAAACAAACCAAAAAAAAGGTATTTAAAAAGTTATTTGAATGCACAAATGACAACTTTTCGAGTTTCAAAGAGTAGGATACACAGGCTCCATAATAGACTTAGACACAAGTGTATAAGCCATTCAGACAGTTCACATTAGGTCAAAGGTTGTGGCACTGGGAGCCTGGGTAACCTCTGGCCCTGGGGCAGGAGCAACCTGGTCATCCATGGCCACCCAACCCCCTCACATCCTCAAAGAGATTTCATCCCCATTTCCTACAAACACTTGGAAGGAAATAGAGTTAGTGGGGCCTCACCTAGCAGAGTTCTCCCCTTGCCCTCAAATTCACAAGATTTTTACACATCATTAAACCACAGGAGCCATTTTATAAATGTCATCATCATAGTCTTTTAATATTTTACATAAAAAACTGTATACACAGCTTATAGAACTTTTATGTAAACATCATAAGCTCACCACTGTCATTTGTCAGTTTATTTAAAAAATAAAAAAAACAAGACAATTTAGTAGAAGTACCACCGGATGGGGAAGGGAGGGGAAGAAGAGACACAAGGGGGAGGTTTATTCTCTGTACAGAGATGCAGAGAAAATTTCACACAGCTTTAGAGACTGCCTTGAGGGAAAAAAAAAAAAACAACAACAAAAGGTTTTAGATAGGCCCTAATACTGGTTACTGCCCTTTATCAAGAGTGCGCATACGTGCACAAATAAAATCGCAAAATAGAACAGTGTTGCCACTTTTTTCAAAAGAAAAAAATTAGTGGTTTCTTTTTCTTCTCCTTGTTTTTTAAAAGTCATCATCATTTTTTTAAAAAAACATCAGAAGTAGATGAGGTTACAGCGTACAAGTGTGGTCAGAATGCTACCGTCTTATGCAAATGACAAGTGCATTAAATGTCAAACAATGAAACAATTGTGCAAAGAATTCGTTCCAAAAAGAAGAAAAAAAACAAGTTTTAGCCTTTAAATAAATCAAATAACATCAGTTTCTTGGACTGAACAATTTTCACTTGCAGGACAGGCACAAAGTTCGCTTATGGCAAAAACAACCTGCAGCACACTTCACCCCTCTTTCTCAATGGCCAGTGAGGGGTTCGCCGTGGCGGGGCGGGGGCTGGCTGGCAGGAGACAGGAGTCTGGAAGCTGTGTCCTCTCAGGCCCCTAGTCAGCTGCAAATGTCTTCCCCAGGGGTAGGAAACATGGCCAAGTCTTGTTCTTGCTGGGTTGACGCCTCACTCTGACCCGGCTGGAGCTGTTCTAGCGCCCTGTCACTCCACCCACCACCACCATTAAATAACACCATCCTACCTCCGAAAATAAAATTATATCTATATTTATATAACACCCCATCCTCCCCAGCCCTCCCCTCCCGAAGGTCCCGAGGTCTATGTTACAGACAGGGGATAGCAGGCGCTCACTGGTTACAGACGCACATCCGATGGGGCGCGGCCGCACCCCGGCGCCAAGCTCATGTCCGGGGAGCAGGGGCTGGCGCGGGGTGAAAACTCGGCAGCGGGGAGTCGAACATACACACAGACACACACCCTGAAGAGGCTTGGCTCTTCAGAAAATGGTGTTCAGGGGACCCTTGGCACTCAGCGGGGTGGCCAAGCCTGTGCCACACAGGTGGACGCACAGACACTTGGAAAGGGGGCGCCGGGTGCCTACCACGCGGCCGATTCTTGGGCGCCAAAGCCCGAGTCTCCAGGCCACGGCTGCCGGGGCTGAAAGCAGACGCCAGGCAGTCCGGTGGGGGTCCTTGGGGGGGCAAGGGTCTCCCCGTCTCAGGGCTCGTGGGGGACGGGCCCGGGATGGGGAGCCGCACTGGCAGGGGCAGGCGGGTCGGGCGCGGCCCTCATAGCACCTTGCAGCAGTTGATGCAGCCGTTCTGGGAGCCGTAGCGCTTCTGCAGCGCGGCGCGCGTGGCCGTCTCGAAGACCTCTCGGACGCCCTCCTTGGTCTTGGCCGAGCACTCGAGGTAGTCGTAGGCTTGGATGCGCACGGCCATAGCGCGGCCGTCATCCGTGCGCACCGGTTCCTGCTTCATACGGGCCAGCTCTGTGCGGACGTGCTCATCGCTGCGCAGGTCTTTCTTGTTGGCCACAAGGATGATGGGCACGTTGGGGCAGAAGTGCTTCACCTCGGGCACCCACTTCTCGGGGATGTTCTCCAGCGAATCCGGGCTGTCCACCGAAAAGCACATGAGGATCACGTCGGTGTCCGGGTAGGAGAGCGGCCGCAGGCGGTCGTAGTCCTCCTGGCCCGCCGTGTCCCACAGCGCCAGCTCCACCTGCTTGCCGTCCACCTCGATGTCGGCCACATAGTTCTCGAAGACGGTGGGCACGTACACCTCGGGGAACTCGTCCTTACTGAACACGATCAGCAGGCACGTCTTGCCGCACGCGCCGTCGCCCACCACCACCAGCTTCTTGCGGATGGCCGCCATGAGCGGGCCGGGCCCAGGCAGCAGGAGGGGCCCCGCGAACGCCTCGCTGCCGTCCCGCTCGCCGCTCACTGCTCACCTCGGGCTGAGCGCTGGGGACAAGGGTCGCTAGCTGCACCCAGGTCCCGGGATGGCGCGCGTTCTCTCGTTGTGCTCGGGCTGCCGCGGCGGGGGCGGTGGGGGACTCGGGGGCATAGGGCGCACGGTGCGTCTCCGCGCTGCTCCCGAGCGGCGGCCGCTCTCCTCGCCCCGGGTCCCGGGTCGGCGCCTTTGTGAGCAAACGGTGGCCAGAGCAAGCGGACGCGGCCTAGCTCCCTTCTGGGTCTTCCTAGGCCTAGGCGAAGACACAAGAGAGAACACGAACTCAGCCCGACTGCGGCGGCAGATACAGGCTGCGGCCCTAGCGCCCGCTATTTAAAGAGTTCGGCGACTTTCTTAATATAGCCGTCCAATGGGAAGCAAGCCGACTGAGCTCATCGCTGCGGAGCTTGGCTCTGATTGGCCGTCCGCTGCAGCCCACGGGCGGGGCCGGGCGGGCTTGATTGACTGCCCAGGCCGCGGGGCTGGGAGAGGCGGCGACTGGGGAGTCTGCGGCCGCGGCGGGAGCTGTGGGTCTCTAGCTGCGTCAAGGTTCGCTCTTTCGCCGCAGCTTGTGCGCGCGGGACTGAAGGGCTGGAGCCGGCTGCCCGGAGCAGCCCGCGGGGCCTGGGCAAGCGGTTCCGAGACAGGAGGCACTTTGTGGGCGCGTGGATGACTCTCTCCCACTCCTATTGCCCTGCTTGCTTCGCAAACTCCCAGCGGGTGGTCGGACCTGTGGGGTAGGGAGCGACTCCTTTAACGTGGTTTTGTTTTTAAATACACATACACGCAGACACACACGCACACAGGCTTATTTCCAAGCAAGGTTGTGGTTTGTTGGTTGTTTTTTTTTTCTTTTAGAAGCAGCCCCTCCCCTTGTCCAGCCTGCCACCCCCATCCTTCCACGAGGGTTCTCTCCCTGGGCCGTGTTTGGATCTGCTACAGGGTGCCTCGTGGGTGGGCCTGGTTCCGGTTTCCGGCTTTAACAAGCTTGTCACTTTACCCCTTTCTCGGGCACCCAGCCTAGGTCTCCAGGTGAAGGTTCAGGGAAAGAGGGTCAGTGAAAAAGGAAGGTCGAGGCTAATGCAGAACTTCAGGTACACTCAGGAAGTAACCAGACAGAAAAGGGCAGCCTCAGTCCTGGTTTGCAGGATTAATTTGGATCCTGGTTTATCTGAAGTAAGTAGTGCAATAAAAACCAACCACCCCACACCCCATTAGGCAAGAAGAGGCTGAAGTCCGGATGGGTGGGCGGAGAAACTTGCAGGCTAGAACAGGACAAATTAGTGTGTGTTTGAGGGTGGGGAGTGTGCTAGAACCCTAGTCTCCGGCGACCCACCAGGACTTATTTCATCTACTCCTTGTATTCGGCAGGAGATGACACTTGTGTCTGATCTAGAGGGGCCTAAGTCAAAGCATCTTAAAGGACAGAAAAGGTGGGGAGGGGGATGGAAGGAGGGAGGGAGGGAGGACCTCCCAGGAAGGAGGAACAGCTTGAGCAAAAACAGAGATGTGGGGGGAAAGTAGGACAAATTCTAGCAAAAGAGAATAGCTTAGTGTGGCTGCCCTTGGTTGAGAGAGAGAGAGTTGAAACTCAGGATGGAGAACAGTTGTGGAGGAAACAACTACACAGGTTGGGCCATTTCCATTCTGGAGGGAGTGGGATGCTTCTTGGTGTTTCAGAAAGGAGAGACTCACTATATCAAGATGAGGTTCAGTTCAATTCAGTCGCTCAGTCGTGTCCAACTCTTTATGACACCATGGGCTGCAGCAGGCCAGGCTTCCCTGTGTGTCACCAACTCCTAGAGCTCGCTCAAATTCATGTCCATCTAATTGGTGATGCCATCCAACCATCTCATCTTCTGTTATCCCCTTCTCCTCCTGCCCTCAGTGTTTGATCATGATGAGGTTATTGCCTCCTACTTCTGACTCCCCCTCTGACTGGAAGCCATTGGAAGGCTCGGATTCTTTATTATCTCAGCATCTTGAAGCCCTGGCACAATGCCAGAATCTATGTAAGAATCAGTAAATGACTGTGGAGAATTCACTTAAATGCTTAGGAACTTAGTTGGAACTTTCTGGAAGTCTCTTATCTCAAACTCCAGTCTGTGCTAACCGTCCAGTCAAACCTGGGCACCAGCTGTGACTGAGCCATTTACTCATATATGCGAAAAATGTGATCCATGTGTCAAGATGTAGATCTCAGATGGATACAGATATCATCAGGTCAAATAAGACATTAGTTCTAGTATCCTTTAAGAGCTATCCTCGTTCAAATGACCAAATCTGCTTCCCTCACATTGGATTACCTCCACTACAATGCCTAGTGTTTTTTGTTTGTTTGTTTTTCAGATCTAAGAAACTTAACTGTCAATAAGTAAACAATTTTTCCACAGTGGAATCTCACAAGAGAAAGTAAGGTTTTATTTTTTTTTTCTTTTGGGTCATTTGTTTAGGGCTCCATTCTTGAAACTTTTTCCTTTCTTTTAAATTTTAGTTAGCCTATTAAAAAAATCTTACCTAAATTTTTCCTCCTATAGTCAAAACTTTTTATAGCTGTATTGTTAATACTACTTTCCTTCATCTTAATATAGCTTGGGAATCTTGGCTATATCGTTAAGCTTCAAATATTAAGAAAACATCAAACAATTAAAGCTTTGTACCATGTATTTAAAGAAAACAACAGGAAAACAAAGAATCAGGAAGAAGGATTCAATTCACTCATTTCCTAAGTCTCAGACATATTATATGAGGTGTTCCAGGCTTGAATCTCAATATCGAAATAATTTCTAAAAATATTCAGTTGGTAAATTATGCCAAAATAAACAAGTAGAAAAAAATCTATGTTCTGTAGCAACTTCTTTTCATGGTATTCATTTGTATATCCAGGGTACTTTGACAAGCTTTGTGGCTACTTCAAAGATCGTACCAGTCACAGGATAAACTTTCCCAAACTAGATGATGTCCCAAAGGGTCTCCTCCTTGCCTCTCCCCTCCCTTCACAATACACTGGCAAAAGGCAAGGATAAAACTGAATCATCAAGAACAAATCATTTTGATAGTTAACTTTATTAACCTATACATTCATCGTATGATAGATATCCACACTAGTGAGAGAGGGAAATTATCCTTCAGACAAAAGGGAGATGTTAATCTACCTCCTGTCTTCAGCTTAATTTATTTCGTCTTTTTTTGGTCCACTGTCTCTTACACTTTGCCTGTAAATCAGCCCCCCTCTCCCGCCGCCCTCACTCCATACAGACAAGAACAGACTAAGAGACTGGAATGTTCATTGGATTTTAGTGCCACCTTGTGGCAATTTTTACAGGGCTCTTTTTTCTTTTTTTTTTTCCTAACGCAAAATATATATATATATAACTGTGGTGGTTTAGTCACTAAATCATGTCTGACTTTTTGCCATCTTCAACTCCTCTGTTCTCCACTACCTCCTAGAGTTTGCTCAAATTCATATACACTGAGTCAGTGACACTATCCAACCATCTCATCGTCTGCCGCCCCCTTCTCCTCCTGCCTATAATCTTTCCCAGTGAGTGGGCTCTTCGAATCAAGTAGCCAAAGTATTGGAGCTTCAGCTTAAGCAACATGCCTTTCAGTGAATATTCAGGACTGATTTTCCTTAGGATTGACTGGTTTGATCTCCCTGGTGTCCAAGGAACTCTCAAGAGTCTTCTCCAGCACCACAGTTGGAAAGCATCAATTATTTGAAGTTGAACCTTCATTATGGTCCAACTCTCACAACAGTATATGACTACTGGAAAAACCATAGTTTTGACTATAGGGATCTTTTTTGGCAAAGTGATGTCTCTGCTTTCTAACACCTTGTCTAGGTTTGTCATAGCTTTCCTTCCAAGGAGCAAGTGTCTTTTAATTTCCTGGCTGCAGTCACTGTTCACAGTGATTTTGGAGCCCCCCAAAATAAAATCTGTTACTGCTTCCACTTTTTCCCCTTCTATTTGCCATGAAATGAAGGGACCAGACGCCATGATCTTAGTTTTTTGAGTGTAGAGTTTCAAACCAGCTTTCCCACTCTCCTCTCCTCATCAAGAGGCTTTTTAGTTCCTCTTCACTTTCTGCCATTAGAGTGGTATCATGTGTATATCTGAGGTTGTTGATATTTCTCCCGGCAATCTTAATTCCAGCTTGGTGATTCATCCAGCCAGACATTTCTCATGATGTACTCTGCATATAAAAGCAGGGTGACAATATCCAGCCTTGTACTCCTTTCCCAATTTGGGGCCAGTATGTTTGTCCATGTCTAGTTCTAACTTTTGCTTCTTTGCTGCTAAGTCACATCAGTTGTGTCCGACTCTGTGCGATCCCATAGACGGCAGCCCACCAGGCTCCTCCGTCCCTGGGATTCTCCAGGCAAGAACACCGGAGTGGGTTGCCATTGCCTTCTCCAGTGCATGAAAGTGAAAAGTGAAACTGAAGTCGCTCAGTTGTGTCCAACTCTTAGTGACCCAATGGACTGCAGCCCACCAGGCTCCTCTGTCCATGGGATTTTCCAGGCAAGAGTACTGGAGTGGCTTGCCAGTTGCTTCTTTACCTGCATATAAGTTTTTCAGGAAACAGGTAAGGTGGTCTGGTACTCCTGTCTCTAAGAATTTTTCAGAGTTTGCTGTGATCCACACAGTCAAGGCTTTAGTCTAGTTAATGAAGCAGAAGTAGATGTTTTTCTGGAATTCCCTTGCTTTCTCCATGATCCAATGAATTTTGGCAATTTATATATATATTACATGTATTTACATATACATACATAAACTATATACAAATATCTTACAAATATTTTCTATGTATATTATATATGTGATTATATAAAACTTTAGCCAGAAGGGAGGCATTTTATGACTATTTTTAAGATATTTCATGGGATGTAAAACCTCTACTTGTTTCACAAGCAGCTTCTTTAGAAATTCTTCACATATATATTTATACACACAGAGAACTTTTTTCACATACACTTAAAAAATTAATTCCTTCCTAGTTAAATAGTAATGACTAAAAGAGATTAGAGGAGATAACAGCTGTGGAAACTTACTAATTTATATACCAATGGAATTTCTTTTAAACTAATCATGATGTACAGAAAGTTGTAAAGCAGTTTGAACTGCAAAAATCATCTGCTTTCTCCTCCAGCTAAAAAAACCATCATTGGAAAATCTGATATAATTAGAAGTAATAATAATTCATTTACGGATAAGCATTTACTGGAAGCCAGCAATACCATAGACATTCCTAGCATTCTTTTGATTTTTAAACTATTTCTAATTCAAATAGTAGCTTAGAGTGTCTAGGAAAATTGTCAACCTTTCTTCTCAATGCAGTGAGTTTCTAAAGGGAAAGGCTGTTGTAGACCTAACTGTGCTTTTTTATATGGAAAAATCGAAGTGGTCCCATATGGTCTGTTTGGGACCCATTCAGCCACACATTACATAGCTGAGGCATCAAACTGCTTTCTGGGTTCTCCAGCTATCAGTTTGGTTCAGTTCAGTCGCTCAGTCATGTCCAACTCTTTGCGACCCCATGAACAGCAGCATGCCAGGCTTCCCTGTCCATCACCAACTCCCAGAGTCCACCCAAACCCATGTCCATTGTGTCGGTGATGCCATCCAGCCATCTCGTCCTGAGGAGACTCCTGCCCTCAATCTTTCCCAGCATCAGGGTGTTTTCAAATGAGTCAGCTTTCCGCATCAGGTGGCCAAAGTATTGGAGTTTCAGCTTCAACATCAGTCCTTCCAATGAACTCCCAGGACTGATCTCCTTTAAGATGGACTGGTTGGATCTCCTTGCAGTTCAAGGGACTCTCAGAGTCTTCTCCAACACCACAGTTCAAAAGTATCAGTTCTTCGGCGCTCAGCTTTCTTTATAGTCCAACTCTCACATCCATACATGACTACTGGAAAAACCATAGCCTTGACTAGATGGTCCTTTGTTGGCAAAGTAATATCTCTGCTTTTTAATATGTTATCTAGGTTGGTCATAACTTTCCTTTCAAGGAGTAAGCGTCTTTTAATTTCATGGCTGCAATCGCCATCTGCAGTGATTGTGGAGCCCAGAAAAATAAAGTCTGACACTGTTTCCACTGTTTCCCCATCTATTTGCCATGAAGTGATGGGACCGGATGCCATGATCTTAGTTTTCTGAATGTTGAGCTTTAAGCCAACTTTTTCACTCTCCTCTTTCACTTTCATCAAGAGGCTCTTTAGTTCTTCTTCACTTTTTGCCATAAGGGTAGTGTCATCTGCATATCTGAGGTTATTGATATTTCTCCGGACAATCTTGATTCCAGCTTATGCTTCCTCCAGCCCACCATTTCTCATGATGTACTCTGCATATAAGTTAAATAATAAGCAACAGCAATTCAAACAACCCTCTCCTATCCTAAGATTGTGACCCAGTTAGACCCAGGCCTAAGACAGAGAGGCTGCGCTCACAGGAGAACAACCATAGCTAGAAGGTTTAACTTCAAAATGTGGACATTGACCTCTGATCAGACTCCCTGTGTGTCCAGCCCAAGGTCACACCAAGGGGAGCAGGCAGTGCGCAATGGGGCAGCTCCTGATAAGTCTAAAAGTGCATTGTCCAACCTAATAGCTGATAGCCTCATGTAAAACGCTGCTGGTACCACTGAGGTACTGTTTTTAATATTATCTGATTTTAATAATTTAAATTTACAAGCTGATATTCAGAGTAGGGGAAAAGGGGAAATGTTAATCAAAGAGTATAAATTTCCAGTTTGAAGATGAATCCCTGGACAATTCCCTGGAGGTGGGAATGGCAACCCACTCCAGTATTCTTGCCTAGAGAATCCCATGGACAGAGGAGCCTGGTGGGCTATAGTCCATAGGGTCACAAAGAGTCAGACATGACTGAAGTGACTTAGCATGCACGCAGAAGATGAATAAGTTCTAGTAATCTAATATATAGCATGATGATTTTAGTTATAAATACTGTATTATATACTTGACAATTGCCAAGAGAGTACTTCCTAAATGTTTTCACCACTAAAAGAAATGGTTAAAAAAAATGGTAATGATGTGATGTGATGGAGGTGTTAGTTATTGCTATGGTGATAATCATTTTGCAATATGTAAATATATCAAATCAACACCACTGGGACTTCCCTGTGGCCCAGTGGCTAAAACTCCATGTTACCAATGCAGGGGGCCTGAGTTCAATCCCTAATCAGGGAACTAGATCCTGTACACTGTAGCTAAGAGCCAGTGAAGATTAAATTTAAAAAAAAATCAACACTATTATTGTGTACCTTAAACTTACATAGTGTTAGATGTCAATTATATCTCAATAAAGCTGAAGAATCAAATTAACACTGATGTGAGTGTGTGTGTGTGTGTGTGTGTGTGTGTGTGAGTTGCTCAGCCGTGTCTGACTGTGATCTCCATGGACTGTAGCCTGCCAGTTTCCTCTGTCCATGGAATTCTCCAGCAAGAATACTGGAGTGGGTTGCCATTCCCTTCTCCAGGGATTTTCTCAACCCAGGGATTGAACCCATTTCTCCTGCACTGCAGGCTGATTCTTTACATCTGGGCCACCAGGGAAGCCCAACACTGATATGGACCACCCCAAAAATTTTTAATAAAAGACTAGTAAAAACTGATATTCAATTCAGTTAGTTGTTGGGAAATGTTTATTTATGTTTGAAACAAATTGAGTATGTGAAACTACTTTTTCTTACTAGAAATTTTTTGAAATGTACATACAGATTGAATATTTTTGATGAAAATTTAGCACCCAAATTGAGATGTGCTGCAATTATACAATAAACGCTAGAATTTAAAGACTTAGATTGAAAAATATGTAAAATAGTTCATGAGTAGTTTTTATATTAATTGTATGTTGATATGATATATTTTGGATATAGTGCATTTTTTAAGTATGAGATTTAATGTTAGATATATTTGGATATGCAATTCAAATAAATTTTACCTTTGTTTTTTTTTTAACTGTGACAATTAGAATATTTTAAATTACACCTGCAATTTACATTATTTCTCTTGGACAGCACTGCTCTAAAAGATCTACAAGTTCATGTGACTTCCTTTGTAGTCTCTCATTCACCACCCACCCTTTCAGGGAGTCACCTTGGTATGAGGCCCCTGGAGCTCCTTAATCTTCCCTTGTGGGTTAGAGGTACGATTTCCTTTTACTTCCTAAACTCACTGCTGAATTTCAGACAGGCTCAGACCCTCAGATAAACACTGTGGTTAGGGGGCTATCTAGGGTCTCCCTGTCCCATTCCATCACCACTTTCCAAGCCAGGCCCCTCTAGGACTTTTCAATGCAGCAGCCCCCTCCCTTGCCTGTCCGACTCTTTTCCCAGCACTAGGCAATGTTTTCTTGAAGAGTAGAGGCTATTTGGACCTTTTTGTACGACTTAGGCTTTTCTGGTGGCTCAGATGGTGAAGAATTTGCTTGCAATGCAGGAGACTCTGGGTTCAGTCCTTGGGTCAGGAAGATCCCATGGAGAAGGGAATGGCTACCCACTTGGAGAAGGCAATGGCACCCCACTCCAATACTCTTGCCTGGAAAATCCCATGGATGGAGGAGCCTGGTAGGCTGCAGTCCATGGGGTCTCGAAGAGTCGGACACAACTGAGCGACTTCACTTTCACTTTTCACTTTCATGCATTGGAGAAGGAAATGGCAACCCACTCCAGTGTTCTTGCCTGGAAAATCCCAGGGACGGTGGAGCCAATGGGCTGCCGTCTATGGGGTCGCACCGAGTCAGACGCGACTGAAGGGACTTGGCAGCAGCTGGTATTCTTGCCTGGAGAATTCCATAGAGAGAGGAGCCTAGAGGGCTATAGTCCATAGGGTCACAAAGAGTCTGAAACGACTGAGTAACTAACACTTACTTTCCAGAGAAGAGAATCAAAATCTAGTCCTTGTCCAATTTGGGTAGAAAATTGAGAGATATAGTTTGTTTTCTGGAACTCTCATATCAACCTCAGTTATCTCGATTCAATTCAGAAAATATGGACTGAGAGGAGAGAATGGAGATGGGGAAGTGAAGACCCAAAAGGTTAAGTAAGCAAGCCTTAGGACTAACAGCTAGAAACACACCCCGCCCCTGCTGTGGGATAAGTCCTCACTTATATGTAATTGAAGGGTGGAGCCAGCTTCACACAGGAGTTCAAGGTTGAGCAGGGCTTTGAGTAACCAGTAGGATTTTTCCGGAAGACGTGCCCATCTGCACCATCTGAATCATTTCCAGTGTGGATATCATGTGCAAAAAGGTTCCCATCAGAGCCATTTGCTGAGAAGGGAGAAGTAGGAAACGCTCCTCTCTCTATGCCTGAGGGTTGCCCAGTGACACTGGGGTGAAGTTTGTCTTGCCCTGGGGAGTGGACGGGCAAAACAGAAAGAGGAAGGTCACCAACTCACCCTTAGATGTGTTGTTATTACAAAATCCACCTGAGGAAAGCTTGCTGTTTCTATGACAGTTATTGAAATTTCACATCAATTTATTCATTTCACCAAAGCTGCGGGAAGTGATGTGGAGGTAACAGTAAGCAGAAGAGAGACAGCCTTGTGTACCTGGAGCCTGGAGAACCACTTTTCAGGTCTTCTAGTTCTTAGCTGTACAGTCTTGGGAAAACCAACCTCTCTGAGTCTGTTTCCCCATTTGTAAAATAAGAGCTAGGACTCAGAGGCTGGAAACTCAGTTGCCTCCAGGGTCCTGCAGTGAACTGTGTGTGGAAGGCAACGGCAGCAGTGGAAACTGTGGGGAACTGGAGAACATGCCCCATCTGAGCTAGAAGAAGCTCAGAACTTAAAAATCAACTTCTGGGACTTCCCTCATGGTCCAGTGGTTAAGATTCTGCAATCCCGATGCAGAGGGTCTGGGTTCAATCCTGGTTAGAGAACTAGAGTTCACATGCTGCAGCCAAATTTTAAAAAAAACAATGAACTGCTGTGCTGGCCAAGAAAGGCACAGACAGAGCAGGCTGGGCTTGGCCAGGCAGAACCAGTGTGTGTCCCCTGACTAGATGAATTTCATTTTTTTACAAATCAAAGGGGATCACCTGTCGAAAAAGTCAAGGTGTTAGTTACTCAGTCGTGTCCAACTCTTTGCGACCCCATGGACTGTAGACCACCAGGCTCCTCTGTCCTTGGGATTTCCCAGGCAAGAATACTGGAGTGGGTTGTCATTCCATTCTCCAGGGGATCCTCCCAAGCCAGGAACTGAACCTGGGCCTCCCATATTGCAAGCAGGTTCTTTACTTGCTTGGGAAGAAAATAATACTGTTAATTATTTCATAAACTGAAAAAGTAATTTCATAAAACAAAAAAATCTTTTTTTTGAATTTTATTATTCAAGACCTTCTATTTGAGTTATTTAGACTGAGGTTCAAAAGATGAAATATTTCAAAGGATGGGAAGTAGAGAAACATAGTCTTAAGTAAGAAAAAGTTATCCCCACAGCTCCATCAGGGTTAGCATTCAGCTAGGTGGGAGACGTTACACCCTCATGTCAGTCCAGAAGGCAATGACACCAAACTTTTTCTCTTCCCCTTCCCCCCCATTTTTAGGCTTGAAAGCAAATGATCTAATCAAAGTATTTATACAGGGTTGATTCACTTCTGTGTTCTCTGATGATGTCAGAATTTTGCAATAGGGAGGAGTTGCATACACAATGAGTTTCCACACTCCAGTGTGCTGTCACTGAAGATGTGGCTGTGGCTATTTATAGCATGAGACAGAGCCTATATGAAGAGCCGCTGCTCAGAACCAAGTGATCTGGGGAGCCGATGTCATTGTCGTGGGGAGACTATGAAAGATACAGTTCACTCCACCATTCCAGGACCTCGGCTTCTGCTTCAGGCTCACAGGCTAGTGGAACACAGCTCAGTGAAAGAGACTGTTCTTCATGAGGGTCCTCAAAAAAGGAGAGCACTGAAAAATCTCTCTTTTCGACAATTCTCTGATGAAACTGTTTCATCTGTGAGAGGTGGAGTTGTGTGATTTCTGCTCAGCTTGGTTACAATGTATGTTTAAGAAAAAAAACTGATGCATTTGTAGCTTGGAAATCACAGTGATATGCCTAGGAAGTCCACCTGCTCATTCATTCACCCATTCATTCCACACTCATGTCCTAGGGGCCTCCTATACATCAGGACCTCGCTATAGGGCTAGCTGCCATGCTTTAAGGCACGCAAGGACCTGACATAGTTGGCATCTCACAGCTGTTGAACTTCCTGTGTCTAAACGAGGTAGGGGCCAAGCTTGAGCCCGGCAGATATGGAGAAGGTAATGTCAGCTGCTGCTCTCATTCAATCACTTACTCTGCAGACACACTCTTTTCAGGGAGGAACCAGAGGCCCAGCCCTCAGAAGAGCTCCAGTCCGTAAACATAAGTGACAATACAGTACAGTAGTCATAACAATTAAACTAGTTCAATCCAGTGTGGTAAGCACTATAAATAGGCATAGGCAGGGGCCAGAATAGACTTGAACTAAAAGGTGTGAGGGCTACCTGGCCCTCAATGAACTACACCCCCGGTATTCATCTCCTTGTGTGGTTCCCTCCCATGGGGAATCTGACCTTGGCTAGGTGACTAGCTTAAGCCAGTGGGACATCAGCAAGAATGATGCAAACTACAGCTTTATAAATACTTGCATATTGAGGCTTGCCTTTTGGGAATGCTTCTTTCTGGAATTGGGCTGCCATGCTTTTTGGACACTCATGGAGAAGCCCAAATGAAAATAGCTGGGTCCCTAGCCAGTGGCCACTGCTAAACTACCAGGCAGTGGCCAGCATCAACTACCAGCTATGTGGGTGGGATCAACTGAACTTTCCTTCCTAACCTTCCAGCCAACACCGTGGGAAAGAGAAGAACTACCTGAGGCAACCCACACAATCATAAGAAATAATGCAGTGTTGCTGTCTTAAGCCATTATGTTTTGGGATGGTTTGTTCCACAGGAATGGATAACCAAATAGGCTGTCTATTTCTTTTTTTATTTTAACTGGAGTATAGTTGGTTTCCAATGTTGTTTTATTTTCTGTTGTACAGCAATGTGAATCAGCTACAGTACACACATATATACATATACATATCCCCTCTTTTGGGGATTTCCTTCCCATTTAGGTCACCATAGAGCATTAAATAGAGTTCCCTGTGCTATACAGTTTCTCATTAGCTATCTATTTTATACTTAGTAATGTATATATGTCAATTCCAATCTCCCGATCCATCTCAATCCCCTTTTCCACCCTAGTGTCCATACATTTGTTCTCTACATCTGTGTCTCTATTTCTGCTTTGCGAATAGGTTCATCTGTACCATTTTCCTAACATATACCCCAGTGCTTATTACAGCACTATTTACAGTAGCCGGGACATGGAAGCAACCTAAATATCCATTGACAGAAAAATGGATAAAGAAGACGTGAAACATATATGCTGCTGCTGCTAAGTCGCTTCAGTCGTGTCCGACTCTTAGGGACCCCATGGACTGCAGCCTACCAGGCTCCTCGGTCCATGGGATTTTCCAGGCAAGAGTATTGGAATGGGGTGCCATTGCCTTCTCCCGTGAAACATATATACAATGGAATATTACTCAGCTACATTACTCAGTTCCTTTTCCTCTTGGAAAAAGGAACAAAATTGTGTCATTTGCAAAGATGTGGATGGACCTAGAGACTGTCATACAAACAAGATGTCTTGATGGTTGCATAGAAGTCAGCCAGGTAGTGGGAATTCCCTGGTGGTCCAGTGGTTAGGACTCTGTGCTTCCACTGTTCAAGTCCCAGGATGAATCCCTGGTCGAGAAACTAGGATTCCGCAAGCTCTGTGGGTTATCCCTCCCCCCAAAAAAGTTAGCCAGGCCAAGAGAGGAAAAGAAGGGCATTCTAGACTATGGAGGCATGAGATAGCATAGCATATTCAGACACCAAGTATATCAGTATGGTGGGAATGTGAGGTATATGGTGAAGAGAAACAGAGGCTGGAACTGAGGAGGTTGGCCAGGCTCAGATCAGAGCATCTGAGGATGGGTTGGGAATCCCCAGGATGACAACTCATTAAGAGGACTCACAGGACTCAGTGGACAGTTGTACTCACAGCTGTGATTTATTAGAACAACAGGATGCAGAGCATGTTCAGCAAAGGAAGAGATGAAGTCTAGGGGACACCAGGTGCAAGGGAAATTGTTCTGGAGAGTACGTGATCAGAGTCCTCTTCCAGGGAGCCACAGGGGACACACCCACTCCCTCCAGCAATGAGTTGCCATAATATATGTAAAACACTGCCAACCAAGAAGCTTGTTAGAGACTCAGCGCCCAGGATTTTATTGAAAGTTGTTATATTTAACTGTTTACATCAATTTGGCCAGGCAATAGTGCCTCATTTGATCAAACACAAGTCTATATGTTGTCAGTGAAGGTATTTTTTTAGAGGAGATTAACCTATAAATCAGTGGACTTTGAGTGAAGTGATCACTCTCCATCATATAAGTGGGCTTTACCTAATCAGTTGAAGACCTTAAGAACAAAGACCGAGGTTTACCTAAGAAGGGAGAATCCTCCTAAGAAGTGAGAACACCTCCCTGTTGCGCTGAGAATCTGTGCTCAAGGCCACAATATCAACTCTGAATTTCCAGCCTGCCAGTCTGCCCTACAGATTTCAAGTTTGCCAACTCCCACACTTGCCTGAGCCAATTCCTTAAAATGAGTCACTGGCTCCCTCTCCATATATGTCTCCTATTCTGTTTCTCTGGAGAACCCTGACTAATACAGGGGCTGACCCCAGAGGCAGCGTCTGCCTGGCACGTACCCAAATTCCAGGATCCTAGAAGGAAAGCAGGGCTTCAGCATGAACCACACTGACTGTACAGACGGTTTAGGCATAGACAGCCACTCTTCCCAGCTAATGGTGGGAACCGCCCCCGCCCCCACTCAAAATATCCATTCCCAAATGCCAGACAGGAGCCAGCCTGGTGAGCAGGCCTCTCTAAGAACAAGCAGTCCCATTTGCTCTGTTAATCCGTTTCTGTGCAGAAAGTAAGTAGTTTATGTTGTGGGCAATAGAAAGTCTTTGCATTTTTTTTTTTTAATATATATGTGATCCCATCAGAATTTTCAAACTCTGGGGTGACATGTTAGGTATGTGTCATGAGGCCATGCTGCCTGCATGTAGGGGCCAGCCCAAGTGGGGGAAGTAGAGAGCCTGGCTTCAGATTAGGAGGCCCCTCTTGTAATCCAGGCAGAGTAAGGACAGAGAGGAGGGAGGACGTTTGAGGAAACAGCTGGACCTGTGGGAGGTGCGCTTCCACTTCCCAGGCCCTCATCTCCTCTCCTGGTCAGTGGGAGCCTTGGAGAAAGGCCTTCTGCAGGTGAGGTTGCTATTTGCTCTCTGTCTAGTCCCTGAAGACATCTTCCCTGCCAGGCCCAGCAGGAGTTGGGTGTGTGTCTGTGTCAATGTGTGTGTCTCTCTGTGTCTGTGTGTATCTGTGTACATCTACACGTACATCTGTGTGCGTGTCTGTGGTCTGTATCTGTGCGTGTGTCTGTCTGTATACCTGTCTGTACCTGTGTATCGTTGAGTCTGTGTGTCCATGTATCAGTGTCTGCGTCGGGGCCAGCTCACCTCCCAAGCCCATCCTCCTGGGAGAGCTGTGTCCTGAGCAAGGTGCCTGCTATGGCTCCCAGAGGAGGAGAAGGGAGGGAAGGGGTGGCGGGGAGGGGAAGGGAGGGCCGGCTCTATGTCTGTCTAGAAGGGAGAGTCCACTCTCTGGAGATCCAGTGCCCCCAGTGCCCTGCTCTGTTCCCTCAAACCACCATCCAGACAGGGCTCCAGGTCCCCTGGTGCCTGCAGGGCCCAAGGGCACACGTGAATCTTATCGCCTTGAGAGATTCCATGGGCTTCAAGGCTTTTGCTACTCAAAATATGGCCGGAGGGTTTCATTAGCATTTCTTGGAAACAGAGAATCTCAGGCCGCAGCCCAGCCCAGGCCCCTACAGATTCAGAATCCAGAATTCAACAAGATCTCCAGGTGATTCATTTGAACACAAAGTGTGAGAAGCACTGCCCGGGCTTGCCCTTGCCTTGCGCTGGAGGAAGGATGGTGTGGGGGTTGATTTAGCATGTGCCGCAGCCAGGCTACCGCTTCCCTGGCCTCTGCTGACCAACTGTGTGGTCCTGGATAATGCCTCCCTCTGTCTCAGTTTCTCATCCATGCATCAGGGCATTAGCACTGCCTCCCTCACTGGGCGAGCGCGAGTTAAATGATATGTCTCGTGTAAAGTGTTTACAGCCGGGCCTGGCCCACAGTAAGCATCTGGAAACTCTTATCTGTCATTCCTAAGAGAAGGGTCGTCCGCCCTCTGCTTGTCCCACCCCCACCCCACCCCATGCGACCCCCCACGACACTCTGCACCTAAGATGGGCACAATATCCCCCATTTAGACTGCCCTGAGGGAGAGCGCCCTCCTGTGGCTCCTGTGGGTCTGACGTGACTCGGGAGTCTTTTCCTTGTCCCAGAACAGCCCTTCAGTTCTTGGAAAGTACTCTCTGTCCAAGTTTTCCTGTATTTGGCTATTCTGGTTCCCAGAACCCCATAACCTCTGTAGGCCCTGGCTGCCTTCCCAGAAGCCAGCCTCTCAGCACTCTGTGCTTAGCCTACGCCCTGCATAAGGGACCTGCCCAAAGCCAGAAGGCTGCCTCAGGGGTGGTCTTCAGACCTGTTAGTTCTGTGGATGGACCAGTCAGATGGCTGCAGGGTAAGGCCCCTCTACAGAGCTGCCGCCACCAAGATATCCCAGGTCCAGTAGATGCTAAACTGCATAAGATGCTCCATACGGCACCAAGAGTATGAGGCACCTGGCACCCTGGCCAGCAGGCAAGGGGAGACCTGGGGAAGGAAATGCCCTTTGGTGGGCTCCCCAGAACCTTGAGGAGGTGGCCCAGCAGGCCTTCCACAGCTTCTCAAACCAACTACAGTCAATGTCCCTGGTCACAGGTAGGAGAGGGCAGACAGTTGGTCTTTGTTGTTCAGTCACTCGGTTGTGTCAGACCCTTTGAGACCCCATGGACTGCAGCACACCAGGCTCCCTTGTCCTTCACTATCTCCTGGAGCTTGCTCCAACTCAGGTCCATTGAGTCGGTGATGCCATCCAACCATCTCATCTTCTGTCACTTGCTTCTCCTGCCCTCAGTCTTTCCTAGCATCAGGGTCTTTTCCAATGAGTTGGCTCTTTGCATCAGGTAGCCAAAGTTTTGGAGCTTCAGCTTCAGCATCAGCATCAGTCCTTGCGATAAATAATCAGGACTGATTTCCTTTGGGATTGGTTGGTTTGATCTCCTTGCAGTCCAAGGGACTCTCAAGAATCTTCCTCCAACACCACAATTCAAAAGCATCAATTCTTTGGCGCTTAGCCTTCTTTATGATCCAGCTCTCATAACCGTACATGACTACTGGAAAAAAACATATTTTTGACTATACAGACCTTTTCAGCAAAGTGATGTCTCTGCTTTTTAATACACTGTCTAGGTTTGTCATAGTTTTTCTTCCAAGGTGCAAGCAGCTTTTAATTTTGTGGCTGCAGTCACCGTCCACAGTGATTTTGGAGCCCAAGGAAATGAAATCTGCCACTGTTTCCACTTTTCCCCCATCTATTAGCTATGAAGTGATGGGATTGGATGTCATGATCTTAGTTTTTTGAATGTTGAGTTTTAAGCCAGCTTTTTCACTCTCCTCTTTCACCTTCATCAAGAGGCCCTTTAGTTCTTTGCTTTCTGCTGTAATGGTGGTGTCATCTGCATATCTGAGGTTATTGATATTTCTCCTCGCAAACTTGATTCCAGCTTGTGCTTTATCCAGCTCAGCATTTCACATGATATACTCTGTTTATAGCTTCCCTGGTAGCTTGGACAGTAAAGCGTCTGCCTACAATGCGGGAGACCCGGGTTCAATCCCTGGGTCGGGAAGATCCCCTGGAGAAGGAAATGGCAACCCACTCCAGTATTCATGCCTGGAAAATCCTATGGACCAAGGAGCCTGGTGGGCTACAGTCCATGGGGTCTCAAAGAGTCAGACACGACTGAGCGACTTCTCTTCACTTCTTCTTCACTCTGTTTATAAGTTAAATAAGCAGGGTGACAAAATACAGCGGGCAAATGGTGGCTCAACCCAAATGGAGAATGCTCCACAACCTCTTGACCGCAATTGGATTTTTTAAACTTTTGGCTGAAGTTCTTGGAATTCAAACAAAATAAATAAGTTCTTAGAAATAATAAGACCAACGATGGTGATTATAGTAATAGGAATAATAAGTAATCATTTGGGGACTTACCTGTAAGTTACTATTAAGTTGTTGACATACATTATCTCATCTAATTCTCACAACAAGCTTGAGCAAGGTGCGATTGTGACAATGACAAAAAGGGTCTGATACTGAGAGTCTTCTCCAGCCACCACTTCCCCCTCATCCCTTTCCAGAGCTATTCTGGGTTTGCCTGCTGGACTGTAGACTCTGCTCTGTGATCATGAGTGGGGAGTAAAATGGAAAGGAGCTGAAAGGCCACATTGATTTACAATTTAAAAGGTTCTGGAGCTTCTCCCAGAAGAAAACAGCTTGTCCAGAAGGACACAGGAGAGGTCCAGGGAGAAGTGGGGGTGAGAGGAGATTGAGAGAGGAGACATTTGGGGGAGGGGCTGCCTCAAGGACAGAGCTCTGGGGAATTTGCTGGGTTAAGAGGATGTTCAAGAAATTTTTGCTGTGCATTTTGCACTATGGCTCCCTTTGACCGCTTCTGTGGGAGATGTATGTACATATTTGCATTCTTTTCAAGATTTTTTTGAGCTGAAGTTATATGTCTTCCGAAAGCAACCCAGAACAGCTAGAACTGAGTCAACCCAGTTATATTTGCCTTTCACTGTTATTAGCTCCACCACTCAGTGATAAGGACACAGAGATTAGATAGTTTAACTAACTGGCCTACAGTCACACTGCAAGTAAATGTTGAAACCAAGGTCTGATGAGCACTCTGGGCTTGGGGCAGCAGCCACCTCCCAGGGGTTCAGAGGAGCAGGTAAACACGATGCTATTTCCAGGCTTCTCCGGGTGGATGGTCTCCTAACTGCCCAGCTCACAGAGAAGTGACTCCAGGACTCTTGGGCTACGAATACCATTTTCTTCTCTTGAAGTGAAGCGTGCTTCCCACATTGTCCCTTCCTCCACTTGTCCTTCTTCAGTGAATCACCCGCTCCCTTCCAGAAGCAGGCCTCCGCGTGAGCTTCTCTACCCAGGCAGTGTCTGTCTTTAAAGTCGACAGCTGCCACGGTTAACAAGGGGCCAGCAGGCCTGGCAGAGCACATTCCACACAGGAAGTCCTGCCAGCCATTCAGTCCCTCCGCAGTCATTTCCTGGGCTCATACTCCCTGGAGGCAACTCTCCAGACTCTCAGAGCTTTCCTCTGACACTCCATGACTTGATGGTCTATTATCATAAAATAAAACTAAGCAGGTCATTGACCTCTTAATGTTTTTCCTTTTTCCCAAGTGGCAGAAGGGTTACCACAAAGTAATATTGAAAGTCTTAGATTGCAGAAAAGATACTGGTCTTCTGACCAGTAAGAAGAAGGGGGTGAGGGTGGGGGCTTTGTATTTTTTGTCACGTAATGATTTCAATGCTAAAAAAACAAAAGTAAAGAGAATGATATCTACCACCCATTTTGACAATCTTTGAATATCCTGTATTTATTTCAAATCATTTTGGTTCAGGTGAAACTCCTGTGTATCCCCCCATCCTGTTCCCCACCCTCCCTCCCTCAGATATACTGTTTAACACCCTATGCATCTACTATACACACAGGAATGTGTCCTAAAGAATAGTTGGTGGTGTTCTACATGTTTTAAAATTTTGCACGAATAGTATCGAAATGGAGCAGGACTCTATGATCCTTGCCCCCCATCCCCTTGGTCTGTTTTTGGTCTGTGGAAAACCTTAGACAAAGAATAAGTTTAGGGGGCTTCCCTGGTGATTCAGTGGTTAAGAATCTGCCTGCCAGTGCAGGTGACATAGGTTCAATCCCTGGTCCAAGAAAATCCCACATGCTGCGAGGCAACTAATTTTGTGTGCCGCAACTACTGAGCCTGTGCTTGGAGCCTATGAACCACAACTACTGAGTCCACGTGCAGCAACTACTGAAGCCTGCGTGCCCTGGAACGCATACTCCACAGAGAAGCCAGCGCAATGAGAAGCCCACACCACAAAGAGCGAGTAGCCCACGCTTGTTGCAACTAAAGACTGCATGCAGCAACGAAGACCCAGCGCAGCCAATAAATAAATTAATTAAATAATTTAAAAAATGTAATCAGAGAAGTTAGAACATGCAAAAACAAAGGAAAACAGTCAAAGGAGATAAAATAATAACAGTTTAGTTGCTAAACAGTTTCAAGGACCTTTAGTTCCTTCTCAAGGGCTATAGATAATATTCTGAGCCATATCCTGTGAACTGTCTCATAGATACTACAACACTCACCACGTGGAAGAAGTTAACTACATGATGCCCAGACTGGAGCCATGACATAAACTGCCACAATTCCGAGAACTGGCCTCAGAGAAATGGGAACAAACAGACCCTGAAACTGAAGATTAACTGTATTTAAAACCATCAAGATGATGCAGATCAGACAGCTGATGATCAGTTTCAAGATGACTGTCAGAGCTGACTGCTGTTTCTACATGGAACCTCCTCCCTCTCTGTCTAGAAAAGCTCTTGCCCTCTGATTGTGAGGGGAAAGTAAAGCTGTTCTTTGAACAAGCATCCACCACCACACCACACACACCTCCCAGTCCCTGGGATCCAAAATAAAGCAAACTTTCTTTTCCAACAACCTGGGCTCTTTATTGGCTTTTGAGCAGCAAGCAGCTGGACCCTGTTTCAGTTATAGTATCACACTTTACATAACTTCGGCGACTTGCTGTTTTCTCTCAATGATGTGCCTTGGTGGGCTACAGTTCATGGGGTTGCAAAATGAGTCAGACATGACTTAGCAACTAAATAACAACAAAAAGTTTAATGCATGGAGCTCTTGTTCATTCATTTTACCTGTATAGTATTCCATGATGTACATATCCATTGTTGGGCATTTGGGTTATCCTAAGTTTTTTCTGAGACAAACAATGCCGTGGTGATCAATGCTGCAAGTGGACAGGCCAGTGTGTACATGTGGAAGTTTCTAGGATCTCCTCCTGTGTCATAGGAAGAAGTTTTCTACATGGCAAAAATCCTGGGTTGCATTTCAAGTTTAGAAATTGCAGCCAAAGTAAAACGAGGTGTGCCAGTGACCCTGCCTCTGGCTTCCACCTCAAGAGCCTTATGTCCTAGGTGAGGGAATGTGGCCCCCTTTCCAAGAATATGCTCCCTAACAACACCCTACCCACAGACTCAGCTGAAGTCACATATATATAGACCCCACTGTGAGTCAGTTATCTTGTCTGTTTTCTTTTCTGGATTTACAGTTGGAAATAGCATTCTAGACTGTTCTGATGATTCATACTGAGTGTGACAGTGAGAGTCAAGAGGGAGGGCATGAGTGTTTAGAGAAGGGGAAATGAGATGATTAGGCAGAAATCAGGAGGACTGACATTCCATTCAGCATTTCTGGGTAATGAAGCACCCAGCAATGATCTGTTATTCTCCCAATTCTGTGGGTTCCTCTGTTGGCTTCTCTGGGCTTGCTCTTGTGGTTAATTTCATCCGGAAGATGAGCTGGGCAGGAAGACCTAAAAGGTTTTTGGTTGCATGTCTAAAAGTTGGCCCCCTCTATTTGTTCTTTCGCTATCCAAGAGGCTAACCCAGCTTCTTTCTATGGTGGTCCTGCGATAGCATTCCAAAATGCTCTAAGGACTCTAGTGGGCAGGGCCTATACTCAGCATCACTTCTGTGAAATTCTATTGGCCACAGCAAGTCACAGGGCCAGTGCAGATTTAAGGGGAAGACTAGCTAACATTCCTCCTTGTTAGAAGGAGCAACAAAGTCATGGGCTATTGGACAAACTGCTTCAACTATCTTCAAAACAGTCTCCTATGACTGAGCAGTTTGGGTGGAGATGGAAATCTGTCATTGAGATTTTAGCTAGAGTCTTCTGTATAAATTCCAAAATAGGTCAAGATGATATAATTCTCAACAACCTTGGCTTTCCTGACTAGAAAGAGGTTCACTGAAGGAGAGAGTTTTTTTAATTATTGATGATTTCTGGCATTTCTCTTCACCTGAAAATCCAATAAAGAATCTACCTTCCATCTTTAAATAATCTGTTTTTAAGGTTTTCATGTGTACAGTGCCGTGTGCTAGGTGCTGGGGTTACAGCAGTAGATGAAACAGAGATAGTCCTTACTGTTTTGGAACTTTACTCCTAAGGAAGGGAAAGCGGCATTAAACAATTAATTATACAGTTAAAGATTTAATTACAATGGTAGTAAGTGTCACAGGAGAAGTAAGGCATGCAAAGAAGAAATATAAGTGAGGGATCCTGGCCTGGTGTTAAAGCCATGGGAAACTTCCTTGAGGAAGACATGTGACTAATTTTTGAGAGCTAAGTAGGCATTCTATAAACTAAGGGAGTGGGGGAGAGGGTAAAAAGGGAATATTTCAAGCAGAAGAAACAGCATGTACTAAGGCCCTATAAAGGGAAGAAGCCTGCATGTTTGAGGAACTGAGAAATAAACAGAAGATGGGGAGGAGCTGACCACCTGAGACAGAAGAACAGACTAGAGCCAAATCGTGCAGGCCCTTGAAGACCATATAAAGGATTTTGGCTGACCTGGACTGAATTGTGTTCCCCATCAATTCATATGTTGGAGCTCTAAATTCCAGTGTGATCATATTTGGAAATAGGGCCTTTAAGTAGGTCATTAAGGTTATATGAGGTCCCGGGAGTTGGGACCTTATCCAACAGAACTGATGTTCTTTTTTTAAAGATTTTTCTGATGTGGACCATTTTTAAAGTCTTTATTGAATTTGTTACAATATTGCTTCTATTTTATGTTTTTGTTTTTTGGCCACTAGGCACTTGGGGTCTTAGGCTTCCCTGGTGGCTCAGATGGTAAAGAATCTGCCTGCACTGCAGGAGACCCAGGTTCAATCCCCAAGTTGGGAATATCCTCTAGAGAAGGGCATAGCAGCCCACTCTAGTATTCACGCCTGGAGAATCCCAAGGACAGAGGAGCCTGGTGGGTTACAGCCCATGGGGTTGCAAAGAAGTGGACACGACTGAGCAGCTAACACACACACACATACACGCGCACACACACACACATGATCTTAGCTCCCAACCAGGGGTTGAACCTACACCCTCTGCATTGGAAGGTGAAGTCTTAACCACTGGACCACCAGGGAAGTCCCAGGATTGGCTTTCTCATATAAGAGGAAGAAGAGACACCAGGAGAGAGTGAGGGCCTGTTCAAGGAAAGGTCAAGTGAGGACTCACAGAAAGAAGGCAGCCATCTTCAAGTCCAAGGGAAAATTCCCACCAGAAACCAAGCCTGCCAACACCTTGATCTTGGACTTCCAGCCTACAGGACTGTGCAAAAATTAATTTACACTATTTAGGTTCCCCAGGTTGTGGCATTTTGCTATGGTAACCCTAGCAAACAAACAAACAAAAAAAAACAAACCATATGAAATACCGAGAATTTTGTTCTTAAAAGATCATCCTGTTGTGTGTGGGATAGATCCAAGGAATAAAAAATGTTACTCAGGGACTTTCCTGGTGGTCCGGTGGTTAAGACTCCACACTTCCAATGCAGAGGACATGGGTTCAATCCGCGGCCAGGAAAGTAAGATCCTGCAAGCTGAGAGGACAAAAAATGTTACTTGAAGGTAAGTTTGGAGACTATCACAGAGATCTGTGTAAAAGGTGAGACTGGTGGCAGCAGGGATGGAGAGAAGGGAATCCTACCAGGGACAGAGGCCATTTAGAGAGAGAGGCAGAGATGGAGGCCTGCCTGGAAGAGGGGGTTGAGGAGTGCTAGGGAGGTGAAAAACTCAGACAGCAGATATCTGTTCGTTTAAGAAGTTCAGCTTAGAGAGAAGAAGAGAGACGGGCAATAGACCTAGAGGGAAGTGGAGTGAAGTTTTGTTCCTGTTTTCCAAGAACACTTGTTTTGTTTTCTTATAAGGTAAGAGAGACTTAAGCATTTTTAAATGCCAATGGAAAGGTCCCACATAAGGGTAAGTGCTGGAGATGTACCAGAGAGAAGACTTGAGTAAAAGCATCAGGAGGAGGCTGGAGGGATCAGGGCCAAACCACAGATGCTTTATGAAAGAGAGAATGAATGGATAAAACTAATATATAAATGAGCAAATGAATTTACGAAAACCAGCACCCAGGGTGCTCTAACCTATGTGGTTTAGACTCAATAGTGTGGCTGCCATCCTTTTCCAGCTACACCCACATAACCGAGGGGATCTATCTAGAAGGAGAGCTTTTTCCTCTTCCTGTAGCTGGTCATTTAGGGTCCTCCCTACAGCCTCTGGTGCAACTGTGGTGGGTGCTGGGGGGTTTCTGGGCTACCCGTTTGCTGTGCCCTCCGGTCCTGCTTGCACTCAGAGATGTCCTCTCCCATCTCACTGTGGATTGCTGCTGGCCTGCTCAACCTTGTGATCTGGTGGTTTCATGATTCGCAGTGTCAGCTGCGAGGTCACTTGATGTCCTTTGCTCAGAAGTTCTGTCTGTTCCAGGGCCCAGGACATACCAGAAGTTGTTTGTCAAAAGCATTTAGTTCTCTGCCCCAGAGGGCATGGTCTTCCTCCAGAACCACAAGGATCTGCACTGTGATTCTCCCCCTGGGTCTGGCCACAAACTCAACACAGCATCTTTTCCTACCACTGATACCTCCACCACCACGGGTTCTACTGGCCCAATGGCAGGAGGTGCTGGTGGCTGCAGCCAGGGCCTGCTATAGGGGTCCTTCATGCTGTTCAGTGTCCTGGCCCAGCCAGGCTCTCCCACTCCTCTGGTGACACACCATGCCCAGATGTCAGTGGCACCAGCAGAGGGTGAACATGAAATCTTAACAACTTCCCCACCACACGTGATCAGTCCTCAGAAGCTAGCGGAACCCTTACCACTTCCCTGTGAAGCAGGGCTCAGCCTCCCTGTCGTACCGACGAGGAGATGGAAGCACACGGAAGTGAAGAGGCTCATTCAAAAATACTCGACAGGGTGAGACAGAACCAAAAAGAGCACTGAGCAGGTGACTCACACTCAGCAAGAAAATCTTTTAGAAACAGAGTAAGTGAAGTAGAGAGCAGGGGAGCATGATCGTGCGTGTCTGTGATGGTTAATTTCATGTGTAAATATGCCTGGCCTATATGATGCCCAATAGCTGATAAAATACTGTTTCTGGGTGTGTCTACAGGGATGTTTCTGGAAGAGATTAACATCTGTGTCTCAGTAGATGGAGTGAAGGAGATAAGGAGATCACTCTCACTACCATGGCATTGTCAAATCTGTTGAGAGTTTAGAAGGAAAACACATAAGTTTATATAGAGAGAAATGGATCATGTGATTATGAAGGCTAAGAACATTGATAATATAATTGGGTTAAATGTACCACTACTCAGTTTTTTCTTTTTCTTTTTTTAAAGTGAATTGGGCCTAGTGGTTTTGTTTTTTTAATCATTTTATTTATTTTTGGCTGTGCTGGATAAAGCCCAGCACATTGCTGCTCGGGCTTTTCCCCAGTTGCCATGAGCAGGGCCTACTCCTCCGTGCAGTGCATGGACTTCTCACTGCAGTGGCTTCTTCTGTTGGAGAGGATGGCCTCTAGGGCACGAAGGCTTCAGTAGTTGGGGCACGTGGGTTCAGTAGTTGCTGTTCCTGGGCTCTAGAGCACAGGCTCCGTAGTTGCGGCGGCTTGTGGAACCTTCCCAGACCAGGGATGGAATCCGTGTCTCCTGCATTGGCAGGCAGATTCTTTATCACTGAGCCACCAGGGAGGCCCCTCGGTTCTTTCTTTTGAAGTGTCTTCCAAGCAGGATTTTGCTCAGTGATGTAAGCTTTAGTTGCTATAACTCTGTGAAAGAAAGTGAAGTCACTCAGTCGTGTTCGACTCTTTGCGACCCCATGGACTGTAGCCTATCTGGCTCCTCCGTCCATGGGATTTTCCAGGCAAGAATGCTGGAGTGGATTGCCATTTCCTTCTCCAGGGGATCTTCCCGACCCGGGAATCAAACCCAGGTCTCCCACATTGCAGGCAGACGCTTTACCATCTGAGCCACCAGGGAAGCCTGTATTACTCTGTAGCAGATGCTATCTATGTACAGTTTAGAGGTGATCTTAAACCCTAAGAATGGACTGGTTGGATCTCCTTGCAGTCCAAGGGACTCTCAAGAGTCTTCTCCAACACCACAGTTCAAAAGCATCAATTCTTCAGTGCTCAGCTTCCTTCACAGTCCAACTCTCACATCCATACATGACCACTGGAAAAACCATAGCCTTGACTAGATGGACCTTTGTTGACAAAGTAATGTCTCTGCTTTTTTTTTTTTTTTAATTTAATTTTTTTTTTAATTTTTTTTTAATTTTTTAATTTTTTTTTTTTTAATTTCAGGTATACACGTGCTCCCCATCCTGAACCCTCCTCCCTCCCCCCTCCCCATACCATCCCCCTGGGCCGTCCCAGCGCACCAGCCCCAAGCATCCAGCATCGTGCACTGAACCTGGACTGGCATCTCGTTTCATACATGACATTTCACATGTTTCAATGCCATTCTCCCAAATCTTCCCACCCTCTCCCTCTCCCACAGAGTCCATAAGACTGTTCTATACATCAGTGTCTCTTTTGCTGTCTCGTATACAGGGTTATTGTTACCATCTTTCTAAATTCCATATATATGCGTTAGTATACTGTATTTATGTTTTTCCTTCTGGCTTACTTCACTCTGTATTAATAGGCTCCAGTTTCATCCACCTCATTAGAACTGATTCAAATGTATTCTTTTTAATGGCTGAGTAATACTCCATTGTGTATATGTACCACAGCTTTCTTATCCATTCATCTGCTGATGGGCATCTAGGTTGCTTCCATGTCCTGGCTATTATAAACAGTGCTGCGATGAACATTGGGGTACACGTGTCTCTTTCTCTTCTGGTTTCCTCAGTGTGTATGCCCAGCAGTGGGATTGCTGGATCATAAGGCAGTTCTATTTCCAGTTTTTTAAGGAATCTCCACACTGTTCTCCATAGTGGCTGTACTAGTTTGCATTCCCACCAACAGTGTAAGAGGGTTTCTCTGCTTTTTAATATGCTATCTAGGTTGGTCATAACTTTCTTTCCAAGGAGTAAGCGTCTTTTACTTTCATGGCTGCAATCACCATCTGCAGTGATTTTGGAGCCCAGAAAAATAAAGTCTGACACTGTTTCCACTGTTTCCCCATCTATTTCCCATGAAGTGATGGGACCGGATGCCATGATCTTAGTTTTCTGAATGTTGAGCTTTTTTGGAAAAGACTCTGATGCTGGGAGGGATTGGGGGCAGGAGGAGAAGGGGACAACAGGGGATGAGATGGCTGGATGGCATCACCGACTCGATGGACATGAGTTTGAGTGAACTCCGGGAGTTGGTGATGGACAGGGAGGCCTGGCGTGCTGCAATTCATGGGGTCTCAAAGAGTCTGACACGACTGAGCGACTGAACTGAACTGAACTAAACCCTAAGAAAGGGCTTTCCGGGTGGTGAAGAGTTGGCCTGCAATGAGGGAGACCAAAGTTTGATCCCTGGGTCAGGAAGATCCCCTGGAGAAGGGAATGGCTACCCACTCCAGTATTCTTGCCTGGAGATTCCATGGACGGGGGAGACTGGAGGGCTACAGTCCTTGGTGTCACAAAGATTCAGACACTACTGAGCCACTAAACACTAAACACTTTCAGTTTAATCCTAAAATCTGCAGCTGGCAAGCTGGAGACCCTGGAGAGCAAGATGTAACTCCAGTCTGAAGGCTTGTAGGTTTGATAACCACGAAGAGCCAATATTGCAGTTTGATTCCCAAGGCAAGAAAAATGAACTTTCCAACTCAAAAACAGTCAAGCAGCAGGAGTTCCTTCTTATTTGCAGAAGGGTCCATGATAGTTCAGTTGGTAAAGTATCGGCCTACAACACAGGAGACCCCCGTTTGATTCCTGGGTTGGGAAGATCCCCTGAAGAAGGGATAGGCTACCCACTCCATTATTCTTGAGCTTCCCTTGTGGCTCAGCTGGTAAAGAATCTGCCTGCAATGCAGAAGACCTGGGTTTGAATCCTGGGTTGGGAAGATTCCCCTGGAGAAAGGAAAGGCTACCCATTCCAGTATTCTGGCCTACAGAATTCCATGAATTGTATAGTCCACAGGGTCGCAAAGAGATGGACACGACTGAGCAACTTTCACTTTCACTTTCAACCTTTTCATTCTGCTCAGGCCTTCTCCTGACCATGTGAGGCCCTCACGCATTGGTGAGGGCAGTCTGCTTTGCCGACATTACTTTGAGACATTACTTTGCCAACAAAGGTCTATCTATCTAGTCAAAGCTATGGTTTTTCCGGTTGTCATGTATGGATGTGAGAGTTGGACTATAAAGAAAGCTGAGTGCTGAAGAATTGATGCTTTTGAACTGTGGTGTTGGAGAAGACTCTTAAGAGTCCCTTGGGCTGAAAGGAGATTCAACCAGTCCATCCTAAAGGAAATCATCCCTGAATATTCATTAGAAGGGCTGAAGCTGAAGGTGAAGATCCAATACTTTGGCCACCTGATGCAAAGAACTGACTCACGGATGCTGGGCAAGATTGAAGGCAGGAGAAGGGGACGACAGAGGATGAGATGTTTGGATGGCATGACTGACTCGATGGACATGAGTTTGAGCAATCTCCGTGAGTTGGTGGTGGACAGGGAAGCCTGGCATGCTGCAGTCCATAGCATCGCAAGAGTCAACACAACTGAGTGACTGAACTGAATCTGCTTTACTCAGCCTAAGGATTCAAATGTTAATCCCACCTAGAAATGGCCTCACAGACACACCCAGAATAATATTTGACCAAATGTCTGGGCACACCCCATGAAATGCTGACACAGAAAATTAACCATCACAGATGCTGCTGCTGCTGATCCTTAACAAGGTTGACAAGGTTTTGAAACCACTGCTGCAGAGTGTCTGCTTCCTTTTGGGGTAGAATTAGACCATTATCCCTGCTTCCAGCACTATCCTCACAACATAAAGGGGAACACCCATGACTCCAGGGCAGAAGTTACAGCAAAGACCAAGCTTGACCTGCTGGCAGGCCATGGGATGTAGAGAGCGCTTGGCTGAGTGGCAGGAACCCTGAACTGCCAGGCACAGGGCCCATGCAGCCCACTTCACCTCCCTGACCTTGAGCTCCTCTTAGGGGTCACAGATAAAGCATCACACATCATTACACTTAAAAGTATTTTGTTTTTATGAAATTCAAATTTTACTAGGCATCTTCTTTTTGTTACACTTTATTTTTTGCTAAATTTGGCAATCCCAGTTTCTTTGGGAAGTGAGACGCCACCAAAAGGGGTGTGAGAAGGCATCAGATGGGTGCACAGACAGGATGGGCCACTGCTCCTGCTGGTGGCATAAAAACAGCTTCTGGTCCAGGCCACCAGAGGGGAGCAGACCTGTTCCTCTGGGCTGGAGGGAGCCCAGCCTCCAACCCTGGAACAGGGCTGCCAGGGTGGATGGGGAGGATGTGGGGTATGAGTCAGCCTAAGAGGAGGGTGGGAGATGTCACAGATCACATTAACCACAGGAGGAGGTCCCTCTCAGACCAGTCCTAACACTGGCAGTAAACATGAAGTTCCTTCCACCCACTCTTCTGGTCAGGGTTGAGAAGATTCTAAAGCAGGATTCAGAATAGTCACTGGTGCTAGTGCTCTGCAACCCCAGCCTCCCAACCCAGTTCAGTTCAGTCGCTCAGTTGTGTCCAACTCTTTGCTACCCCATGGATTGCAGCATGCCAGGCCTCTTTGTCCATCACCAACTCCCAGGCATCCTATGTTGTTCCCCTTCTCCTCCTGCCTTCAATCTTTCCCTGAATCAGGGTCTTTTCAGATGAGTCATCAGGTGGCCAAAGTATTGGAGTTTCAGCTTCAACATCAGTCCTTCCAATGAATATTCAGGACTGATTTCCTTTAGGATGGACTGGTTTGATCTCCTTGCAGTTCAAGGGACTCTCAAGAGTCTTCTCCAACACCACAGTTCAAAAGCATCAATTCTTCAGCGCTCAGCTTTCTTTATAGTCCAACTCTCACATCCATATACGACTACTGGAAAAACCATAGTTTTGACTAGACGGACCTTTGTTGGCAAAGTAATGTCTCTGCTTTTTAATACGCTGTCTAGGATGGCTGTAACTTTTCTTTCAAGGAGCAAGAATCATTTAATTTCAACCCAGAGGTACATCCAGCTTTCCAGCTCCCAGCCAGAGGAGACCCTTGCACCCAGTTCCCTCCCTGTGCTGGGGCCCAGACTGAAGAGAAAACTCCAAGCCTGGTCTGGCAAGAGGAAGGGTTTCCGCAGGCTGTTGAGGTGCCCAGGAGGACAGGGTCAGGGTGACTGGTGCCCCAGCCCTGGGTGCTCAGCTTGCTGGCAGGTTTCACGGCTGCTGTGCTGTATGTCAGTATCTCTCTGTCCCATACGGCCCTGTGAGCCCCAAGGTCGTGTGAAGCATGGGGTCCTGCCATCAACAGTCTCCTACTCTGCAGCCCCACCCCCTTTAGACCCCATGTCAAGCAATTAGAGGAATGAATGGAGGCGAAGGAATGGTCAAAGTCTAGGGGCCACTTGGACTTCCCTGGCAGTCCAGTGGTTAAGACTTCATACTTCCACCACAAGAGGTAATGGTTCGGTCTTGGGTCAGGAAAATAAGATCCCACATGCCGCACAGCCAGAAAAAAAAAATCTGGGGGCCACAGCACTGAGGGGGAGTCTCGTGGGCTTCTGTCTATGGGGTTGCACAGAGTCGGACACAACTGAAGCAACTTAGCAGCAGCAGCAGCATTGAGGGAGCTATGGGATCAAGACACCCCCTCCACTGGGCACCCAGGAGCCCAGGGGGAAAGCAAGACAGAAATTTGGCTCCAGAGGCAGACCAGTAGCCACTCTGCTGGCTTGGCTCCTCACTCGCTGCTTGGCAAATCACTTAGCTGCTCCTGATCTCAGCTTCCCTTGTGAGAAGTAGAGAGATGATACTGACCCTACCTCCTCCTCAAGCCAGTGTAAGAACCAACTATTAGGGAAAGGACTTCATAAACCATAAAATGCTGTGAGCATAAGAGGTGAAGTTTTGACCCCTGGGTCGGGAAGATCCCTTGAAGAAGCGCATGGAAACCCACTCCAGTATTCCTGCCTGGAGAATCCTATGGACAGAGGAGCCTGGCAGGCTACAGTCCATAGGGTTGCAGAGAGTCAGACATGACTGAGCGACTTAGCACGCACACATGGAAGGGCTCTTATAGTCACAAGCGTGATAAGACCGGCATAAACCAGATGAGGCAAAAGAGAACTCTACTGGTTTAGAGAATCAAGAGCAGAATCAAGGTGATGCTCTCCTCCTCTCATCCCTGGTTCTCTCTGCAAAGCAGCTTCTTTCTCTGTCTGTCTTCTCCTATAAACCTGGAGCATCTCCCAGTTCTTCACCTGCCATGAGGAGTTACCCTCATCTATTAGTGAAAATGCCAAAGAGGGTTCTCATTAGTCCCACACGGGTCATGTGTCCACCCATGAAAGCAGGGTATTTTATGTTTAGCACCTTTTCTAGATCTGTATGTTTATCAGTCTGGGCACTTTGGTTCCGTAAAAGAAAAGAGATATTATTCCTTTCATTCAGTTCAGTCACTCAGTTGGGTCTGACTTTTTGTGACCCCATGGACTGCAGCACGCCAGGCCTCCCTGTCCATCATCAACTCCCAGAGCTTACTCAAACTCATGTCCATCGAGTCAGTGATGACATCCAACCATCTCATCCTCTGTCATCCCCTTCTCCTCCTGCCTTCAGTCTTTCCCTGCATCAGGGTCTTTTCAAATAAGTCAGTTCTTTGCATCAGGTGGCCAAAGTATTGGAGCTTCAGCTTCAACATAAGTCCTTCTAATGAATATTTAGGACTGATTTCCTTTAGTATTGACTGGTTTGATCTCCATGCAGTCCAAGAGACTCTCAAGAGTCTTCTCCAACATCACAGTTCAAAAGCATCAATTCTTTGGCACTCAGATTTCTTTGTAGTCCAACTCTCACATCCATACATGACTACTGGAAAAACTGTAGCTTTGACTAGATGGACCTTTGTTGGCAAAGTAATGTTTCTGCTTTTTAATATGCTGTCTAGGTTAGTCAGAGCTTTTCTTCCAAGGGGCAAGCATCTTTTAATTGCATGGCTGAAGTCACCATCTGCAGTGATTTTGGAGCCCCCCAAAATAAAGTCTGTCACTGTTTCCATTGTTTCCCCATCTATTTGCCATGAAGTGATGGGACCAGATACCATGATCTTAGTTTTCTGAATGTTGAGTTTTAAGCTAACTTTTTCACTCTCCTCTTTCACTTTCATCAAGAGGCTTTTCAGTTTTTTTTTGCTTTCTTCCATAAGGGTGGTGTCATCTGCATATCTGAGGTTATTGATATTTCTCCCGGCAAGTTTGATTCCAGCTTGTACTTCATCAAGCCCGGCATTTCACATGTTGTACTCTGCATATAAGTTAAATAAGCAGGGTAACAATATACAGCCTTGACGTGCTCCTTTTCTTATTTGGAACTAGTCTGTTGTTCCATGTCCAGTTCTAACTGTTGCTTCTTGACCTGCATACAGATTTCTCAGGTGGCAGGTCAGGTGGTTTGTTATTCCCATCTCTTGAAGAATTTTCCACAGTTTGTTGTGATCCACTCAGTCAAAGGCTTTGGCATCGTCAATAAAGCAGAAGTAGATTTTTTCTGGAACTCTCTTGCTTTTTTGATGATCCAGCGAATGTTGGCAATTTGATCTCTGGTTCCTCTGCCTTTTCTAAACCCAGCTGGAACATCTGGAAGTTCACGGTTCATGTACTGTTGAAGCCTGGCTTGGAGGATTTTGAGCATTACTTTGCTAGTATGTGAAATGAGTGCAATTGTGTGGTAGTTTGAACATTCTTTAGCATTGCCTTTCTTTGAGATTGGAATGAAAAAAAAAAAAAAACCTTTTCCAGTCCTGTGGCCACTGCTGTGTGGCCACAGCAAGTTTTCCAAATTTGCTGGCATGTTGAGTGCAGCACTTTCACAGCATCATCTTTTAGGATTTGAAATAGTTCAACTGGAATTCCTTCACCTCCACTAGCTTTGTTTGCAGTGATGCCTCCTAAGGCCCACTTGACTTCTCATTCCAGGATGTCTGGTTCTAGGTGAGTGATTACACCATTGTGGTTATCTGGATTGTGAAGGGCTTTTTTGTATAGTTCTTCTGTGTATTCTTGACACTTCTTAATATCTTCTGCTTCTGTTAAGTCCATATCATTTCTGTCCTTTATTGTGCCCGTCTTCACATGAAATGTTCCCTTGGGATCTCTAATTTTCTTGAGAGATCTCTAGTCTTTCCCATTCTATTGTTTTCCTCTATTTCTTTGCACTGACCACTGAGGAAGGCTTTCTTATTTTCCTTGCTAGTCTTTGGAATTCTGCATTCAGATGGGTATATCTTTCCTTTTCTCCTTTGCCTTTAGCTTCTCTTCTTTTCTCATTTATTTGGAAGGTCTCCTCGGGCAACAATTTTACCTTTTTGCATTTCTTTTTCTTGGGGATGGTCTTGATCCCTGTCTCCTGTACAATGTCATGAACTTCTGTCCATAGTTCTTCAGGCACTCTATCAGATTTAATCCCTTGAATCTATTTGTCACTTCCACTGTATAATTGTTAGGGATTTGATTTAGGTCATACCTGAATGGTCTAATGGTTTTCCCTACTTTCTTCAATTTAAGTCTGAATTTGGCAATAAGGAGTTCATGATCTGAGCCACAGTCAGGTGCCAGTCTTGTTTTTGCTGACTATATAGAGTTTCTCCATCTTTGGTTGCAAAGAATATAATCAATCTGATTTCGGTATTGACCATCTGGTGATGTCCATGTGTAGGGTCTTCTCTTGTGTTGTTGAAAGGGGGTATTTGCCATGACCAGTACATTCTCTTGGAAAAACTCTGTTAGCCCTTTCCCTGTTTCATTTTGTACTCCAAGACCAAATTTGCCTCTTCCTCCAGGTATCTCTTGACTTCCTACTTTTGCATTTCAGTCCCCTATAATGAAAAGGACATCTTTTTGGGGTGTTAGTTCTAGAATGTCTTGTAGGTCTTCATAGAACCATTCAACTTCAGCTTCTTCAGCATTACTGGTTGGGGTATAGACCTGCATTACTGTAATACTGAATGGTTTGCCTTGGAACAAACAAAGATCATTCTGTCATTTTTGAGATTGCATCCAAGTACTGCATTTCGGACTCTTTTGTTGACTATGAGGGCTACTCCATTTCTTCTAAGGGATTCTTCCCACAGTAGTAGATATAATGGTCATCTGGGTTAAATTCACTCATTCCAGTACATTTTAGTTCACTGATTCTTAAAATGTTGATATTTACTCTTGTTATCTCCTGTTTGACCACTTCCAATTTACCTTGATTATGGACCTAACATTCCAGGTTCCTATGCAGTATTGTTCTTTACAGCATCGGACTTTACTTCCATTACCATTCACATCCACAACTGGGTGTTGGTTTTGCTTTGGCTCTGTCTCTTCATTATTTCTGGAGTTATTTCTCCACTGATCTCCAGTAGCATAGTTGGCACCTATCGACCTGGAGAGTTGATCTTTCAGTGTCCTATCTTTTTTGCCTTTTCATACTGTTCATGGGGTTCTCAAGGCAAGAATACCGAAGTGGTTTGCCATTCCCTTCTCCAACGGACCACGTTTTGTCAGAACACTCCACCATTAAAAAAAAAAAAAAGAACACTCCACCATGACCCATCTGTCTTGGGTGGCCCTACATGGCATGGCTCAGGGTTTCATTGAATTAGACAAGCCTGTGGTCCATGTGATCAGTTTGATTAGTTTTCTGTGACTGTAGTTTTCATTCTGTCTGCCCTCTGATGGATAAGGATAAGAGGCTTATGGAAGCTTCCTGATGGGAGAGACTGAGGGGGAAACTGGGTCTTGTTCTGATGGGCGGGGCCACGCTCAGTTAATCTTTAATACAATTTTCTATTGATGGGTGGGGCTGTGTTCCCTCCCTGTTGTTTGATCTGAGGCCAAACTACGGTGGAGGTAGTGAAGATATGGCGACCTCCTTCAAAAGGTCCCATGCATGCACTGCCACACTCAGCGCCCCCGACCCTGCAGCAAGCCACCACTGACCCACGTCTCCGCTGGAGACTCCTGGGCACCCACGGGCAAGTCTGGGTCAGTCTCTTGTGGGGTCATTGCTCCTTTCTCCTGGGTCCTGGTGCACACAAGGTTTTGTTTGTGCCCTCCAAGAGTCTGTTCCCCCCGTCCTGTGTAAGTTCTGGTGGCTCTGTGGTGGGGTTAATGGTGACCTCCTCCAAGAGGGCTTATGCCATATCCAGGTCAGCTGCACCCAGATGCCCTGCTCTTGTGGCGGTCCACTGCTGACTTGTACCTTCACAGGAGACACTCAAACATTCAAAGACAGGTCTGGCTCAGTCTCTGTGGAGTTTCCTCATGCACACAAGGTTTTGTTTGAGCCCTCCGAGCATCTCTGAAGGGTATAGGTTTTGATTCTAATGTGATTTCACCCCTTCTACCATCTTGCTGAGGCTTCTTCTTTGCCCCTGGACGTGGGGTATACTTTTTTGGTGGGATGCAACATTTTCCTGTCGACGGTTGTTCAGCAGCAAGCTGTAATTTTGGAGTTCTCATGGGAGAAGATGAGCACATGTCCTTCTACTCCACCATCTTAAATGCCTCCTGTTCCTCCTCCTCCTTCATGGGCATTCCTCCAACAGCTTGTCAGATCTGTTAGAGACAGGAAATATGATGGAAAGGCATCCACAATGAAGGTCATATCTTATCAGCAGTATTAGTATTATCATTGGCATCAACTAAATAAGCTGGCCACATTTTTCTGATTCCCATTATCCTTGGGCAAAATAGCAGCTAAAGCCACAGGCCCTGGAATTCAGACTTCCTGAATTCAAATTTTAGTCCTACCACTTTATACCTGTGTGACATTAGGCAAGTTGCTAAACCTCTCTCTGCCTTCATTCATAAGTTTGTGAAGATTAAATGAGTTATTATGTGTAGAATGTGAAGAAAAGTGAATGGTACCTGCCAGGTATTCAATAAATGCTACTCATTACTATTGTCAGAGAAAAAAGTGGCGGTGTCTGGGAACCCCAGTTTGGGAGGTAAGGGAAAACAAAACCATCGCTGCTCACTTAGCCCCTAGCTTTCTTCCAGAGAGTGCTTACAACTTCAGAAACTAGAGTTCACTAAGGACCTCCTGAGCTGTGTGATCACCCTGAGGATTTTACAAGTTGACAAAATCCCTCTCATTCAGAGGTAAGGGGACTGACATACAAAGAGGGGGCTTTCCTGCAAGTTGGCTTGTGCTCTTCAGAAGTGGATGCAAGTTTCTGTAGGAAACTGGGAGGACACTGGGTCCTGAGGAAGCTGCTGGGAGGAAACCACAGGTGAGCTGAGACCCAGAGGATGGGCAAGAGTGTGTGGAGCAAGGGCAGGAGGGCAGGACAATGTGCAATCAGTCCTCGAGCTGTGGTGTCTCTGCTCCAGACCCACATGGATTCTCTGCTTTGTGCCGCTGGCGTTAGAGCCCTGGGGATCCTGCCTGTCCCTTGTCAGTGGTCCCTGGTAGGTACTGCCAATCTGTGGCACCAGAAGCAAACTGGCAAGTAGGCAGAGAGAAGGGACTTGCTCCCTCTTGTCTGCTCAGTGTCTTGCCAGCTTCTCCCCTCCATGAGTTCTTTAGCCTGAGAGCAGCAGTGGAAGCCTCCAGGTCTCTTCAGCCTCAGTAGCTGAGCAGTTGGCAAAGGGCAGGAGACAAGAGGCTGTGCAGAGAGCACCGGGGTAAAGCAATTGGCATGTAGCATCAGAAGGGCTCCCAGGGCAAGATCAAGTGTGCAGATGGCCCTCATACACAGCACTTGATACCAGAAAGGGGCAGCTGGGGACCAGAACCAGCCCCTGAGCAGGTCAGAAACAAAGCCCAGGCCTTGGGAAGTGAGGTCAAGATATAGGGCCTGAGTCAGGGCAGCTATGGTGCCAAGGAGCCCACACTGCCTTCCAAGCACTGGTGGTTTGTTCAGACATCCCTGAGGCCAGACTCGGGGCCAGGACTCTGAGAGTGGCAGGTCTGGGAGGGACTGCTCTAAAGACAGGGGGCTGAGACTGCACCCCCAGACCACAAGGGAGCTGACCATCCTCTAAGTGCCTTGTTGCCTGCATGGACCAAACCCCCTCCCCCTCTCCCATATTGAGAGGAAAGATCTTTAAGAGCTCCTCTGTGGGATGAACTCCAGGGAGGGGCATGAGTGTGGTGACCTGTATAAAGAAAGCGTGCACATGTATTTCTACAATTGAGTGTGGGGGCTATTTTTAGAATAGACCTGGTAGATTGCTATGAGGTTGATCATTCCCTTAAACAGCTTGTTTGTGGCATCAAAAACTTCTGTCTTCAGCACTTTTATTCACTCCTGTGGCTTCCATTTCCCCTTTATTTCTAAATATGCATTTCCAGCCTTGACTTGGTTTTTGAGCTCCAGATACACAAAGCCCCTAACCATCTTCACAGGAACCGCTCACAGCATTTCAAACTGAACAAAACAAAACACCTGCCCTTCCTCCAAATCTGCCCCTCCTCCCCTCTTCCCAATTTCCAGGAAACAGCGTGCTCACCAAGTCACCCAGAGGCAAACCTTGAGTCCTGGCTGACATCTCCACCTCCTCACCCACAACCAAAAGACCAGGCCAGTCTTCCTTGCTGTATGTCCCAGGTCCTTCTGCATCCCTCACACCCTCTGCCACCAGCCCAGGTCCTGTTCACAGAGAGCGCTCACCCTCAGTTCCTTCCAGCACAGGGAGCCAGATTCATCTTCCAAAGCACCACCCTCCTCCCCAGAGATGCACTTTAACTCCAGCCGGTGTACCTCACTCAGGGGTCCCCATTGTCTGAGCCAAACTGTCTCACAGCCTTTCCCTCTCTAGACCCACACATCCTCCCTGGGCCATCCAGACAGGCCCCACCACACTCCCAGAGCAGGCCAGCCAGGGGCATGGTCCCTGGTATAGACTTTAGCCCTGCCTGGTTGCCCGTAGTAACGGGATGGAATCTCTCTGTGTCTGAGGCTCCCACTCAAGAGGCCCCTCTCTGGGCTGAGATGATTAACAGTCGTGAGCGGCGCCAGGATCCATGAATCACAGACAGAGATGGACGCCTGGAGCAGGGTCAGGGCACAAAGGCAGTAACTCAGGTTCCCCCAGGCTCACACAGTCTGTCCCACACAGTCCCCTGTGAGGACCCGGGACAGGCCTGCGCCCAGTGAGAAGTGAGGATGAGGCCAGTGCTCTTCTCTACCAACGGGCTATCTTTTTTCCAGTTCTTGTCTCACCATCTGTTTCTCTGCCTTTTTGTCTCTGTCCAGATCATGTGGCATTGGTGACACATTCATCAGATCACCTCTAATGGGACACTGACTCTAAAGATGGCCTCTTTAAAATATATAATATCAATTTTCCACCTTGAAAACTGTACAGTATACCTAATTCTAAGATAAAAAGCATAGCTGTATAAATCTAAGCTTTATTCCCATAATAAAAGCTGTTTCCGAGGGGCATATGCTCAGAGATGGTTAGCAAAATGCTATATTTTTTCCTCCTTTTATATAGCTGTTTTAATGGTGTATCATTTTATCCTAGGACCCTGGCTAACTGGGCAGCCACTGGAAGACTGCTAATCACCAAAGCATGGGAAGTGGAAAGTGTAGGAAATTGTGCCCTGGCACTTGAAAGTTTAACCTTGAAATGACATGTAACAGTTCAACTCATTTTTGGGGAGGGGGGGCTGTGTTCCCCAATCAGGGATTGAATCCAGGCCTTGGCAGTGAAAGTGCTGAGTCCTAACCACTGGACCAGCAGGAAATTCCCTCAACTCATGTTTTAGTGATCGAAACAAGTCACGTGTTCTCATCTCACCTCAAGTGGGTAGGGAAATGCAATTCTACCATGGACTTAGAAGGAGAGCTAAAACTAGCAAACTGTACAAATGACCAGCAATGGAGGGCTCAAATCCCTGGCCTGTGGATCGGGGTATGAAGGGACAACTGCTTCCCATCAACAGGTGGAACTACCTGTTGGTTCCACCTGTTGGAACCAACTACATGGGTTGTGATTTCTCCAATGAGCAAAACAGCAGTGGACTCCTTTCCGTGGTTTACAAGTATGTACAGACGCTTCCCAGAAACAAACAAGGAACCTGATTGCTCTGGAAATGGTGGGTATGGAGCAAGAAATTTTGCCTTTCACTTTATATCCTTTGCAATGTTTGAAATTCTAATCATGGCATTCATCTGTAAAGATTTATCTATAGGATGGGTTTCCTTGGTGGCTCAGTGGTAAAGAATATGCCTGCCAATGCAGGAGATGCAAGTTTAATCCCTGGGTTGGGAAGATCCCCTGGAGAAGGAAATAGCAACTCACTCCAGTATTCTTGCCTGGAGAATCCCATGGACAGAGGAGCCTGGAGGGCCACAGTCCATGGGATCACAAAGAGTTGGACACGACTTAGTAACTAAACAACAACTATCTGTAAGACTCATCTTCCCTACTCTAACGACTCAGCAGAAGAGAGTGAAAATGGCCAAAGAATTGAGTGCTTATGATTTGGAGTAACCAAGCTTTGCCCAAAATAGATCATCCATGTGCTGATGGGACTGACCTTGGGTGAAAGAACACTGCCCTTCCCCCAGGAACCCAGCCAGCTCCAGCCCCAGATATTTCCTGGTACTTGATGCTTCTCTGGAGAAAACAGTAAATACTCCAGCCTTTGTCCTCAAGACTCAGGACATTTCTTCTCAGTCCAAAGGACACATTATACCATCTCTGGCCTTAGAGAAGAAAAGTAACAGTGGACACCATGACCACGGCTCAGAGAAAGCAAGTCCAATGTACTAGTTTCTTAATAATTCTCAGATTTTCATCTGGGATTGCTTCCTACTACCATCTTGGAGCCCAAAAAGGGGTCCTGGGCAGGACAAGAGTTCAGGTAAGGTGTGCTGGTCAACTGCAGGCAGCAGGAAGCTGTCCTCCCAGAGCCTGGCCCTGGGGACACTTTGTGCCATCACTGTAGGCCTGGGAGTCAAAATGCAGTTGGTAATGGGAAGGATGGGAAGATGGAGTCACAAAGTGAGAAACAGCCCACCTGGGCTGCATGACCCAGGGCCAGTGGCGGTCCAAACCCTTCTCTGCTCTCCACATCCAAGCACGCATCCACTGCCAGCCAGAGGGGACTGCTCCAGACTTAGAAGACGTCCCTCATCCTCAGACAACCTTCTCAGAACAGGGCCTCGGAGCCCAGGGCAGAGCAGGGGCAAATGGGTAGAGAGTGCAAGTCATGAAAAATACAAACATGATATGTTCCTTTATCACTCAACAAATAGTTCAGTATTTTGATTCACCAGGCATTTTTGATTAGCAAGGAGCCCAGGACCAAGATGGGAACTAAAGAACACACAGTTCAGTTCAGTCGCTCAGTCATGTCCGACTCTTTGCGACCCCATGAATTGCAGCATGCCAGGCCTCCCTGTCCATCACCAACTCCCGGAGTTCACTCAAACTCATGTCCATCAAGTCAGTGATGCCATCCAGCCATCTCATCCTCTGTCGTCCCCTTCTCCTCCTGCCCCCAATCCCTTCCAGCATCAGAGTCTTTTCCAATGAGTCAATTCTTTGCATCAGGTGGCCAAAGTATTGGAGTTTCAGCTTTAGCATCAGTCCTTCCAAAGAACACCCAGGGCTGATCTCCTTTAGGATGGACTGGTTGGATCTCCTTGCAGTCCAAGGGACTCTCAAGAGTCTTCTCCAACACCACAGTTCAAAAGCATCAATTCTTCGGCGCTCAGCTTTCTTCACAGTCCAACTCTCACATCCATACATGACCACAGGAAAAACCATAGCCTTGACTAGATGGACCTTTGTTGGCAAAGTAATGTCTCTGCTTTTGAATATGCTGTCTAGGTTGGTCATAACTTTTCTTCCAAGGAGTAAGCGTCTTTTAATTTCATGGCTGTAATCACTATCTGCAGTGATTTTGGAGCCCCCCAAAATAAAGTCAGCCACTGTTTCCACTGTTTCCCCATCTATTTCCCATGAAGTGATGGGACCAGATGCCATTAGTTTTCTGAATGCTGAGCTTTAAGCCAACTTTTTCACTCTCCTCTTTCACTTTCATCAAGAGGCTTTTTAGTTCCTCTTTACTTTCTGCCAAAGGACATACAAACATGTCTAAAAACTAACCCCCACCATCACTAAACCCACCACCCAGAGGGGAGTATGGCCCAAAACCAGACACTGGGGTGCAGGCTCCAGTGAGGCTGACAGTCACACACACGCAGGAGTCACCTCTCCTGACATTTTCAGGAGCTGCATCCTCAGCATTTCCAGGTATTGAAGTCATTCCTTACTCTCCCTCATTCCCACCTGGGCAGCCAGATACCTCTCCACTTTAGTCCTATAATCATATTAGTCTTATGGTATCTGTTCTTTTTTTTTTTTTAACATTTATTTGTTTGTTTGACTGTACCATATCTTAGTTGTAACATGCAGGATCTTCAATCTTCATTGTAGTATGTGCGATCTAGTTCCCTGAGCAGGGATCGAACCTGGGCCCCCTGCATTGGGAGTGTGGAGTCTTAGCCACTGGACCACCAGGGAAGTCCCCTGGGACCTGTTCTAACTTTTCTTCCTTTCTTTGAGAAATTTTACTGTCCTCCCTTGTACCCAAACCAAATAAAACCCCTCTTTCCCGAGGATATGCCTCTTGCTTCTTTCTCTGTTCAAGCAAGTTAGCAGCTTTAAACATTAGCTGAAGAATCGTGTCTTCTGGAACAAGTTTTGTCAGAACCAGAGCTTTTCTAGTTGTAATAGATAAGAATCCATTCAAACCCACTTGAGCCAAAATTGATTTATTATAAGGTGTCAAGTTGTTCCAGACAATCAAAAAGCAGGTTTTCCCAGTTTTTGGGGACCATATAATTTCTCAACACCATCTCACTATGTATCTCCTTCATCCTTCCTTGTTGACCAGGCCACACACACATCATGTGGGATCTTAGTTCCCCAATATCAGGGATCGAAATCATGCCCTCTGCATTGTTAGCACAGAGTCTTAACCGTTGGAATGCCAGGGAAGTCCCATCTTCTTCATTCTTCTCTCCAGGGTGGCTTTCTCTACTTCTCTACCCACATCGTGGAAGATCCCAAGATTTACAATTCCTCAGCTCAAGCAACCATCAGAATTCTAATGTCAAAATTTCAAAAGAAGGGCGAGTGTTTCAAGTTGTCCACCTGAAATATCAAATAACTGTGACCCAGAGAGACAGTCATGTAATTCCAGCACGACTGTGAGATCCACCTGTGAAGAAGGAGCAGCTCTTACAGAAGAGAAGAACACTGTCCTGGGCAGATAACCCCAAACTCCACATCACCTGCATCATGGCACTTTAGGAACTTACTAGGATTATGTATAGTCAACCTACAGAGAAGCTGGCCAGGCCTCTTGTGTGCAGATGGAGGTGTCTACAGCAACAAGGGCAGTGCTGACCTGTCCAGTCCTTCAGTCAGCATTCTTCATGGTTGGAGCAACTTCAATGAGCAGCTGGAGATGCAGGGTGACAACCTGCAAACACTCGGGCTGGTACCAGAAGTAGACAAACAGGAAATAGACCAGGAAGCCACTGAGCAGGAACAGGAAAACATACAGGAACTCTGGCTGGGGATGGGCCACGATGGGCGCCAGCACCAGGTAGACAGATGTAAGGACCATGGTGGCAGGGATGATGATGGGGACCTGCAGGGACAGAGAGACCTGGATGATGAAGACATGCCTGGGAGGTGGCACAGGGCGCCTGGGCTCTGTCCCTTCTGCCTGCCTGCCTTCCTGCTGCTTCCACCTGCCACCAACTCCTCTCTTCCAGAACCTACCATAACAACTTGTCAGGCCAAGGGAGACACCTTGGGCCACAGAGGCCCCTCGAGGGAGCAGAGACTATGGTGCCCAGCCTGATCCTCTCTGTTACATGAGTCTCACTGGGTGCGTGCATCCTCTTCTCTGTTCAACTCCCACTGTTCTCCCTCTGTGTCCTCTAGAGGAGAAAGGCATCCCCAGCAAGGAGAGTCAACGCCTTGTGCTCCAACTGTCCTTTACCCCCAGGACACACAGAAATTCCCTCCCCAAAACAACAGTGTTGACCACTTTCTTTCTTCCTCTGGGCCCCAAGTGAGGCCGTGGTCCAACCATCTGCATCATGCAACAGCTTGTAGTTGAAAAAGAAGCCCATGTAGGTCCTGAAATCTACCTTGTAAGGTCGGGGAAGATTCTTCTTTATCCGTAAGTACAGGAGACAGCTGAAGGTGATTCCGTAGGTGAGCCAGCCAAGGAAGCTGAAAGGCAAACGTGAGCCACTTGTTAACAGGCCCCGCCACGGTGGGGCTGGCAAGAGGGGCCGGCCTACTAGGTGCAGACCTAGAGTACAGCTGCAAGCACATTGGGGCCTCTCAGCCACCCCCAGCTCCCCTGATCCATGCGGCCGAAGGAAAGAAGAATGCAAGGCTGGGGCACCGACAACAGGGTATGCTGGAGGGCCCAGCTGGAGCTTTGTCTTCAGGCATGAAGGGGCACACGCACAAGCCCACCCATCCGTGAGGCTCCAGGTCAGGCCTTCTCTGACTGCCCCTGGCTGGCTGCAGGAGGGCAATTTCAAAGGAAGGAGGACTATCTGTGTTTCCCAAAGAAAGAATCTGGTGGAACCTCAAGGAAGGCTGTGTGCCCCTCAAGGGCCGCACACTCATAGCAGACTGCGCCACCTTGGAGTTGGTGATGGGCACCAGAAAAACCTCTGGCCCCTCTGTCTGTTGTAGGTCTGATGTGAACTCCACATAACCTTGAAGGCCATCTCTTGAGGTTGTCCAGATGGGGAGAGATGGGGCCCTGGCTGACATGAATCATCCTTGAGTTCTCATCTGTGCCAGGACATTCTCTGTCACTCTCCCCCATCTCAGGCTGAAGATCCTTAAGAGACACCCCGGATTTGATTTTATCTTCACTGTACAATGAGTTTTTTCTTTCTCATGGGAAAAAGATGAAAAGAAAAATAATGTCTATTACTTAATGTTCTGAAGAAAGGGACATCGAGTACTATATATCTTGTTCCAAAAGATTACTCTTAGAACAACAGAGGAAGAGAACATGTGATGCTTGCAAAATTACTCTGAGAAGTCCTCTGCCCCAGACATCATGCCTGCCTGGTGGGTTAAGAGTCTTTTTGGTGAGAGAAGTTTAAAAATGACAACTGGATATCACAACAGCCCATCGTTTCTACCCCAGAGCAGGCAATAAAGGGGGTCACAACATCTCCCCACTTTGATGCAATTCCGGAGTGTGCCCACACAGCTTGGCTGTGGGTCTGCCCTGAGTTCAGCAGAGCTCTGTTGGGTCAGATCCAGAACAAAGACCAGACTACAAAGGAAAAATGACACCAAGCCAAAGGCTATGAGTCATGTGAGTGAAGCCTGAATATTTTTTTACATTGTCCTGCAGACAGAGTAAAGGGACAAGAAAAGAGAAAGCAAATAACAAAGACAACACAAGACTTTATTTCTTCGTGAAAATTGGTCTCATTGAATTTATGGAAGCAGTGCAAGAGAGGAGGACGCTATGTTTAATTTTGGAAACTTAATTAAGAGAGAATGGTTAAAACAGTGTGTGTGTGTGTGTGTATGTGTGTGCAGATGCTCTGAGCCTGAGCCTCCAGAAGTGTGTGCATGTGTTTTTGTGTGTGTGTGCGTGTGTGTGTGTGTATCATAGGGGCTTCTGGAAATGTGCTTGCAGGATAAGAGTATATATGTGTGCATGCCTGTGAATGGGTACACATAGGAGCCATGAGATACTCAGCCTGAGCGGGCAGTCTCACTTGCCTCAAGAAGTTCACGATGGTACTGAAGTTTCCGGAGATGACCAGGATCAAAGCCATCACTGCGGTGAACATCAGAGCTGGAGCTGGAGTGAGGCAACGCACATATACCATGGACAGAAGTTGGGGCTGGGGAGCAAAGTCAGGTGTCAGGTAGCCTCCGGTGGAACCCTGGTGAGGGTCTGTCCCCAGAAACTCCCACCCTCTTCTCCTGCGAAACTCCCTCAGGACACCAGGGTACCCAACCAGATAGTCCCCAATACCCATGGCTTCCTTCCAGATGTAGGTCACTGGGGATCTCCTGGAGTGACCAGACTCAGGGGGCAGGTTAGGGGGGCCCATCCCTCCAGACCATCCAAGACCCTGTAGCTTAGGACGTGGGGTTGCAACGTGGAGAGCTGTAGCAGGTGCCTGGCCAACCAAATCTTTTGACTTTCTATTGCTCCCTCTGAAGATAGAAAGAGGGACCAGGAAGGGAAGACTGAGGAGAGGGGAGAGGAATGGTCAGCTATGGTTGGAGCATGAAGAGGGATACAGTCTACTGTGTAGACTGCGTTATCCTTCAGCAAATACTCAGTCCCCTACTCTCTGCCTCTGTGGAAGAAATATATTAATAGTTTCCATCCACTGATTTGAGCTTGCCAATAAACAGTGAGCAGGAGAGACCCGCCAGAAGCTCTAAATATGTGTGTGGTTTGGCTTGGTTTCTTGAACCCCTGCCACCTGCCATGGCAAAAACATGCCCCAGGAGCCCCTATGGCCTGGGTCCCAGGATTAGAACAGACTCGCAGTCAGAGTGAGAAGATGTGAACACAAGCCCTGGCCTGCCCTGGCCACTCTGACCCTTTAACTCATGAGCAACATGGAATGTCTGTTTTTCTCAGCCTCTGGAATTAGGGGCTGTCTCCTGTACAGCGCTACTGCAGCAAAAACTGACAAAGTGACAGACAGTCCCCCAGGCATGGGGGGCCCAGCGGATACATACTGGCTCCTGGGGCTCCTACCCACTGCCCCGGCACCACTGTTGCACAAAGACGTCCCTGTCACCTACAAACCTCTACAGTGTGACCCAGCACGGTGACCTCCCAGAACCTGGAGGTAAAAGGACTGGAGTGTAAGTGGAGAGGTAGGGAGTACATGAGCCCTACTCTCAGCAGAAAAGAGGGCTCTGTCTTTCGAGGAAGCCCTGGTTTGGGCTAAATGCTGAGCTCCGGGAGGAGAAAGCTTAGCTGGCTGTCCTTAGAGGTGTGTCCCCCCTACAGTTCCTTAGTTCCTGCCTCACTGTTGTCCATATGAGATCAACAGCTTTTAAAAGGCTAATGTTTTAAACTCTGTACTCTGTATTCTCCTGCTGCCCCCTCACCTTGCCTAGCGCACACCCCATGTCTCACCAGGTGGCCCTCTCGGGCAGCCACGTAGGACACACGGCTTCCGCTGAAGAACGACACATTGGCAGGGCCGAACGATGAGAGGGTGACAGCCAAGGGCACCAGCCAAGCCCAGACCCCAGAACCTGATTCCTAGGACAACAGAGGAATCGAGGGAAGGATCTCCAGCAGCAACCTGGAAGACAGCCTCAAGGCCACATTGGAAACAGAGCGAGCAAACCCAGGGACACGTTGGAATACTCATGCGGGACTATCTTTCCCCAGGGCGGGGCTGTGAACAGTTCATGTGACTCTCACCCCCAGCTCACAGCCATTGCATCGGTGGAAAGGATCTCACTGGGAGAGAGCACTAGGAGGTAATGACGTTGGCCAGGATGTACAGGCCAGTGACCAGGGGGATGGTGATCATCAGTGCCCACACCAGGTTCTGCTGCAGAGTTGGGGAGAAGAGGCCACATGTTAGCCCGTGAGGTCCTTCCCAGGGTCTCCGAGCAAGCTCAGGAGTGCGGCACCGAGCTGATCCTGGCCCCAGGGCACACGCCAGGCCAGGGGGGCACTGGCCGTTTGTCCCTCCTCCATGAACTTAGAGTCCCACGGCATGGACAGGCCAACCAACAGGTGTGCTAGGAAGCCGTGAGGAGGACTCACAGTCAGAGCGGTGGAGGTACAGTGGAGGGTGGGGACCCGGGGGCGGGGGGCGGGGAGCCATTATCAGAACGAGCAGGGCCTTATGCTGGGTTTTCCTTGAAGAATGGAGGAGATTCCAGCAGGTGGGAAGTAGGAAGGGGCGTTCCCAGCAGGGACACCTGCAGAGCAGGGGTGCAGAGAAGAGGCAGGAAAGTTAGAGATCTCCACGGTCAGATGGTCCCTCCAGCCTGTATTCCAGGACCCACAGTGCCAACTCTGCCTAGTCTCTGGGTCCCCAGGACACAGGCCCAGACTAAGAGCCATTCCATCCAGGGGTTCTCTTCTGACCCTCAGTCTCCTAGAGAGGAAATTGGGAATCACTGGGGATCTGTGAACTGTGATTCCCCACTGTCCTGCCTCTCTGCAGGGTGTGAGGATCAGCAAAGCGGAAGGGAAAGGAAGGGCCTGGACACAGGGACTATGGGCACTGGGACTGGTTTGCATTGAAAGAGCCTCAGGACCTAGCTGACCCAGGTCACCCCCAAAAATGTGTTCAGCAAGCATGCAATAAAAATTGAGGAATGCATGAAAAGTAGGTGAAATCAGAGTGTGGACTGCTCCCTCCCACTCCGTACCCCTAGTTCTGGACATCATTCTGGAGCCAGGAGCAAATGGAGGGAAAGGGCCTCCCTCAAACTTGACCCAGCATTTCCCTAGGCTCGGACTAGCCCTGTAAGAACACACTTCAGAGTGGGAGAATCATGTCCAGGGCACTCCCAGGTCTCCTGGAGGGCTTTCTCTAGAGGGCTTTTGGTTGACCTTGGGAAGAGCAGGCAAACACTATGAATGTACAACCCCTCCCTTCCGTACCAAATGGTACAACAGACCATGACATTGCTATTCCTGACATGTGAAACAATACAGAGAAGCCACCCTTCCTCACTAAGACACAAGGAGCTCTCTTTCAGACTTGGGATGGCGCTGTCCCTGTGTGGGCTGCACCAGCATTCCAGGCAGACCTCCTCCCCACCCCTAAAAAGGACCCTCCCTCATTTAAGCATCTACCCTTGATGCACGTATCTTCTGTTCTCCAATATGATATAAAAGGCAGTTTCTATGGGGCTCTGTAATAACCTAGAGGAAAGGGTGAGACGTGGGAGGGAGACTCAAGGAGGAGGGGACATATGTACACTTATGGTTAATTCATGTTGATGTATGACAGAAATCAAACCAATATTGTAAAGCAATCACCAATCAATTAAAAATAAACAAAATAAATATTTAAGACTTTTTAAAAAGCAGTTCCTAGAGCTTTCTGCCAGAGCTGAGATCTGAGCACAGAAAAGTTTGGAAGTGGGTTTGGGAGGAAGGGCAGGGGGCATGGAGGATGAAGAAATAATCTCGGAGCCCACTTCTGGTCCTTGGGGTCAGCCTGGGTGCTGAGCCAGTCCTCAGTTATCCCCCCAGACCCCTAGTAAAGTCCAAAGTTTCCCACTGCCTCCCAAGAGCCCTGCAGACCAAGCCCCTCCTAAAGCAGTGACTAACCAGCCCCAGGTTCACAGGTGGAGTGAGACAGGCAGGACTGGCTCGTCCTTCTGTCCCAGCCCTGAAGCTATGTCCTGTAGTGGGCTCCCATGCTTCAGCAAATATGACCTATGTATCTACTACAATGTTCCAGAGAGAACAATCCAGGAGAGAGAAAGCTGAGTCATCAAGCACAGCTTCTTACAAGGGGTCTGACTTCCAAGTCACTCCCCCTTTCTAAGCCTCAGTTTTCCCACATGAAAAATGGGATGATAATGTCTCTTCCAGGAAAGCAAAATGAGCCCATGCATAGAAAACAATAAAGATCCCCCCTTACTTGAGAAGCTAGTATTCATATAATTACATAAGCTAATCAGAAAAGACATTGGGCTGGCACTTTAGTCCCATGAGTACAGAAAGGGAGCCCCTCTTTTCAGCTGATCTCAGAGTCTTCACTCAAATAACAATTATCGAAACTACTAATGTTTGGAGATTTCAGCCCCTGAAGCAGTGTTGCAGACTCACGTTTGAATTCTTGAGTTCCTCCGTCACCTGGCTGAGGCTATTCCAGCCATCAAAGGACCACAGGCACTGGTAGAAGGCCACGCTGATGTGCCCGGGCTGCTGGGACGTGTTGTGGAAGGCAGACTGCGGGGCTTCCGTGCGGCCTCGGCCCCGGCCCAGCACCACGGCACCGCCCCCCATGATAACCAGCAAGGAGAACACTTGGGCAGTCGTGCACATGTTCATCAGCGTGGCGGCCATCCGCGAGCTCCAGCAGTTGACCAACATCAGCAGCAGGATGCAGGTGGTAGCCACCACCTTGAGCATGGCCTGGCGTAGCGAGAAGCAGCCTGGGTAAAAAAAAGGGGACCAGGACATACTTGGCAACGCTCAGTGAGATAGCTGCGATGGTGACCAGTCTGCCCACCAGCACAAACGTGTAGATGACCAGGAAGGCGGGTAAGGAGCCAAAAGTTCGTAGGATGTAGGTATATTCCCCTCCAGATTCGGGAACCAGAGCCTCCAGTTCAGCATAGCACAGGGCACCCAGTGTGGCCAGAAGGCCACAGACTGCCCAGACCATAAGGCTGGCCCCAGGGCTGCCCGTGTAGACCAAGACGCCCTGCAGTGACATGAAGATGCCAGAGCCGATCATAGCGCCTGCAGTTAAAGACATGGCACTCCACAGGCCCATGTCCCTCCTCAGCCTCAGCCCCTCATCCCCCGCCTCCTGCTCAGCCACCCCCTCATCGCCATCTCCTTGCTGACTTCTCTTCATCCCAGAGCTTCAACAGTTACTGCAGCTAACTGAGCAGAAGCAGATGCTCTGATACCTATCGGGCTCACGGGCTTCCTGCAGGAGTTAATGATTACAGAGCCTGGAGGAATCTGAGCCAGGGGCCAGAGAGCCAGAACACAGCATTCAGAAGGGACCACGCCTCTCCTGATCTCCCAGCCCTTGTCCAGCCAGAACCCAGGACAGGGAGGTTGCAGGAATTGTTCAGTGACGCAGCTCAGGAAAAGTTAAGGAAAGACAGGTTTTAGGAAGAATCCCTGGTGCCCAATTCCACAACAAAATGTCTGTGGAATCACAGTTGGCTGAATGCTCCGTGCCAACAGTATGACTACTGAGTTACTGCACATTAGGACCCTAAGAAACTTCTGGAATACTTTTATCAGCCAAACAGTATAATCCCAGCTTTATTCAGATTCCAAGGAAAATGGCATGAGTCCTGTTCTAAAGCAGAATGAAAATGTTTAAAGAAGAGCATCCAAATAGTTTGAGAGAGAACTTGTTCCCCCTGCAGGAGGGGAGTAGGTGGATAAACGTACAGGGTCTAGAGTGGAACCACCTTCATTCAAATCCCAGCTCTAGTACCTCACAGCTGTGTGACCCGAGACAAGGCCTCTGAACCTCACCCTATTTATCAGTAAGCTGATTACAATACCCGCTATATAGGGTTACTCTAAGTACCAAAGAACTTAAAACCCATTCAAAGTGGCTAGAATAGCAAATGACATGTAGTAAGATTTCCTTATATAGTAGCCATCACTATCTGGCTAAGAATTTCATTAGTTTCCTAAAGATAGATAGATAGATTGATATTTAATTTAACATAATTTTATTGATATATAATAATTTCAAGATATGGTATATAACTTTTTAATTGATCTTCCCTTATATTTTTCAAATCTTGACTTATGAATGTCATTGGTATTGGTATTTGGGGTAAAGTTGCTGGCATCCAAAGTGGGCAGAGAGGTACATGCAGTCACCTGAACAGACTGGCCTAGCTCAAGCCAGCCATATGGACTGCTTGGATCTCATGTACATGTGTAATCAATAAAACTCAAGACAGATGCAAAGGGCGTTGCTGTCACTGATTCCTGGGGTATCCATCCTGCTTCCTCCCCTTGCTATACCAAAGCCCAAAGGGCAGCAGTCCTCAAAAAATATAGGGCCATCTTCTTCAGAAATAACTCTGGAGAAGGGGCCCTCCAAGATTCAAAAGGAGGTCCTCCAACATCCTTACTCAGTAGGAAGAGAAAGAAGAGGAAAAAGAAGCAGATAAGAAAGAAAGTAGATAGAAGAATTGATGGAAAGAAGTTAGGAAAGAAGAGAGTACTGGAGGCTTGGGAAGGGAAACCAGCTGCCTTTCTGGTCATAGCTAAATAGTAACCAAGACACTCAGACCTGTCTTTCTCCAGGCACTGTGTTGTAAAGGTTAGCCAACTGCAGAGGGTGAGAATAGTCCACAAGGTCATGGTCACCTCTCACACAACTGGCAGTTCTCAGGGTTTCCAAGACCACCCTTAGACTCAATAATTTGCTAGAAGGGCTCACAGAATTCACCAAAAGCTTTTATACTCAAGTTATGTTTTGTTACACCTAAAAGATACAGATTAAAGTCAGCCATGGAGGGGAGGACAAAGCCCAGAAACCGAGGGTCCAAACACAGACCTGCCAGCCCTCCTCACACAGTGGAACAGGACATTGGTGTTCTCCTTTCATCAGTGTTGACAACACACACATTGCACTGCCAACCAGGGAGGCTCTCCATGTCCACTCTTTACTGGGGTCCCATCACTTAGACATGGCTGGCTGCTCCGGTGGCTGACCTCAGTTTCTAGCCCCTCAGGAGGTCAGGGTGACATTTCATGACCCAAAGATCCTATCCAAAATCACTGCATGAGGGATGTCCCTAAATTTTGTTTTTAATGACTCACCTCATGTGTCAAGAGAGGAGGCCCTGAATGCCAGACTAAGAGGTTGGGACTAGCTAGGAATGGGAAGGAAACAAGTGGAAGGGAGAGTGGGGAAGGGCCCACTGCAGCAGGGTCTTTCTGAGATGGGGGAACTGGAGACTTTGGGGTTCTGTGGGCTTCAGTTAGCAATTTCTGCAGCCTTTGCAGAATCTGACACAGCGTGGTCTTCAGCTCCAGGTCAGGGTCTGCCTATGAGCAAGGAGCCCCCCTGAAGCAGAGCCAAGCTCAGACGGTGTCCCTGTGCTGCCACCACAGGTGGAAGTGGTGGCCGATGTGATCCAATCTGAGGCTCAGCAGAACAGATGCAGCGAGAAGAAATTCAGCTTCTGAGAATCAGAGCACTGTCTTCACCACTGTGTTCTCAACAAGATCTTCATTTACTCAACTTTCCATCACTAAAATGAGGATGATCCTCCCATAAAAGTGCTCATGAGAATAAGCCAAAATCCCTTGTATCCCACCATCCAGGGGAGATGAATGGAATTATATTATCAAAAACTCACAATTTCAGGACTTCCCTGATGGTCCAGTGGCTAAGATACCATGCTCCCAATGCGGGGGGCCCAGGTTTGATCCCTGGTCAGGGAACTGGATCCCCTATGCCACAAGTAAAGATCCCACATGCTGTAATGAAGATCAGAGTCCCCACGTGCTGCAACTTCTCCAGGCCAGAACACTGGAGTGTACAGCCTTTCCCTTCTCCAGGGGAATCTTCCCAACCCAGGGACTGAACCCAGGTCTCCCACATTGCAGGTGGATTCTTTACCAGCTGAGCCACAAGGGAAGCCCAAGAATACTGGAGTGGGTGGCTCATCCCTTCTCCAGCGGGTCTTCCCAACCCAGGAATCAAACTGGAGTCTCCTGCATTCCAGGTGGATTCTTTACCAACTGAGCTACCAGGGAAGCCCAACTAAGACACAGCACAGCCAAATAAATACATTAAAATACTTTTTAAAAAAGAACCTCACATTTCCTGCTCTTGCCCCCAGTCATGCCTGATCTCAAGGCCCCTGCCATGTCTCCTCAAGTATATCTGAGACATCACAAGAAATCTCACCTATGCTCAAAACCAGCTTGATAGCCTCCATCCATACATGGCATCCACTCTGCTCCCCATCCTGCTCCAATCCTGCCTGTCAGTGCCTGATATCAGGGATCAGCAGCTCTTTCTGTAAAGGACCAGATAGTAAGGCATTTGGGCCTTAAACAAGAAAAAAAAGCTGAATCCTGGTCAGAACAGGAAGCTTTGTGAACTAACTGGCTAAACACTGGTGTGTCCCTAGTACATACACAGAGCCCATCTGCAAAGACTAAGAGATTGTGTTGATATCAGCCATTGAAGAAGCTCTCCTTCCGATCGTTGGCTGCCTACTAAGCTAATAGAACAGATAACTTAGGGGCCACACACAACCATATAGATATTATAAAATAGTTCATAAAAGTCACTAAACAAAGAGCAACTTCTACAAGCAGCACCAAAAAACCCTTGTAATGCAATCTTATCTCCAGATTTGCCATATTACAGTATTTAAAATGTCCAGTTTTCAACAACAGCAAATATGGGGCATGCAAAAAAAAAAAAAAACAACAACAAGAAAATATAGCCCATGGATGAAGGCAGCAAAGGCAAGTCATCAATGAAAACTATCCCTGAGGAGGCTCAGATATTGGACTTACTAGACAAAGATGTACATCAGATGTTACATTTGGAGTACATGTCAAGAGCTAAAGGAAACCATGCCTAAAGAATTAAAAGAAACCACAAGATAATGTCTCCTGAAACAGAATATCAATAAAGAGAGAAAAATCATTAAAAAAAAAAAAAGCTAAAAGTAGACCTTCAGGCCAAAATGAAAGGTCACTAGCTAGTAACGCAAATCCCCATGAAGAAATAAAGAACACTGGTAAAAGTAATAACAGATAAATGTAAAAAAAAAATTAATGTATTTTTTTGTCTTTACATCTTCCTTTTTCCTACCTAATTTAAAAGACAATCACACACACACACACACACACAAGACAATCACAAATGCTGCTGGGGCACTGGATAGCTATATGAAAAGAATAAATTTGGACTTGCATTTCATACCACATACAAAACAATAACCCAAAATGGGTCAAACACCTACATGTAGGAGCTAAAAGTATAAAACTCTTAGATGGGAACATACTTGTAAATCTTCATGACCTTGGATTAAGCAATGATTTCTTAAATATGCCACCAAAAGTACAAGCTACAAAAGAAAAAAATAAATAACAATAAATAGGATTTGATCAAAATTTGTGCATCAAAGGACACTATCTTGAAAGTGAAAAGACAACCCACAGAAAGAGAGAAAATATTTGCAAACAGTATATCCAATAAGAGTCCAGATCCAAAATACATAAAGAACTCTTACAATCCAACAACAAAAGACAACCCACTTAAAAAATGGATGAAGGATTTGAATACACATTTCTTCAAAGAGGACATTCAAATGGCCATCAAGTACATAAAAGATGTCCAACATCACTAGTCATTAGAAATGAAAATCAAAGCCACAAGGAGATACCTGCTCACACCTACTAGGATGGCTACAATTAAAAAAACAAAAATAAGAAATATTGAGGAGGATGCAAGAAATTCACACACTCAATATGACTGAATCTTCACCCATTTCTCACATAGGAATATAAAATGGTACAGCCTCTGTGGAAACCAGTTTGAAGTTCCTCAAAAATTTAAAGATTAAGTTACCACATGACCCACAAAGTCCATTTCTAGATACATAACCACTAGAATTAAAAAATTATATTCACACAAAAACTTATATATGAATTTTTATAGCAGATTACTCTTTTAGCTAAACAGAAAAAAACAACTCAAATGTCTATCAATCGATGAATGGATAAATGAAGTGTGGTATATCCATACAGTAGAATATGATTCAGCCAAAAAAAAGAGTGAAATACTAATACATGTTAGTATATCGATAAACCCTGAGAGTATTATGCTAAGTGAAAGAAGCCAGACACAAAAGGCCACAAAAGGAGCCAGACATAAATGCCACCGCAACTGCATTTATAAAAATCATCCAGAATAGGTAAATCCATATGAAGTGGATTACTAGTTGCCAGGGGCTGAGAAATAACTGCTTTAATATGAATGGGGCTTCTTTGAGGTGCAATGAGAATATTTTAGAGTTAGATAACACTGATGACTGTACAATATTATGACTATACTAAACCTTTGAAATGGTTAAAATGGTAAATTTTATATATGAATTTTATCTCAAATTTTATTAAATTAAAAAAAATTAGCTGCTGAGCTTTGGAAGGGGAATATGCAAGTTCAGGGTCCCAAAGCCTGAGTTCTGTTAGCTTTAAGGAAAATCTACCCTGTCTCTCCAACCCCAAGGTAGCAGGAAGTCCAGTCTTCTCCTGTGATTCTCCTCGTCAGTTACCCATTATGTCCCCTGGCTGTTTACTGCTGTCAGTCTTCTTGTCCATCAGCTTCTCTGCTGGGAGAGAGGAAAAGCAGACCTGCCCCTTGTGATCAGATGCTGCAGCCAGCGCAGCAGGTAGGAATCGCCGCACAGTTTGGGGAAAAGAAACTAGGGACAGAATTAAAGTTTTAAAGATGCGACCGGGGGACTCAAGACCTCTTGGATCAAGAGCCCTGTTCCTCAGAGCCACATCACTTTTATTTAGTGTCTTGGCAAGCAGAAAGTATCTGTTGTGCTACGACGAAGTCAGCTTCCTGTGTCCCCGGTCATGTTTCCCATTCTATTGATTACTTCAAACTATCTTTGTTCTTTTCTTGTACAAGGGCTATCACCTAGCTGGAGGTCATAGACCTGAATATGCCTTGGGAAAACATCTCGGTGTGTACACAAGAAGCATTCTGAACTTGCACTGACCCGGTGTTCCAAGGCCCACACTGTGTTTTTCCTTAGCTTAGGAGGGCATGACACCGCCAACTGATCAACCCGATGTACTTTTATTTGGGTTATGCTGTATTGCTATATTTTGCTTTTATTCTTTTCCCATGGTGATTTTCTCATGGTTTAGCCAGAGCAATAGGCGGCTGACTATTAACCCCTGCGGTCAGACCTCACAATTACTACAGAGAGCCCTGTCTGCATAACGTACCCGCAAGTACCCAGAAAATGCAGTGCTGTGGATGCGTGAGTGTTTATAAATGAAAACTTTGTATCTAAAATGAACTAAATATTAACCTATCCTCTGTGAGGCACTATCTTAACCCCCTCATGAGCTACAGAAAGTATAGTTTTGGCAGGGCCCTGGAGGTGAGCTGACCCAGTAGCATCCTGTTTACTGTTGGTGACACTATAGTGCAAAGTAGGGCAATACAGAGTCCAGGTCCAGAGCCAGCCAGTGACTCCAGCCATGCTGAGTGGAGTGACTACAGACTCCATGCACATTAGTGAACTCTGGTTTCAACAGAACAGGTCAAGACCAAAGTGGTCATGTCAGATGGCCCTTCCAGAGATTTCTCCCTCTTCTGAATTCCAGTATTCTTGCCTGGAAAATCCCATGGACAGAGGAGCCTGGTAGGCTACAGTCCATGGGGTCGCAAAGAGTCGGACACAACTGAGCGACTTCACTTTCACTTTCTTTCACTTTTCAAACTTCAGTAGCTTCTGTATCCCTTCTACTGAACTTACCACTTTCTCCTTCATTTTCTAAGTATTTGCCTCCTCTTTTAGCTTCTCCTCTCAGACCCTGATGCTGGGAAAGACTGAAGGTGGGAGGAGAAGGGGATGACAGAGGATGAGATGGTTGGATGGCATCACCAACTCAATGGACATGAGTTTGAGTAAACTCCAGGAGTTGGTGATGGACAGGGAGGCCTCGAATTCTGCAGTCCATGGGGTTGCAAAGAGTCAGACATGACTGAGCAATTGAACTGAACTCAGCAGATGAGCTCTTGAAGATGGAAATAGGTCTCATTTGTTTCTGTATCTCTTACAGTTGAGCCCAACAAGAGGGATCGTGAAACATTTCCTGGAGAGGTGAGAGAATGAATGAGTGGGTGAGAGAATGAATGAATGAGTGAGCAAGTAAAGAATAGATTAGAGTTAAGTGAATGAGTCAAAGTATGAATAAGAGCTTGTGTGAATGCACAACCTCCCCACTAAGCTCTAAATTCAGAGATCAGTCTGAGAACCAAGTGATAGTGTCCATGGGCTGTCTCGGATTTTATTAATACTACTTGGGTTGCCTGCGTGAGGTGGGAAGGAGCTTGGAAAGAGCTATCAACACTACACAGCCTTGGGGAAGCGGCCCTGAGAAGCTCAGGGTAAGGAGACAGTAGAACATAGTCCTGGGCATAGCCCCCAAAGATGCTACCTGGAACAGACTGGAAGAGGTTTGGCTGGTCCTTCTCATTGCTGACCAGACAGACCCCAGGCTCTCAGCACAGACTCATCTGTGTGGTCCCTGATCTATGCAGGGTGATTCAACCTCCTCCCCTCCCATGAGCTTGGAAGTACCCACACCTGATGAGAAGTTTAAACAAGGCTCCTGCTAGGTCCTTGTACATAAATGCATGCCTCTCTTGCTCCCTGAAGTCAAGGATCCTGACCCCTGTGTCCCTCAGTCTCCAGATGGTCAGCCCCATGCCCTTTTTTCTTCCATACCTGACCCTGGCTATATAGAACCCTGGGCTGACCTGGCTTATGGAATCAGTCCTCACCCCTCTGCCTACTCAGCCCTTTGTCCATCAATTCTACCTTCAACTTGACCCCTTTGCCCAGCTATGGCTTGTGCTTTGGACCTTCCCAGAAGGAACATAAGAAGGAGCAGATAAGTGAGATGTTAAAGATGTTCTACCTCTTCTACTTGATCAGAGAAAAGGAAGACCAGGGTGTGTGTTTATGGAGGGAGTTGGTTCTTCACTTACCAAGAAACTCCATAGTGGGTGGAGGGAGGGTGGAGAAGAACCTAGGTAAAGATAAGAGGGTCTGAGAACCTGGGCCAGACAATGACTTGGGCTCAGAGAGAAGGAAGGACGAAAAGAAAAAGCACCTGCAATTCCAGTACCCAGCATGCTGTCACATGTTGATGTGTGTTCCTGAAGTCTTTTTCCCCTGCATATATGTTCTGTTAATTTATAAATACCAGATTATACTGGATATACTATTTTTTTATAGTGGCAAATATACTTCACATAAAACTTACCATTTTAAGTGTACAATTCAGTGGTATTGTGTATGTGCTAAATTGCTTCAGTTTTGTCCAATTTTTTGCGACCTTATGGACTGTAGCCTGCAGGCTCCTCTGTTCATGGGATTCTCCAGGCAAGAATACTTGATTGGGTTGCCTTGTCTTCCTCCAAAGGTTCTTCCCTGACCCAGGGATCAAACCCACATCTCTTATATCTCCTGCCTTGACAGGTGTACTCTTTACCCCTAGTGCCACCTGGAAAGCCCCTCAGTGGCGTTAGTTAAGTCCATTCAAACTGTTGTGAAACCATTACCATCATCCATCTCCAGAGCCCTGGCTCTTCTCTGAGCCTGAAACACCCCATCTGTCCAAGGTCGTTCAGTGGGCTACTGTGTCTCTCTGCTGCAACAAAGCACAGCGAAGGAGGAGTAGTCCCTGCCCTCTCTACTGAGCATGGCATTCCTACCTCACCCCATCTATCCTATCCCCAACCTCACCCCTAGACAGAGGCAGAGCGCTGGCAGAGGCTGGGAGGGTGGACACTGGGTCTGGACTGTGAGTTGCTGCCCTCTAGTGGGCCCAAAGGGAGGGAAAGAGAGAGAACTAGATAGAAAGGAGAGAGTTGGGGAGAGGGAAGGGGCAGGGAAAGGGAGAGAGAAAGGCCTCAAAGCAAAGGAGGGTAGAGGAGATTGGGGTTGGGGAGGACACAGGAGATGGAGCAAGCTGAACAGAGATCTCCATGTGGGCATCTCTGCCCCTGGGCAGCGCTCTTTCCCACAACATGGTCCATGTTCCCACCTGACTTGTACACCAGTCACCGAGAGCTCTATCTGATTGAGTGTAACCAGGACTTTCACTCAACTCCAAGAGCTCCAACCAAGACAGGAATTCCTGAACCCACTGGGGTTTTTGCTGGGTTGGTCCAGGTGTTTCCTCTTGAGAGGCCCCCTCTGAAGAGCAGCTGCCAGATGGGTCAGCTCGGGTTTCATCTCTCTAAGCCTCCAACTGCCCCACTGATCCCTCTGATTTCCACTCCACCTTTATGTTTCTGCTAAATCTGTATTTCTGTCCTTGAGCTTCCTCCAGAACTTCAGACCTATACACCCAGCTGTCTACTGGATTCTCCGTCTACCTGTCCCTTAAACACCTCAAAGCTCAACACAACTGAAACAGAACCCATCACCTTCCCCAGGCCCTCTTTTCCTAGCAGCCCTGCCAGGATTCCTTAATCATTCTCCATTTTTTCTAAGAGGTGGATCCTCTGGTGGCCACCAAGTTCTCCCTCAAGAAGGACAGGTTTAATCCCCAAATGCTAGGAGTGCTGCTGGCAGAAAGCCCTCAGCTGTCCATCTGCCTCAGGGATATCATCAGCATCAGGACCCGTCTTAACTATGCCCACTCCTTTCCCAGTGAGGTCTACATCCAAAGAACCATCACTATGGGAACCGAAAGCCCTGCCCCATTGCTGGGGTTGGCACAGTTCTGCAGGGTCATCCACGTAGGGTCAGCTGGGCTTGCTGTTGAGGCTGCATTGTGGCTCACTTGTCCATCTTCCCATCCTGCTTCCTTTCCTTCCCTCCTCCAGGTGCTGATGCCAAGAGAGCTACCTAGTCAACCTGTGGGACTGGAATCTCAGAATCCCCTTTCCAGGAAATGCAAATTCTGGGCACAAACCTGAGTCCTGGCCAATGTCTCCTCCTCCCCACTCACAATCAAGAAGACCAGGCCAGTCTTCCTTGCCGTATGTCCCAGGTCCTTCCACATCCCTCACACCCTCTGCCACCAGCCCAGGTCCTGCCCACAGAGAGCGCTCACCCTCAGTTCCTTTCAGTACAGGGAGCCAGATTCATCTTCCAAAGCACCACCCTCCTCCCCAGAGATGCACTTTAACTCCAGCCCGCATACCTCACTCAGGGGTCCCCATTGTCTGAGCCAAACTGTCTCATAGCCTTTCCTCTCTAGACCCACACATCCTCCCTGGGCCGCCCAGACAGGCCCCACCACACTCCCAGAGCAGGCCAGCCAGGGGCATGGTCTCAAGTTGGAGCAGGAGGCCGGGTGGTATAGACTTTAGCCCTGCCTGGTTGCCCGTAGTAACGGGATGGAATCTCTCTGTGTCTGAGGCTCCCACTCAAGAGGCCCCTCTCTGGGCTGAGATGATTAACAGTCGTGAGCAGCACCAGGATCCATGAATCACAGACAGAGATGGACGCCTGGAGCAGGGTCAGGGCACAAAGGCAGTAACTCAGGTTCCCCCAGGCTCACACAGTCTGCCCCACACAGTCCCCTGTGAGGACCTGGGACAGGCCTGCGCCCAGTGAGAAGTGAGGATGAGGCCGGTGCCCTTCTCTGACAAACGACTCCATTTTTTCTTTTCTCATCATCTAGACTTTTCTTTCTCTTACAGCACTGAACTTTACCGAGTCAGATCCTGTGGCACTGACTAGGTGATATATTGATCTTACTATCTCGTATGTAAAATCAAGCCCTTAAAAGTCACTCACTCTTAGATTCAGAATTCTTTTTCTTTCTATATTTTTGTGGCTTTTCATTTCCAAGTTTGGCAGGTATATAAAAATTGTTTTAATTTTTGCTCTTTCAGTTCAGTTCAGTCGCTCAGTCGTGTCCGACTCTTTGCAACCCCATGAATCTCGGCATGCCAGGCCTCCCTGTCCATCACCAATTCCCGGACTTTACTCAAGCTCATGTCCATCGAGTTGGTGATGCCATCCAACCATCTCATCCTCTGTCATCCCCTTCTCCTCCTGCCTCCAATCCCTCCCAGCATCAGGGTCTTTTCCAATGAGTCAACTCTTCGCATGAGGTGGCCAAATTATTAGAGTTTCAGCTTTAGCATCACTGTGTTTTTGAAAGAATAATGTATTTGGTCTTTGCTCTGTAAGTTTTGAAGTGGAATTTAGACAAAACTATAAAATTCTGCTCTGTTAAAAATTAATAATGTACATTTTCACCTTCATAAATTATAGAAGCATTGTGCTTTTAAATGAAAAAGATGTGTATATACAAATCCAAACTTTTAAAACAACACTTCATTTTGATGTGATTTTCAAGAGTTGTGTGCCTTTTCCATTATTTAATTGATTCTTAATGTTCTTCCTAAATATTTTATCTTTATTTCCAAGGTTTCTTGTTCCACGTTAAAATTAGAGCTCAGAGTGACCTGCTTAAAAAACCCAGTTATATTCTTTACTTAGAAAAGACATCCAAATAAAGGTCCTTTAAATCAATTAGTAACATATATGTTTACATGTATGAGGGATACAGAAGAAAATGTTAACTATTGTTGCCTCTAAGGAGTGAGACTGAGGAGTGAATATACAGTTCTGTGGTTGCTGGCATTTCTGTGGCAAGTATGGTCAAGGGGATATTTTTTTTATATCCATCTTATTTATAATTTTATTTATTGATTCATTTAGTTTTGGCTGTGCTGGGTCTTTGTTGCTGCTTGGGCTTTTTTCTAGTTGTGGCAAGTGGGGGCTACTCTCCTGCGTGGAAGTTTCTCATTAGGCTGGCTTTTCTGGTTGCGGAGCAAGTGTTCCAGGGAGCTCGGACTTCAGCAGTTGTGGCACGTGGGCCCAGTAGTTGCAGCTCCCAGGTTCTAGAGCACAGGCTCAATAGCTGTAGCTCATGGGCTTAGTTGCTCCATGACACGTGGAATCTTCCCAGACCAGGGATCGAATCCTGTGTCTCCTGCATTGGAAGGTGGATACTTTACCACTGAGCCACCAAGGAAGCCCTGGTATCTGTTTTTCATGTGGTTACTAAAGCAGAAATCTCCTTGGCTGGTGTAACCTTGTAGTTGCAAAGAGACAGAGTACAGGGCATTCAATTTTTTATGTGAATTGCAGTGAAGATGATATATCCTTAAGCCAGGAGCTGGAACAATGACTTCCTTAGCAGGCCAGTTCTGTGGTGTTAGGGGAGCCATACCTGGAAGCTCAGCTCCCAGTCTGTCCTTCCTACCCTTCCAATAATTTTGTAATCACCTAACTCCCCTGTAATAAGTCTCTTTCCATTTCAGTTGTCTGCAGTCATTTTCATTATCTGCAACCATACCTTAAACTGACACAGTGGGTAGAGAGGAGAGTTACAAGTGTCAGAGGCGCTCTTCATATGATATTACTAATGTCAATACCAATGGATATGTTTGCGTGATTTACCCCCCAAGGATGGACAAGATGCCCTGACCCAGGTTCTGTCTTTGCATAGCAATACTGGTCCCTTCCTTGTCTTAGTTTCTCAGCCGCTTCAACAAGATATCGCTGCTCATGTATTAGTCAGGACTGTTTAATTATGAATGACAGAAACTGTTAATTCAGTATACTACAGGCCAAAAAAAAAAAAAATATATATATATATATATAATGTTGCTGCTGCTGCTGCTGCTAAGTCGCTTCAGTCGTGTCCGACTCTGTGCGACCCTATAGACAGCAGCCCACCAGGCCCCGCAGTCCCTGAGATTCTCCAGGCAAGAACACTGGAGTGGGTTGCCATTTCCTTCTCCAATGCATGAAAGTGAAAAGTGAAAGTGAAGTCGCTCAGTCGTCTCCGACTCTTAGCGACCCCATGGACTGCAGCCTACCAGGCTCCTCCGTCCATATATAATGTTAGACACAACCAAACAGCAAGAAGGGTTAGGATAGATCCATCTTTTCCTCTCTTCCCCTTAACTTTCTTTCTCTCACTGTTTTCCTGTCTCTCTGTCATGTAAATCTGTATATGTTAGCTTCTTCTCTCCCAGGCTGGCTGTCACATACAAAAATGTCATTATGACTGCTGGCAGCTCTTGGCTCATATCATCATAATTTGTAAGAGAAAGGAGAGGGACCTTCCTCCCTTGACTTCAGTTTGAAAAGCCCCAGGGAATAATTCTGACTGAATTAATTTGGTTCACATACTTGTCCTTTGGATAAATCACTATATCATGAGAGTGGCTTACCCTGGTTCAAGCAGGGTCTGTCACTGGAAAAGATGAAATGATACAAATGACCACAATAATGTGAACTCCTGGCTGCTCAACACTCAAACAATCCTATCTTTATATATATATAAAGATATATATATATAAATCCTATCTTTATATATATATATATATATATATATATATATATATATATACACACGCAATTCTAACAATGGTCATGCTTAGAAATACATTCAGTATGATAGATTGTTTCAAAAACAGCTGCAATAATTTCTCTCCATGTGCCCATGTCTTCAGACAGTCCTAGTGACATACTGGTAAACTGGTTCTCTGAAAAAAAAAAAAAAGCCTTGGTTGGTAGCATTTCCCAACTTCTGTGGTATAAATGTTCCCACTGTGGGTGATTTCAAGCTACAAGCTGTTTAACAACTAGTGTGAAAAAGTCCTGGAAATTTAACAATCAGTTCTCAAACTCGCATCGCTCCATCCCCTCCCATAATAACTTAGGGTTTGCCCTTATGTCACTTTGGGAGACAACAGCAAACTTGAAGCCAGCAGAGGCTTAATAAGTGCTTGCATGTTGAAGCTCACTCTCTCTCACTCCCCGTGGAACCCTGACATCAACCACATGAATGAAGTAGGAGATTGAGAGGGGCAGTGAGAAACACAAAACTAACCATCCTGTTCTCCTAGCCAATAGCCAGAACTGGAGGAAAGCCGTAGAAGCTTATGTGAGCCCAGTGAAGGCTCATGGAACAGAACCCAGCCTAAATTGCTGACCCACAGAATCATTGATTAATCATTGTTGTTGTTGATTCGTCCCTAAGTCGTGTCTGACTCTTTTGTGACCCCATGTACTGTAACTCACCAGACTCCTCTGTCAATGGGATTTCCTAGGCAACAGTACTAGAGTGGGTTGCCATTTCCTTTTTCAAGGGATCTTCCCTGACCCAGGGATCAAACCCTTCTCTCCTACATTGGCAGGAAGATTCTTTACCACTGAGCCACCTGGGAAGTCCATATATCCCGCTACAGAAGCTAAAACATTCCTCAAACTCCCTTCCAGCTTGGGTGTGAGCATATGATCTTGGTTCTGCCAAACAGATGCATTTACCTTTTGAATCAGAGAACTGTGATGTGAAGAAGTAGGAAACCCATTTGGTTTATTAGTGATGACAGTTCTAGGGACAGTGTCAGTATCATTGGTGTGGGCAATGCAAACTTCAGGGTTTCTCCCAGGAGCTTCATCACATAATTTCTATGTTATGACCTGGAATATTGTCCCTGTCTTCATATCCTTCAAGCCTAGATTTTCAGTCTTCTCTCCTTCCTAACACACACAACACTTCTACCACCAGTTCTATAGAGTTTAATCTGGTCCAACTGCCTGAGTTTAAACCCAAGTTTATCATTAATTGGCTGTGTGAGAAACTTTCCTTGAGAAAGTTCCCTAACCTTTCTATGCAATTTTTCCATCATAATGTGTGGTTAACCATAGTATCATAGTATCAACCATAGTATCATAGTATCAACTGTAGTATCAATCACATACTATCAATGTGGGGTTAACCATAGAATGGTAATACTATGGTAATAGATATATTACCATAAAATACATAGTAATAGATACTATGACAACAGCTATTATTGTTGTCATAAAGGTTGTGGTAAGGATTACATTGGTTTCGTACAAGCAAAGAATTTCAAATGATAGTTGGCAAAGTTTAAATGCTTAACAAATGCTGTGTATGTGCTCAAGTCACTCAGTGGTGTCCAACTCTTTGCAACCCCATGGACTGTAGCCCACCAGGCTCCTCTGTTCATAGGATTTTCCAGGCAAGAATACTGGAGTTGCCATTAATAAATGTTCCTAAAATTAATACAAGTTGCCACTAATAAATGTTAGTATTGCTTTATTACTTAATGTCATAGTAATAAATCTTTTAATGCATAAATCAGTTTCTGTTGCTTACAACTAAGAATGCTGCCAAAAACAATGTCACCAATAGAGAGTTTATAGCATACCTTGCTAAACAAGAATTGTAAGATGCAGCTATTTATTAAGTTTCAAGTGAGCCACTTGGCTGCTAAATGCTCTATTGACAGGGGGGATTCACTTTGTCCAGGTCCTCCACAGCCATTGTTGGGATCTGCTCTGTCTTAACAGCTCACCTGCTATTGCTGCAGGTGTTAGAAGCATGAGGAAGGCTTTGATACTCCAGCACTACTCTGGAGCCACAGGGCACCAGAGAAGATGTCTTGAGGCATTTTGCCTAAATGTGTCATGCTGGCATTTCTACATTTCTATGCTGAATCATGCTGTCTGCATGAAGGGGGGATTCTATGACTTGATGTGCTTTCATGGGCCTTCCCCATGGAAGTAAACACAAGTTCCTCCACCCTTAGATCCCCAAACATATCTGGAGTTCTCTTGTCTCCACATGACTCTGGTCCCAATGTATTGCATGTGTGCGTTACTGGAGGTCCTCCAAGGAACAGATACCAAGATGAAATGTACAGAAAACTTATCAGAAGAAATTGCAGTGAAACAGAATGAGGAGGAAGTCAGGAAAGGTGGGAAGAGATGTCAATCCATGGTATATGTCTGACCTGCAGTGAAGGAGAAAGTCCAGGAAGGAAGAAAAGTTGGGAGGAAGCTTGCTGTTCAGTTAGAAAGAACACTGAGTGGGTATTTCTTAGGCCATAGTCACTCTTTCAGGAGTCCTCTGTCTCCCAGGAATGGGCCTGAGTACCCCAGCTTACTCAGTAATTGGCTAGGAGAAGCTGTGAGAAGCACAGCTCCATGGACCTGCAGAAATGGATATTAGAGGAAGGGGGAACTTTTCAATATAACATCCTGCTACAATTTCCAGTACTCTTGCCTGGAAAATCCCATGGATGGAGGAGCCTGGAAAGCTGCAGTCCATGGGGTCGCACAGAGTCGGACACGACTGAGCGACTTCACTTTCATTTTTCACTTTCATGCATTGGAGAAGGAAATGGCAACCCACTCCAGTGTTCTTGCCTGGAGAATCCCAGGGACAGGGGAGCCTGGTGGGCTGCTGTCTATGGGGCCTCACAGAGTCAGACACGACTGAAGCGACTTAGCAGCAGCAGTAGCTACAATTTGCTAGACATAATGAGAAAAAAAGCTAGTTCCTTTACTATATGTGGGGCTTCCCTGGTAAGTCAGGTGGTAAAGAATCCACCTGCAATTTCAGGATACCCCAGTATGAGTCCTGGGTTGGGAAGATCCCCTGGAAAAGGGAAAGGCTACCTACTCCAGGATTCTCACCTAGAGAATTCTAGAGTTGGACATGACTGAGTGACTTCACTTTTACTTTACTGTCTGTAATTTTTTAAAAATCCAGATGGATTAAAGATATAATGCAAAAATGTTATAAAAGAATGTGAAGAAAATTTGGAAGAATTAAAAGACAGAAATATATGGAAAAAAGATGTCTGAATTCTAAATAGAAAAAAGAAGATATAGCTATCAGAGTCAAAAGTGATTCTCTCTGGGACAGAAGTGAGAGGAGTGGGAAGGAGTGGAACCAAGATCTGTAATATTTTGACTTTTCTAAACAATAAAATAAAAATAAAGTTAATTCAGGGACTTCCCTGGTGATCCAGTGGTGACTCTAGGCTTTCAATGCAAGGGGCACAGGTTTGATCCCTGGTCAGGGAACTAAGATCCCACAAGTTGCATGGCAGAGCCAAAAAAAATTTTTTTTAATTTAAAAACTAAAGTTAATTTAAAAATAGAGACTAAGAGGACATTACATACTACTTTTTCAGCAAATTTAAAATTTAGGGAAAATAGATGACTTATATGCTAAACCATTAAATAAAGCGGAAGTTTAAAAAATTATAAGAAAAAAAGATCTAGGTGACTTTATAGGAACATTCTGTCAAATTTCAAAGATAGATCATTCTAATACAAATTATCAGAGAAAAGGGAAAACTGGAAACATTGCCCAAATTATTTGATGAGGTTAGAATAGTCTTACCACCACCAGATAAGAACAGGTCAAGAAAGAAAAATTTTAAAGTTAATCCCATCTGTGAATACCAATGCAAATTTTCTGAAAGTAACGTTAGAGAATTGAATCCAACATGTGTCTTTTATTTTTTTGGTTTATCATGATAAAAATTGGTTTATCTCACCAACGTAAAGATGTCTAAATTTCAGAAAACTTATTATAATTAATTTACCATATTAACTCATTAAGGGAAAAGAAAATACTATCTCAATAGCTGCAGGAAACTGACATTTGCTAGAGTTTAATACTGTAACCTGGGGCTTCTCACAACCCCGCCTCGAGTTTGATAAATCGCTTGAATAGCTCACAGAAAGCAGGAAGCACTGGTTTACCAGTTTATAATTACAAACATAACAAAGGATGCAGATGAAGAGTCAGATGTAGAGGTGCATAGGCAAGACCTGGAAGAGTCCCCAGTACCAGAGCTTCTGTCTCCACGGAGTTGGGGTGCACCACCCTATCCCAACCCAGGAGCTCCCTGAAGCCAGTACCTTAGGGATTGTTATGGAGGGTTCATCACCTAGGCGTGATGGATAGTTCACTCAATCTCTAGTCCCTACCCCTCCCTGGAGAATAAGGTTTGGGGCTGAGTTCCAAGCTTCTGATCACGCTTAGTCTTTCTGGTGACCGGTTCCCACCCAGAAGCTCACCCAGAGTTCTTTGCATTAAAACAAAAGATGCTCCCATCACCCAGGAAATTCCAAGGGATTTGGAAGGCTGGACTCTGCTAAGAGGCTCTTATCAACCTCCATCACTTAGGAAATTGCAAGGATTTTAAGAGCTCTGTGTCAAGAATGGGGTCAGAGACCAAATAATAGCACAAAAGATGTTCTTTGCACCTTTATCACTCAGAGAATGACAAGGGTTTTAGGACCTTTGTGGAACTGGGATCAAAACCAAATACTGGCAGAAGCTGAAGGCTGAGACCAACACATGTTTTCCTTAGTATTTCACACATTCTTCTTTCATCCTTACAGTCATTTTATGTAGTTGGCAACCCTCCATACTTACTTTCTAATTATTTCTACTTTATTTATTTTTATTGTGTATTATAATTATTTATTATTAATTATTTCTTTCTATTTATCTCTAGTTACTGTTAATAAAATTGCGGTGTGGTTTCTGTCACCTGATTGGACTGTGACAATCTGGGACTTGCAGTTGACAGCTGGAGGGGGAGGCAGTCTTGTGGAACTGAGCCCTTAACCCATGGAGTCTGTTAGTGTCAGAATTAAATCAAAGGACACCCAGTTGGTGTCCACCAGAAACTGGAGAATTGCTTGGTGCGGAAAATCCCTCACCTTTGGTGTCAGAGGTAGTGTGAGTAGTAGTAAAGCAAACAGGAGTCTTTTTTAGCATTAAAAAAAAGTTATTTCCATTATGAAATTTCATATTCAGCCAAACTAAGAGACATAAAATCCACAACTCAAAAATGCATAAATGCTACCAAAAGCTGCTAATACTTCATAATCTTTAGGAAGGTAATACACTGTGAAAGCCTCTAGAGTATGGAAGTGAAATGCAAACCAGCCCCAGGATAACAGATTCCAGAAACCCCAGCATGAAGACTTCCTTTAGGTAAAAGGCTCAAGCTGAGGTGATAAGCTGGTTTCCCTCACATCCAAGAGCTGTGACGCTTACAGGCTTCCCAAGTGGTGCTAGTGATAAGGAATCTGTCTGCCAAAGCAGGAGACATAGATTCAAAATCTGAGTTGGAAAGATCCCCTAGAGAAGGAAATGGCAACCCACTCCAGTATTCTTGACTGGAAAATTCCATGGACAGAGGAGCCTGGCAGGTTACAGTCCATGAGATCAAATAGAGTCAGAACAACTGAGCATGCACATGTGCATGGTAGTTAATGAGGACAGGAGAGAAACTTCTTTGAGAAAAGTGAAACAACCTAGTAACAAATAACAAGAGAAAAACATTAACAAAACTTTGTTCCTTGAAACAAACTCCAACAGATAGGTCAACAAGGGAAGTTCAAAGGCAGCCAGCATTAATTCGAAGGATGAAAAAAAAAAAAGACAGGAAATTGCTGCAAAACTTACCAGCTACAAGGAATCACCTGTTTGCCAAGAAACAGGTGAAAATTTTGACCGAACACGTGGCCATTACTTTCAAAGACTTAACAAAGAAATAGACTCAGTAAGGAAGAATGAATAAAATAAATATGTAGTCCCAGAGAAGAAATGGTCAGAAAACAAGAGAAAACAATCTAGCACATTTGCAGAACTCAGAAAAGAGGTACAAGGAAAAAAAAAAATCACAGAAATCAAAACAAAAGTAGAGAAGTAATAAGGGAGTGGGGGTAAAAATACAGAAAAAGTGCTTGAGAATAGAGATCAAACAAGCATAGAAAATGCGAAGAGATAATTTCTAGATAAATCCTAAAGACGTTGACACACAGAGAAGACTGTGGAGATGCAACAAGCCCAGAATTGGAGTCCCCAAAGAAGGAAAAAAGTATCATAGAGCTGGACACATTGTGCAAGAAGTTCCTGAAATAAAGGCAACTTGACACATTGTGCACCAGGGGAAGTAGACACAAAGTGGCCAGTAAGTGCTGGGACATATTACATATTAAAAATAAAGTAACAATCCCTCTTTCTCTTTCTTTTCTCTTTCCCTTCTCATCAATTCGGTCCAGGAGTCATTTGGTGGCACGGAGCAAAACAGGCATGCGCAGTGGTGCTTGGGGATGGTGGGGTAGGCTACTGCAGCAGCAGCGTTGGAGCGTCAGCTGAGTAAAGAGGACATCTGAGTGGAAGAGTGCAGTGGACAGAATGTGTCCTCCCAAATTCATATGTTGAAATCCCACTCGCAACGTGATGGTATTAGGAGCTGGAGCTTTGGGAGGTGATTAGGTCATGAGGGTGAAGCCTTCATGCGTGGGGTTAGTGCCCTTGAAAATAAAAGGGATTCCAAAGAGCTCCCTCCCTTTGTTTCCATGACACAGTGAGAAGCAGGCAGTCTGCAATCTGGAAGAAGGTCCTCATCAGAACCAACTCTGCTGGTACTCTGGTCTCAGACATCCAGTTTCCAGAACTATGAGAAACTTGTGTCTGTTGTTTACATGCCACCCAGTCCAAGGCACTGTGGATTTCAAAAAAAATATTCACAACCTAAAAGTTGAGAGTTATATTGTATTCAGTGGAAATTTTTAGGACTTTAGCCCAGGAAGGAGTATCTCAAGCAACCCTGAGAAAACTGCTCTGAGGAGGTGAAGGGGGGACCTAGGTTATTTAGAAGTTTTGCAACAAAGGGCAGGTAGTCTGAATATCAAAAGATTATAGCTAATTAAAGAAAATGGGATATCCCAGGTTAAGGAAATTAGTGCTTTGTATGTATGGGAAAAGATGCAAGAGTCTGGGCTCACTGAAATCATGCCTCTGATATGCATTTCACCTGTCTGAGGCCAGGATCCTGTGTTTTCATATCCTGAGTTTCCTCAGGGCTCACCATAGGGAGTTATTATAATCTTATGGCTGCTGCTGCTGCCAAGTCACTTCAGTCGTGTCCGACTCTGTGGGGCCCCATAGACGGCAGCCCACCAGGCTCCCCGTCCCTGGGATTCTCCAGGCAAGAACACTGGAGTGGGTTGCCATTTCCTTCTCCAATGCATGAAAGTGAAAAGTGAAAGTGAAGTCGCTCAGTTGTGTCCGACCCTCAGTGACCCCATGGACTGCAGCCTTCCAGGCTCCTCCGTCCATGGGATTTTCCAGGCAAGAGTACTGGAGTGGGGTGCCATTGCCTTCTCTGATGATGGCTGCTAGATAGCAAGTATTCTGTTCCTTCTTGAGTGTCCTCAGGGCTCACTGGCTTACATTCAGTTCAGTTCAGTTGCTCAGTCATGTCCGACTCTTTGTGACTCCATGGACTGCAGCACGCCAGGCTTCCCTGTCCATCACCAACTCCTGGAGTTTACTCAAACTCACGTCCATCGAGTTGGTGATGCCATCCAACCATCTCATCCTCTGTTGTCCCCTTCTCCTCCCGCCTTCAATCTTTCCCAGTATCAGGGTCTTTTCCAATGAGTCAGCTCTTTGCCTGATAGGTGCTTACATTTGAGGGCCACAATCACTGATGACTGTGATAACCTGTTTACCAATATGGCAGGAAATATTGCATTTCTCAGCACTTTGTTACAGCAGCCTGAACTAAGGCCAAAAGTGACTAGTCCTGGGAGGTTGGAACCTAAGGAAGGAGCCACATGGGGAACAACTGGCTTACAAAGGGTCTCACAGCCCGAGTAGAGTAAGGTGAAGGTCCATGTTGGAGCTTAAGTGGATGAGGAGGACTTCTTGTGGTGGGACAGCTCAGCACTGAGTGTTGAGCCCAAACAGCATGAGAATGGCCTCAGCACAGGTGAGAGGCAGACAAGTATCATATGTCCTGCCCAGGGCCTGGGGCTATAAGGTGCAGGCAGAGTTAAAGGGCTGTGCATACTCAGCAGAGTGCACACATGACAGTGCCAGCGTGTAGGTGACAGAAAGGCAGACATGGAGCCATGGATGGGGGAGGTGTAAAAGGACATCACCTCTGACCCCTGGACTCAGGAACCTGGGTGCCTAGCTCAGCACAGCACACAGCGCCCGGCATGACCAGGAGACCACAGACGGCTCAGACCATGGGGCTGGCCCCACAGCTGTTCGTGGGGTCAACACAAATGCGGACACATGAAGGTGCCAGGGCTGATCAGGAGCGCTGCTGCAGGCCAATTTCCATTCCTCCCCAGGGTCCCACCCCCAGGCTCTTGTCTGCCACTTTCTCACTTTGATTTCTCTTCCCCATCCCAGGACTTCAGTAGAAGCTGCCTTGGGTTGATCAGAAGCAGATGATTTGAACCACCTGCAAGAGTTAACGACCACATCAGCCCAAGGGCGTTTGAATCAGAGATAAGCAGGTAACTCTGAAGACTCTGGTTCCTGCTCTAGGCTCTGTGTCTGGCACCTCACTGACTCAGACTTGTGTAAACTCAGCACACAGGTTCCCAAGACATCTCAGCCAAGTTCCAGAAAGGAGAGGTTTTCATGCAAGCTCCCAGGATTCACTCTCTATAATGCCATTGGTGAAGAGCTCATTGAAGAGTATTTTGAACTTAAAATGTAAACTCCAAACAATCGCAGATGGAAGGACGGAGTTCTTTGTAAGGGCAAATCAGCAAAGATATTAGGAGGCACTCCTTCCGGGTCAGACGGCATGGAATGAGGGTTGCAGGTGAGAAAGCTACAGAATCGGTGATGAGGAAGATATGGACAGGACTGGAAAGGGATGTTTTCATCAGTCACACCTGAATAAGGGTTTCAGCCATTTCAGAGGTTGGAGGATTCTAGAACAGAGTGGTAATAAATTTTCTCTGCCATGGTGGAAATGTTCTCTGTCTGTACTAATGCAGCAGCACTAGGAACACGTAGCTAATGAGCACTTGAAATGTGACTGGTGCAGCTGAGGATCTGTATTTTTTTATTTAATTTAACTTTCATTCATGAAAATATTTAAATAGGCCCATGTGGCTAGTGGCAACCACAGCAGACAGCTCAGTTCTACAGAATTGGTGACCATTGTATAATTGACTCCTGATGTACTGGGTGAGTTATGGTTATTTTCAATTGTCTCAGATAATAATAATTTTAAAAAGTATTTCAGGTACAATTTTTAGTTAAAGAATCCTTAATTCACGTAAGTCGAGTCTGCAGAGCTCTGGAGTCACCTGTAGGCAAGTTAAGTGAAGTCATCTGCTGCTTGTGGTCCAGACGGTGGTGTCCAGAGAGCGTGGAGTAAATGAGGAAGTGCTCCCCAATGGCATTACTGGAGCACAATGATGAACAGTCCCTGTCTTGTGTAATGAAGAAGTTTGGTGAATAGGTAAAGTGCCACGGAGACTCCCCAGTGGAGTAGAATTCCCCAGGGGTCCTGTCCCCACCTACACCTGCAGCGAGGGTACCTCTCCCTGGCCTCAGTACCAGCGCCCCTCGTGCAAAGGCCACAGCTCCCAAGAATGTTCTCCCATGTCCAAAGCTGCTGCCTGAGGTGTTGGAGGAGCTGGGTTCCAGGTACAAACATCCCTGATTTTGTGAAATGCTTTACCACCCCAGCCCTGGAGCAACCCTACTTGTTTCACTCAAATGCTTAGACTTCAGCAACATCTGGTTGCCATGAGAGGTTGCTAAAAAAAACCAAAAAACTAATTTTTAACAATCATGAGATCTTCCTCTACCTCCTGCCTCCCTCCCTTTCTCTGAGGTGGGAGCCCTTTGGGCAAGCCTCCCTTCGGGTATTTTGAGACACTCTGGAATGCCTTATTGTCTGTGGTTTACCCTTCCTATCACTCACTAGCTTCCCCCACTTGGAGCACTGAGGTTCAGGCATATCCTCAGTGCCCAGCTTCTGCAAATGCCAACCTCTGGCCAGGCCTGCCATGGATCTGGGTTCTTGCCGAAGAATCATATATAAATATGGCTTACAAAAAACAAAGTGCTGTGCCCAGAGCTCAGAGTGTTCTTACAGAGAAAAGGCCAAAAGTCCAGTAGATGCCTCTCTCCTCTCTGAAGTCAGAGAATAGCAGGGCTGGAAGCCTCCCCAGAGATGACCCAAAGTAATGCCATTGTTCTCCTTGTGAGGACAGCCTCAGACTTACTGGGCCGGTCATTGCCAGAACTCAGGATGGGTTGCATGGGCCTGGCAGGCAGTGCCATATTCTAGAAACCAGATCCCATCAGCCATGGCATGTTCTTAGCCTCACCATCCAATTTCAGACATCCACCCAAGTGTTTACACCTCCTCTCGCTACCAGGGAGAAGACAGTTACCACACAAATGCTCTCACTCCCAAAGTCCTACAGAAGTCAGGGCTGACCCTGAGGCCCCGTGCCTGATGGTGAATGAGTGAGGCCAGCCTGTGATACCTCAGGGTGGTCACGCCCTTCTGGAGACTCAGTGGGTCTCCCACTGCCTTCCAGGCCTGAGTTCTGGGTGTCAGCAGCTAGGCACCATTCTATACTCTCAACACCATTGACTGGAGAAGGCTCCTGAGATATCTTCACCCATGACCAGCACTCCTAAACCCCCTGCCCTAAAAAAACACACCTTGTTCCATTGTCTGTGTCCCCACCAGGCATATGCATGCAAGTTTAGTCGCTCAGTCATGTCCGACTCTTGCAACCTCATCGACTGTAGCCTGCCATGGCATTCTGTCCATGAGAATCTGTCCATGGGATTCTCCAGGCAAGAATACTGGAGTGGGTTGCCATTTCCTTCTCCAGGGGATCTTTCCAACCCAGGGATCGAAACCCAGGTCTCCTGCATTGCAGTCAGACTCTTTACCGACTGAGCTACGAGGGAAGCCAGCAAACCAAAAAGCCAATGCCCAGGCCAGACTCCAGGGCAGCGAGGGGAGAGTCTGTCAGCAGGTGGAGCTCTGGGTACAACACACAGGGCAGCAGGTGATGGAGCCGACCCTCCGGCATTCAGAGGGTGAGCAGCAGTTAGGGAGAGGGGCCGAGGGGTCCTCCTGGTAAGGAGCACTGGTACGAACCTCCAGAGGCTGCGTGGTGCCTCCTTGGGTCAGCAGAGCCTCATTGACCCAGTCAGTGCCGATCCCTCCTGGAGGAGGGGAGGCAGCCATGATACCTCAGCTGCTTCCTTCACAGAGAAAAGGGAGACCAAGGGGGTCTGAAACATGAAGGGGGTCTGGGAACTCTCCTGAGCCAAATTGGGTCCCTCCCTGTAGTCCATATCCCAGAATCTTCAGCTCCTAGAACAATCCTCCAAGGCAATGGTCCCCCAACTTGTTGGCACCAGGGACCGGTTTCATGGAAGACAATTTTTCCATGGATGGGGTGGGGTGGGGATGGCTTGGGGATGATTCAAGTGCATGGACTACAGCCCTCCAGGCTCCTCTGTCCATGGAATTCTCCAAGTAAGAATACTGGAATGGGTAGCCATCCCTTCTCAGGGGATACTCCCAACCTAGGGATCAAACCCTGGTCTCCTGCATTGCAGGCAGGTTTTATTGTTTGTTTGTTTGTTTGTTTGTTTGTTTGTTTACTTTCTGAGCCACCAGGGAAGCCCCTATTATTACATCAGCTCCACCTCAGATCGTCAGGCATTAGATCCTGGAGGTTGGGGGCGTCTGCTCTAAGGCCTAAAATTGTGCTTCGCACATAGCATATCCTCAGGAAATATTTGCCCAGTGAATGGGTGACTCTGAAAGTTAGATTCTACTCGCCTGCTGCTGCCGATTTCCTGGCAAAACTAGGTTGCAGCTTCTATCTTTGTGTGTTGGGACAAGGTCTTGTCTCCTCATTGTCTCAGTCCCTGGTCCTTGGCCCTTTGCAAGTACTCTGGGACCTTCACAGTGCCCTCTCCTCAAGTTTCACTTGGCATGGACAGAATCGGGACTTGGGAAGCCAGCAAGATTCTCTAGCGTGGGCAGAATTTTGACAAGTCTGGGCCGAATCCTCGTGTCGCTCCTGTCAGACAGGTTTAGATGGCTCTGTTTCACAGCGCCTGCACTCCTGAAGAGTGGCATAAACATCTCACAGCCCTCCCTCATCTCAAATGCCCTTTCATGGGACAGCTGCCAGCTGCAGTGAGGTCAAAAGTAGAGCCAGACAGCACCCTCCTTGACAGCTTCCCTTCAGAGGGTTGGGAGGAAATCCCCACAAAAGCTTTCTCTCCTGAGATGCTTAGGTGAACATGAGCAGACACTGCCTACGATTAATTCATTCATTCACTTTCACACACTTTACTCAAGAGCCTTCATGTCAGGCACTATCCCAGGATCTGGGGTCCAGCACTGAAGACAATAAAGTCCCCACTCTCATGGAGCTTACATTCTTGTGCAGGAAGACCAATGATAAATAATTCTTGGGACGGTGCTGTGCTACATGCCAAAAAGAAAAATCAATCAGAGTAAGGAGATACAGAATGGTTGCATGGGAAGTGTGTGTGTGTGCGTGTGTGAGATCTAAGGGAAGTGTCTTCAGAGATCTTCCAGAGAAAAGTGAATTTGAACAGAGATCTGGAGAAAGTGAGGAAATGAGCTATGAGTGTATCTGGGGAGAAATGGTCCAGGCAGAGGAGTTAAAAACACAAAGACCCTGAAGCAAGAGTGTCTGGTGTGTTTTAGGACCAGCCCAGCATCCAGCGTGGCTTAAGTGAGGGTGAAAGGAGTAGGTCTGAGATGTAGCTGGAAGCCAGATTACGAATGGCATGGTAAAGATTTTGGATTTATTCCAAGTGACACAGGCAGCTATTGAAGGGTTCTGAGTGGACATGATCCAACTTGAGTTATGAAAGGGACACACTGCTGGGCAGGGGAAGGGTAAGGGCAGGGAGATGAGGTTTCGCAATAATCCAGCTGAGGGATGATGGCAGCCCAGATCATGGTGGTTAGTGGTCATGATGGAAAGAGTAAAAAATGGGTGGAATCTGAATATATTTCAAAGGCAAACCGACGGGATTATTCTGATGGATTGCGTGTGTGATATTAGAGAAAGATAAAAGTCAAAGATGACTCCAGGGATGACTCAGACTGTTGATCTGAACAAAGAGGAAGAAGGAAGCTGCAGCAAGGAATGGCCTTGCACCCTGAGATCTTGTATTTCTCTGAGAAGGAAATGAAAATCAGGACATACCAAGGGTCTCAGCTTAGCGATTTTAGCCCACTGAAGATGGTGACCCTGCAAAAGTGTTGATGGGCATGTAAGTGCAATAGCGGCACAGTGAAGACAGGACACTGCTGGTGGGGATATGGGTACAGACGCAGGTTAGCACATGCACACGGGTGTGTATCGTGAGATGCCTGTACCGTAAGGCACACTCAGAATCTCATTAAAGCAGGAGCCTGAAAGAGCATCTACTTATCTTAATTTTAACCAATGTATGCACTAGACTTTGACTTGAACAGTCCAATAAGATTCACCCAGCTCTGTATTATCTATAGCGAAATCTTGAGATTATGTGGAACTGTGTGTAGACACTAAAAGGATTAGTTGAAAAGGAGGAGCACAAACTGCGGAATGAGAACCACAATCCATTTACTCTAGATTCCCATGGACACTGAATTATAAATACTGGCCAGAAGGTTCTGATCTTTGCCCTCAGTTTCTCCTCACTTAGAAGCTGGTAAAAATGTGTAACTAATGTGGCCAAGAGATTAATTTCTTGCCCTCAGGATTCCTCCATGTCCAACTTTGGGGCCCACACTGAGATTGTCCTACCTGATGTAGTTTGCTCCAGGGTGTTTTACCTGTTTTTTTTTTCCCCACACTGCATGGCATGTGGGATCTTAGTTCCTGGACAAGGGAGTATCTGGTGTCTGGCCCCTGGTGTCTGGACCAGGGATCCAACCCATTCCCCAACCCCCCTCCCCCTCCCCCTGTGCAATGGAAGGGTGAAGTCTTTAACCACTGGATTGTCAGGAAAGTCCCCGGGACATTAACTTCTTGCTTCAAACCATTTGTTACTATTCATGGCCAAGGATTCTTAGTTTTTGCTTATGTCTGTATTTCAAAGAAGAATTTGTTTCTTTATAATATGTTCTATGAAATGCTGAATGTTGGCTCTATTTATTGACCAGGCAAGACAATACAACAGGGTAGTTTGGTGTTGGATAAGCTCTCTAGGATCAGCCCTCTCTGTGAGCATCAGAGATGTGGGTGGGTGCAGGGGGAACTTAAAGCCCCTTTGACACAGGCAGTGCACAGGGGACCATGAACACTGAAGGTGAGTGAATGGGAAAAACTCTGTTTCCTCTGCATGTGTGCTAAGTCGCTTCAGTTATATCCAGCTCTTTATGACCCTATGGACCATAGCCTGCCAGGCTCCTGTCCGTGGGATTCTCCAGGCAAGAATACTGAAGTGCGTTGCCATGCGCTCTGGCAGGGGATCGTCCCAAACCAGGGATTGAACCTGCATCTCTTATGTCTCCTGCATTGACAGGTGGGTTCTTTACCACTAGAGCCATCTGGGAAGCCTTTGTTTCCTTTCAGTTCAGTTTAGTTCAGTTCAGTCACTCAGTCATGTCCGACTCTTTGGGACTCCATGAATCGCAGCATGCCAGGCCTCCCTGTCCATCACCAACTCCCGGAGTTCACTCAAACTCATGTCCATCGAGTCAGTGATGCCATCCAGCCATCTCATCCTCTGTCGTCCCCTTCTCCTCCTGCCCCCAATCCCTTCCAGCATCAGAGTCTTTTCCAATGAGTCAACTCTTCGCATGAGGTGGCCAAAGTACTGGAGTTTCAGCTTTAGCATCAGTCCTTCCAATGAACACCCAGGACTGATCTCCTTTAGAACGGACTGGTTGGATCTCCTTGCAGTCCAAGGGACTCTCAAGAGTCTTCTCCAGCACCACAGTTCAAAAGGATCTATTCTTCCGCGCTCAGCTTTCTTCACAGTCCAACTCTCACATCCATACATGACCACTGGAAAAACCATAGCCTTGACTAGATGGACCTTTGTTGGCTAAGTAATGTCTCTGCTTTTTAATATGCTGTCTAGGTTGGTTATAACTTTCCTTCCTTTATATACCAACAAATGAAAAAAATCTCTTTTCTCCCTCTGTTACTCTTAATATTTCACTTCTTGTCACCAAATATGTGTGTGGGGGGGGTGAGGGGTGTAGTTCTCACACCAAGCAATTCTCCAGTTCTCTCTGGATGTTAACTGGTGTCCTTTTATCATAATTCATTCAATTCTGACACTCTCTACCCAGTGTTAGGGCAGACCCTGCAGGTTAAGGGCCAGTCCCAGAAGACTTGCTCCACCCTCCCCTACTTCAGGTGTCAGTCGCAGGTCCAGGTTGTCACCTGTGCTTCTGACCTGCTGCTGCTGCTGCTAAGTCGCTTCAGTCGTGTCCGACTCTGTGCGACCCCATAGACGGCAGCCCACCAGGCTCCCCTGTCCCTGGGATTCTCCAGGCAAGAACACTGGAGTGGGTTGCCATTTCCTTCTCCAATGCATGAAAGTGAAAAATGAAAGTGAAGTCGCTCAGTCGTGTCTGACTCTTAGCAACCCCATGGACTGCAGCCTATCAGGCTCCTCCATCCATGGGATTTTCCAGGCAAGAGTACTGGAGTGGGTTACCATTGCCTTCTCTGGCTTCTGACCTACTGGCTACAAATCAGAGGTTCCCAGGTTTCCACAGTGATCTCCTTGGCTTCGATAATTTGCTGGAGAGGCTCACAAAAATCAGAAAAATAGTTTACTAGTTTTACTAGTTATTACTGGTAAATAGATTACCAGTTTATTTATAAAAGAATACTTCTCAGAAAGCCACATGGCAGAGATGCCTAGGATGGGGCACAGGGAAATGGGTGCAGAGTTTCCACACCCTTTCCACATGTGCCATCCTCTGGCACCCCAACATCTTCATCAACCCAGAATTTCCCCAAACTCCAGTTGTTTAGGGCTTTTGGAGGCTTCATTTGTAGACAAGATTGCTTAAATCTTTGGAGTTGGTGATTGAATTCAATCTTCAGTCTCTCCTAGTTCTGCTGGAAATCAAGGGGTGAGGTTGAAAGTTTCAATCTTTTATCTTGATTACCCAGTCAGTTGCCCTGGCAACCAGCCAACTTCAACCCTTAGAAGTTTTCCAAAAGTCACTTTCATAAATGTAAACTCACGTATGGTTGAAAGAGACTTGTTATGAATAGCCAAAGAAACCTTTATTTCTCTTTTCATGTAGAAAATTCCAAGGGTTTTAGGAGCTCTAAGCAAGGAATGCGGCCTACAAGCAAATATATATTTATTATTATAAATCACAATTTCACAGTGAGCCTGGTGTACTACTAGAACATTCTCAATAATATTCTGTATATGTTTTTTTCTCATGGAAATGCATCTCTTGTTTAATGACAAAATGAGAAAATACAATCTACTTTCAAAATCTTCATCCCTGGCAGTCTATAAAGCAGAAGATTCTAGTAGTTTTCATAGACACTAAGGACAGATGGTTATTTATTTTTGAATTTATGAGCATAGTTTGACTCCCTGACTCACCTCACTGCCTCAGAAATCACCCCAATGGAATGCAAGTCAGACGCTGAGAATTATGGAAGTCTGAGATAGTACAAGGTCTCTTGTTCCAGTTCTCCCCTTGTCTTGGTCAGAGACATTGGATAAAGTCATAGGTCTCACAGTCTCTAGGATCTACCCTTCTTATTTCAAGCCAAGAAGACTGTTACTCTCCACGATGCCCAAATGGCCAGGATTTCCCTCTGAAAAACCATAAAAAGCTGGGAGAACCCCACCCTATCCAGGCATGTTTATATTCAGGGATATGCCTCTGGCTCTCCTTTTAATATTCAGTTGGCCTCTCCTTCAAGGGCAATAGAATGCATGAGATCACAACAGCCTTGGCTTTAGGAACAAACATTTAGAGAATACAAGCGAATAAACCCATAGCCACCACAGCTTATCCAAGCTAGAACAAGTGTTCCCAGAACCCAAAACATACCACAATCCAGATCTCCATTGTTTAATTGCCTGTCATGGAAGAGCAATTGGCAGTCAATTTTTAGTTGACAGCAGCAGTGGGGCGAGGGGGTGGTTGCGGTTGGGGGTTGAGGGGGGAGCACGGAGTGTCTTTATTTATTTTGTACCGGCTTTAGGGCAAGGAGTGGAATTCAAGCCATGTGTTCCTTAGAATGCCACTGTGGAAACTACTTTGAGATTGGAAATAAAAGCTTTGGAGAAATACTATGCTTGAGACTGGAGGCTTCACTTTGAGAGCAAGGGATTATTCCATGCTATGGAAATTCACCAGATAAAGAACATCTAAGAAAAATTTCTCCTCATAATTTTGAAAATAAGAAATTGTTGTAAACCACTCCTCTCGCTTGTGTGCTCATGCTTAGTCACTCAGTTGTGTCCAACTCTTTGTGATCCCTCGGACTGTAGCCTGCGGGGCTCTTCTGTCCATGGAATTTTTCAGGCACGGATACTGGAGTGGGTTGCCATTTCCTTCTCTGGGGGATTTTCCCGACACAGGGATTCAACCTATGTCTTCTACATTGGCACGAAGATTCTTTACCACTGAGCCACCAGGGAAGCCCAAACCCACAGCTCTACAACTATACAATTCCTTAAGAAACTGGGCTCTGTCCTGGAAGGGGAAGGTGACTTATTTAAGCTGTGCATGGGCTAGTCAGGGTCTTGCTCCACTTTAGTGGTGAGACAGGACTCTAACAGATGAGGCTGCAATGATGGGGCAAGCCAGGAAGCAAAGTGTTTGTCACCACAGGTCACCATCTTCAGGAACTCTTAATTGACAGAACAAGCTGAAGCCCAGGGGAGTGGAATAGACTTTTCACCCAGTGTCACTGGCCTTGGCAGAGAACATTCAAGAGACTCTCTACTGAGTAACCGGAATCTAGATCATGCAGCAAAAAAAAAAAAAAAAAAAAATCAATTTAGTGCTGACTGAGCTCTTTCCCTCTCCCACCATGGTTTCCTGGGGCTACAGAAAAGTGGCTTCAAACTATACCCAATACTCAAACTATGGTTTTGAAGGGAAGACATGTTAGTCCCAGATGAGTGAGAACAGTATCAGAGATTTTACTGGCAGTCACTCAAAGCAAAAGACAGCCTGCCAGGTCTGCCCAGGGTGAGCATGAATAGCAAGAAAATAAAAGTGGTCTTTCCATTAGGCAAATGTACCACAGGGGGCAAGGCAGGGAGGAATATATCACACAAAAGATAGCAAATCTCTCTGAGAGTAACCATAATCAAAGAACAGAAGTTCTACTTAATAAAAACTTACACATGAATGTTCACAGCAGTGTATTGATAAAAGGTGGAAACAACCCAGATGTCTATCAATTGAATGGATAAATGAAATGTGGTGTATCTGTGCAACAGAATATTATTTGGCCATAAAAAGGAATGAAGTATTTACACAGCCTACAGCATAGATGAACCTTGAAACATTATGCTCAGTGAAAGAAGCCAGTCACACACACACAAAAAACCCCACATCCATTTATATAAAATGTCCAGAATAGGCAAAGTATATACACAGATAAAAAGTGAGTTAGTGGTTGCTTAGGGCTAGGAGGTATGAGGATGTGTAGAGTGGTAGCCTAAGGGTATGTTTTATTTTTAAAGTGAAGTAAATATCCTAAAATTGACTGTGCTGATGATTGCAAGTATCTGTGGATAAACTAAGACCTATTGAATTATACACGTTAAACAGGCAAACTGTATGACCTGTGAGTCGTAGCTTAATAAAACTGCTTTAAAAATAAGAGCCAGCAAAGTTTCTAAGAAGAGACCCATTAAAACAAAAAATAAGATTCAGAAAAAACTGACAATGAAGGCATGAGAAAAGAGTGTTAGAAAGAAAAGAAACAGCCACATTTTCTGTAAATGTTTATGTTATATTTTAATACCATGACTTCAAGAAAATAAGTTCCAGATGATGTATCAACTCAGGCCCAGTAAGAAAAATAGAGACCACAATAATTACTTTAACAGAGAGAATTTAACACAGGGTATTGGTTAAACTGGTATTCAAGAGCTGAAAGGGTGAGTGAGGTAGTACAGAGTTATAAATACCAGGGGACTTGGACTTCCTTGGAGGGTGCACCCCAGTTACTCCTACTCAGGAGTTTAGAAAAGAGGCCCCGGGAACTGGGCCTTAGACCTCTGTCTGAAGCGGGGCCCTGTGTACAACTTTGAAGGGTGAACTGGCCAGTTCCAGGAGCGTGCAAAGGAGTTAGAAACTAGAACCAACTTCTACAGTTGAGCTGAAGTGCTCTTTTGAGATCATTCTGACAGGAATAACATGAGAACCTAGAAGGGGCAAGAAGCCTCTCCTTTTCCCTCCAAGGGCCCACAGTTGGCAATGTCTACCTGGGGGAGCCAGCTGGTAAAGAAGTGCTGTTTGCAGGATCCCAGCCTAAGCATCACAAAGTTTGGAGCTGAAATACAATAGATTAACACTCAATATAGATGAGGATAACAATCTAAAATGAGATGAAAAGGAAGACTGAAGGGTTAAGGAAACCCTGAAACCAAAACAACACTGCACCATTGTACCATTTGATTGAAAGCTGAATTAATAATTTGATGAAAAGGCTTGATTTAAATATAATGAATTCTCAGGAAAAAGACAAAGATATTAAAGAAATTAGTAAGGAGATGACGCATGTGGAGGACAAAGTTTTTGCTTGTCTTTCAAACATTCTTTTTAGGGAATTCCCTGGCAGTTCAGTGGTTAAGATTCAGGGCTTTCACTGCTGGGGGCCCATGTTCAATTCTGGTTGGGGAATTAAGATCCTGCAACAACATAAATTCTTTTTAATAGTATCTTTACATTAGCTTTACAATAGTAGTGGTACAAAATATTTAAAATAAGAATAATCATTGTCCCTGAAGTAGAGAATCCATCAAAGATCACAGAAATAATATTCAGAGCTACTACACACAAAAAATTCCCTGAAATGATTAAAAAACCACAACTTCCAAATATCAAGGTTATGTTTTAATATCAGGAAAATATGTTCGAGACTGATTGACAGTGAGACACATTGTTGTTAAGACACTGAAGTTCAAAAGTACAGAAAAAACTCTTAAGTAGGTTAAAATTAAATCGGCCTCAGGTTTTCCACAAGACTTTTCACTAAAAGCAATGTTTGCAAAGTCCTGAGGGGGAAAATCTGCAAGACCCAAGAATAGATGTTGCTTGAGTTTAAATAAAACAGGAAGACATTTTCAAGCATGAAATAACTTAGGGAATAGGAAACTATCATGAAAAATTGCAAATGGACACAAATTCTTTGAAGCTTCTCTCATCAAAAGGTAAAGTCTATTTCTTTATCTTTTAAATCCATGCTGGCTTATAATTTGCTTTGACCAATGACTTGGAAGGGACACTATATAAGGTCCAAGCCTAAGCCTCAGGGGACAGTGCCACTTCCAAACTCCCTCTCCGAGGGATGAACAGGTCTGAGCAAGCCTGTGGGAGGGGCTACAAAGGGCCTTGGCTGACCACCAGATCGGAGCCCAGGCTCCCTGGTCAGCCGCTGCTGCTGCTGCTGCTGCTGCTGCTGCTGCTAAGTTGCTTCAGTCGTGTCCGACCCTATGTGACCCCATAGACGGCAGCCCACCAGGCTCCCCCGTCCCTGGGATTCTCCAGGCAAGAACACTGGAGTGGGTTGCCACTTCCTTCTCCAATGCGTCAAAGTGAAAAGTGAAAAGTGAAAGTGAAGTCGCTCAGTCGTGTGGGACTCTTAGTGACCCCGTGGACTTCAGCCTTCCAGGCTCCTCCGTCCATTGGATTTTCCAGGCAAGAGTACTGGAGTGGGGTGCCATTGCCTTCTCATGGTCAGCCACTAGCCAACCACAATCACGTAGGTGGGTCCAGGAGACATCAGCTGAAATTCCCAGTTGAATGCAGCCCATCTGACTAACCCACAGAACTGGGATATAGGGAAAGATCACTGAGGGTGGTTTATAATCCAAGTAGAGGCTGATATGGGCTTCCAAGGTGGCTCAGTGGTAAAGAACCCGCCTGCAATGCAGGAGACATGGGTTTGATCGCTGAGTTTGGAAGATTCCCTGGAGAAAGAAATGGCAACCCACTCCAGTATTCTTGCCTGGGAAATTCCCTGGACAGAGGAGCCTGGCAGGCTACAGTCCATGGGGTCACAAGAGTCAGACATGACTTAGAGACTAAACAACAACAACAAGAGGCTGATCCATGACAAAATCCATACTACTAAATCAAAATGAAGTCAGAAATGAAGAAGCAATAAACAATAAATACATTTAACTGAAAAGGGTGTAGAAACAAGGGAGCCCTCTTAGACTGTTGGTGGGAGTATAAATTGGTGTGGCCACTAAGGAGAACAATATGTAGATTTATCAAAAAACTAAAAATAGAGTTAGCATATGATCCAGCAATCCTGCTCCTGGGCATATATATCCAGAGAAAACACTAATTAAAAAACATACATGCACCCCAATGTTCATAGTAGCACTATTTACCATAGCCAGGATATTGAAGCAACCTAAGTGTCCATTGACAAATGAATGGGTAAAGAAGATGTGGTATATATGTACAATGGAATATAACTCAGCCATGAAAAAGAGCAAAATAATGCCATTTGCAGCAACATGGATGGACCTAGAGATTATCATACTAAAGGAAGTAAGTCTGACAGAGAAAGACAAATAACATATGCTATCACTCATATGTAGAATCTAAAAAAAAAAGATACAAACGAACTTATTTACAAAGCAGAAACAGACTCACAGACATAGAAACAAACTTACAGTTTCCAAAAGGGGAAATGGGGGGGAGGGCAGCGGGGGAGAATAAATTATGAGTTTGGGATTAGCAGATACATACTACTATATAAACTAGATAACAACAGGATCCTACTATATAGCACAGGGAACTATATCTAGTATCTTGTAATATACTATGAGGGAAAAGAATCTGAAAAAAAACAACAGCATACATATATATATATATATATAAAACTGAGTTCACTTTCTATACACCAGAAACTAACACAATATTGTAAATTAACTATACTTTAATTAAAAAATTAAAGAAAAATACATTTAAATGCTGAAATTAAGACAAATCAGTATGGAAATGTGGTATAGCATGTCAATGTTATAAACTCTGACAAAGTGAAAAATCATAAAAGCAAAAAATTAGGAAGTACAGGACAGAGGTAGAAGGAACTGAAAGTGTGCAGATCTATCTTTCATAGCAGGGAACTCAGTAGTGACAAATATTGGAGCATGTAGTTTGAAAAAGTTACTCTGTCCTATTAATGATTTTTATAATTGTGTTTAACCTTTGAGAAACTTCTCACGAGTCAATTTCTCTTGCAGTGAAGAAACATGCATCTGAGTAGATCCTTCAGTTAAATTCAAGTTAAGACTAAATTCAACACTACTTTAAAAACAACATGTGCGGATTGAGCTTACCCCTGTCACAGTCACTCTTCATATGTAGCTCTCTATCCATCTATCTGTATTTATCTATGTGATAATGGCATTCACCAACCATGGTTATTTGTAGTATTTCTGAGATATTAAAATTGGGGTGATTTGAGCTTTTCTTTAGGCTTCCCTGATAGCTCAGTTGGTAAAGAATCTGCCTGCAATGCAGGAGACTCTGGTTTGATTTCTGGGTCGTGAGGATCTGCTGGAGAAGGGATAGACTACTCACTCCAGTTTTTCTGGAGCTTTTCTTATTTCTTTAAGCTTCTATAAAAGGCTTAAACAATTTTTATTAAAACCACAAAGTTCTAAAAGGAGTTTACAAGAAGTTTCTTGAGCGAGCAGTCCCAGTGGAAAGCTGGTATTTGCATAGGGAATATTGAAATAGCATTATGCTGTAAAATGTGATCTAAGCTGGTGGTTCTCAATAGCTCCACAGCATAACCACTGAAGAGCTTTTTTAAAACATCAGTGTCTCCACTCAGACCCATTAAATAAAAATCTCTGGGATGGGGCCTGGAAATCGAGATCTTTAAAATGTTGACCAGGTGATTCTGATATGCAACTCTGGTTGAGAAGCACTTGTCTCAACAGGCCATATAGACATAACCCTCAGATGCAATGCGTGTGGCTGGAAAGCGAAGGACAATTGTTCATGCTATGCCTCCTCTGTCCCACCAGAACGTCCACTGGATCTGTTAGTTACTGAAGAAGAGGAGAATGAACACTCTGAGTAGGCTACTTGACCGCAGTCTAGGTTCCCTTGTGGTCGTAAGATGCCTGACAGCAGGAACTGAGGCAACATGCTTTCTTGCTGTCTTTTTTACATTCAGAAGGAGGGACTGGCTCCTTACAGAGACCTCCCCGCCAAAGCTCTGAGTTGGCAAGTTTGTGTCTCACTGGCTTTAAATGGATGACACATCCATTGCAGAAACAGTTCCTATTGAGATGGAATTATTGTGATTGGATCACCAATGCTTCTTCAACTTCTTGTGTAGAGGAATTGCCTGGGAATCTTGTTAAAATGCAGATTTTGATTCACTAAGTTCTGGAGTGGGGCCAAGATTCTGCATTTCTAATAAGCTTCCAGATGATTAAAATGTCTGTCAGGCATCACTGTCAGTGACACGTACAATGACCACCTTAACTATCAAGCACACCTGATATTTACAGAGGCTGAACACAGGAAGGCTAATAAAAGAGCCTGCTACAGGAATCCAGACGTGGGAAGCAGCCGCGCGCGAGAATCCCTGGCCTAGCAGAACACCCGAGTTTCCTTTGTGTTTACCGGGCAAAGCACAGAGGTTACAGAGGTGGGGGGCAGCCCCCGCATAAGTCCACTTAAGGGGTTCACTTTTCCACACTTGTGTCCCCGCCCCACCCCCCACCGTCTTCCTTCGGGGTGAGGATAAGGGTGAAACCTAAAGGCCTGGATTACTGGTCCGGGTCTTGTGGATGCCGGCACCCCGAAAGACGAAGTGAGAGGACTACACCGTGGTGGGGAGGGCGCTGGCACCCTCACAGGCAGTCGGGGTGTGTGGGGGAGAACAATGAACTACGGGACAGGAAGCGCAAGGCCAGCGAGTTCGGAAGACTAGGCCCCACGCGGGAAGACGGACACGAAAGCAGCGTTCGAAAACACCACGCCTGCGCCACCCAAGACCGGAGCGCGCTCCCGCCCGGCGCCACAGCCGAGCTCAGGATCAGCCGCGAGCCCGCAAGGTGAGGGCGGGGACGCAGACGCCGGAGGGACGGCCGAAACGCGCGAGCGCGGAGAGAGTGCGCAAGCGCAGAGCTGCCGTCGGCGAGGGCCTGGAGCGCGGGAGAAAAGTCGGAAGCCACTGAGAGGAGCGGCACCTTGGTGAGCACTCCCCCCTCGCCCCCCCCCCGCCACCGCCGCCGCCCTCCCTTCCCTTTTCTCCCGGAGTGCTTTGCGCGCGCCCGGTGGGCGGGGGGGAGGGGAGGGGAGGCGGCGGTGGCAGCCATGTTGTTGTGAGTCTCTGTGTCTCAGCCTCGGTACTTCGGTGGTTCGGAGGAGGAGGAGGGGGAGGAGAAGGAGGAGGTGGGGTGGGGGGGAGGGAGGTAGGTGGAGAAAGAAGATCTTGCCGCCACCGGAGGCGGAGGAGGGGGAGGACGGCCAAGAGCGACGCCGCCGTGTGCCCAACGGTCGGTGTCCCCGGCTGAGGCAGCGCGGCCGCAGCAGCCCCGTAAGTCAGTCGCGCTTGCACCCCTCTCCCCGTGCTCTGGCGCCGCGGGGCGGCTCCCCGGGCTTTGTGTGGCGGTCTCGGCTGCGGGCAACCCGCCGGCGGGAGGGCGGACGGGGCCCGCGGGCAACCCAGGACGGCCGCGGCCTGCTGCCCGCTCGCACAATGCAGGGGGAGGAGGGGTGCCGGAAGGGGGTGTGCGCCCGGCGTGTGTGTGTGTAGGGGGGTGCTCATGCCTTTCTCGCTTCCTTTCCTCCCCGCGTCTGAGCCTCGCGGAGGTTGCGGGGGGGCCTTCCCGGCGCTCTTGGGGTTAGAGATCGAGCTGTCCGCCTGCCCAGCCCTTAAGCGCTCGGAACGTGCGGGGGGAGAGAGGCCGGGTGGATCCCGAGAAGCATGCGAGTTGGAAGTGGGCGAAGAGGAAGGAGCGGGTTTATGAAAACAAGTGTGGGGATGAATGCTTGAGGTCCCGAGCGTGTCCAGGAAAAGCTTCCGGTAGACAGGTGTAGGGACGAAAGAGACGGCGGCTTGGGTTCGTTGTGTTAGGTGCCACTGGTGAGGAGTGTTGTGTTTTTGTTAACTGTAACCGATTTCGAGACTCAGGGAAATGTGTAAACATTAAAATCAAACAGATTAAAACTTCACACATTGTAGCCAGCCTTTTGTATCTGTCCTAGGCCAAGTTTGGGGAACATGTTAAAATTTTTTTTTGCCCAAACACACGTGTAAAAGTTAGTGTTAACTTCCGAGACCACAGCTAGGGAAAACCAACTTTTCTTAGCTTTTCATTCTGACACATTTAAACGTTTTAATGGGATGGGAATTGCGGAGTTAATCATGTATAATAAGACAACCGTGTTAAAATCTGGACTTAGTACTTTTGTGAGATTTTAGCTTAAAAATTGGTGACAGACTTGGGGCAAAGGTTTTTGTGTGTGTGTGTTGGGGGGGAAGCTGTACTAGAAAAAAGCTTTTAAATGTTTGAGAGAAATGTAGTACTTGGAAAGGTATTGTATATCAAGAAAATTTTAATAAAGGGTGTTACCTAAGAATTTCAGAAGACTTGTTTACTGCTTAGATTCGTGTTTAATAGGTGACTCTTTCACCATGTGACCTGGAGCATTGGAGGATGATTTAAGGATTTCTGGCTAGGAATCTGGTTAAAAACACAAGCATAAATAGTTTTAAATGGCTAAGTTTCTATTCTTAGTTTTTTAATACCCTGCTTTTTAAAAAAATGATTTGCTTTATCTGCACAGTCGTCCTTAAATAGTTACTGGCATTTCCCTTATTTCAAGCGTGTCTTTTAAAAGTCGAATTTCTGGTAACATTGAGTTGTTTAGAATTGTCTTTTGGTGTCCCAGAGAGCGGGTTTTGTATGAAATACGCCATATTTTAAAAAATAAAATTATATTTCAGAATCCTGGTTCTTCAGACTTTCAGGTTTTAAAGTTCATTTTTGTTGTTTGCACAATAACTCTTATCTTCAAGTTACATTTGCAATTAACAAATATCTTCAAACAATTTAAACTTCTTTTTAATACTTAATTTTCTTATTTTGAGTCTAAAGTTCTCTTAGATGTTTGATATTAATGAAGTTTCAGCTTTTTAAAGTCTAAATACTGCCATATTTAAATTGGTCATAAAGGTTGTCACTTTAATAGGTCAATTTTTTAAGGCATTACAAGTATATAATAAGCCAAATAAGCAGTCTTAACACAGATACTAATATTAGGATTTTGTTTCTCTTAAACCTTCCATACTTGTTTATAAATCTTTCCAGTGTTGAAAGATAATTTACCTTCCTATGTAGTTACTTCCTGTGTAGGTACTATCCAAGTTAACAGAAGTCATTGCTTCAGAGAGTAAGTCCAGGTGTGACATCCAAAGCCAATCTTCTCTGTGACCATACTGCCTCCTTTTTATTGATACTGATAGGATCTTCATAGTTTTAAGTGGAGGTTGGTTCTGTTTCCTGGACTGAAGTTCTTTGTACTTTGTAATTCAGCAACCTTTGAATTTGTTGGGTTTCTAAGACAAGGAAAACACTCTGTATTTTTTTCTTGTTTTTAAAACTTGTGGATACATACTTGAAATGGTTGTACCTCATGGCTTTGTTCAGCTTGCATTCACAGTTTGAGGCCATTTTACAGACAGGTATGATTAAGATAATAATTGTACCTGTAACAGTGTAACAGGTACACTTGTTACATACTAGATTGCTACATAGTAGATTTTTTACTGTTTTTTTAAGAAAGCATGAAAATAGTATGACTTGCTCCTATTGTCCCACTTTCTCACTCTTCCTTTGGATGAGTTTGTAAGAAGGAACTGATTAGGTATGGCTCAGCCCCTTTCCTCTTTCTCTTTGGGAGCCTGCCCCTCGCAGAAAGCACTTTGCTTCTTCCCGAGGCCGCCAGTGATAGACTCTGTCCATTTCTGAAGGAGGACTGTGATTGTCCAGTGCTACCTGTGACTGGGTTAGGATAATTATGGAGTGTGGTTGTTAGGACGCTGTCTTGGTCTGGGTTTAGATTTTGCTTTTCAGAAATAAAGGAGCTATTTGGATTACCATCAATCTTAACTCCTATGTCTCTCACTCCTGAATTCTGATGTGGTGGGAAAAAGGTTTCTTCAAACCCTATTATTTAGAAACTAATACTTAAATAGTGATTTTTATATTTAGCAATATAGATAGAAGACATTTGTATTTAAAAGTTGTTGCTTTTGTAGTAGAAAAAGTGAATTTACAGAGAAATATTTTCACACTTTTCCAGTGAAATGCTGTATAGAATTTTTACCTAGGTAGGTGCATGATACATGCTGCTGCTTCTCAGATTTTCACATAGCAGTATGCTTAGAGACATATCACCGATTTTCACTTCTTATTCTCTTACCATTATCTGGTGAAGAGATAAAAGATTTTACAGTATTGGAAAACATCCAGATTGTGTCCACCTTACATACATATTCCAGAATTTTACCGTAGCTGCTAGATACAAAAGCGGATAAGAAATGTGAAGGGAAAAGGGATAGTTAGGGTGTCAGAACACTTTAACTGGAAATGGAACAGAAAAAAAAAAGGCAGTCATTTTCACCTATCTAGGATGATATGTGTATTTGGATCGCAAAATTCTGCTTCCTGGAGGAGTTCTGGTGAAATTGACTATAAAGTGACAGTACGAAGCCATCTACTCAGTGCCTGCCTAGGAGAATAAAATCTGTAGCTGACTTCCAGAGTATGTAAAAAATAGTGTGAAAAGGGGTTGGTTTTTTTTTTTTTTAAGTCCCCCCAAAAAGTATGTGAGACTTAATTTTAGAGATGTCTTTGTGGTTTCTGTTTGTGGGACAGTTTATGTCAAGAGTAGTAAGTTCTAGATCTCTTAAGTGGTGATCTCTGATTTTAGGCACTGTTTCTGAAAGGCTTACTAGGGAATCAGTGGGAGATAGTCTTTAACTGTATAAAATGGTTTTCTTCATTCTGACATTAAATGAAAGTAGATGAAAAGCTTCCCGGGTGGCTTAGTGGTTAAAAAAAAAAAAATCTGCCTGCCAATGCAGAAGACATGGGTTTGATCCCTGGGTGGGGAAGATCCCTTGGAGAAGGAAATGGCAACCCACTCCAGTATTCTTGCCTAGAGAATTGCAGGGATGGAAAGGAGCCTGGTGGGCTACAGTCCATGAGGTCGCAAAGAGTTGGACACGACTGAGTGACTAAGACACACACACATAGTATTTTATTAGCATTTTTAGCATGATTAAATGCAAAAACATTACACTTTCCATGGCAAAACCTCATCATATAAACTGATTCAACATAACCAGAATTAAGATTTAAAATGTAGAGAATTTAGAAATTCAGGTTTTCCTACGATGTTTTCTTGGACCACCTTTTAATATAAATATAATTGATTGCTTTTCATCCAATTTGTGTTTGTGCATGCTCAGTCTTTATTTAAACTCTAAATTATATGGTGCCTATACAAGCAAAAATAGGAGTACTCAAAGATAAATCGATTGCTAATTTTTATCCTAAGTCTGGTTAAGAAGGTACTTATGGCGTGTTAGTTCCCATTCAGTCCATTTGTTACTCTGGATATTCTAAGTTGTATCATTTCATCAAGCTAGAGTATCAGAAACTTGCATTCATTTTTTGAGGTTTATAGGCCTGTCATGTGCCACAGTGTTTAGATGTTGGCGGGGCAGTGGTCTCTGTCCTTACTGTTTGCTGCAACTATAAGGTTATGTTTATAGTGGAGAGGAAATTGATAAAACTCATGTTTACACAGTGTAGTACACTAAGTGCCACCCTAGGTGGTGTTGCACAAGTGCTGTGGACTCAGGTAGGTAGACACTGCAGGGGGTCAGGAAAAGCTTTCCAAAAGAGGTAAAGTGGACTGTAAAAAGACTTAGAAATGTTAATTTAGTCAAGAGATGGGTGAAATGGCATTTAGCCAGAGGGATTAGTGTGTGTAGTGACCCAGATAGGGAGAATGGCAGAGCTAGAAGGGGAGGTAGGGAGGAGAATTGAAAAGATTTGACTGCAGATACAGGTAGAGACCCATTGGATTTAAGGGCCATTTTAAATTTGAACAATTCTACGAAGACTTTGGAGATAATATCTTGGAAAGATTTAGAACATTATTGTCCAGGAACCCTTAACATAATTACTGTGAGTCGCTTTCCCTGGATTGTGTTGGAGTTAGACACATGACTTTCCTTGAAGGATTGACTAAAAAATGAGATTATGAAACCTTGCATCTGCTAAGCAAGTCATTGAGTATATTTTCTATTACAACTCTTGGGTTCTCTATAATACTGTTTGTAAGAATTTTCTTTTAAAGCTTAGTGTTAGAAATAAGGTTATAAGGTTATCTTTAAAAAAAAAAAAAAAAGGAAATAAGGTTGTCTCCAAGGAATTGGATACAGAGAATTTCATTGTATAATATACTGTGTCCCGCCATCTTTATGACTTTAGAAGTTAAACTTGAGTTTACTTACTATTTTAGTTATTTAATATTTGTTTAGATATTTTCCTAATTAGTTTTTTTTGTGTATATTTCCTATGAGTCACTTGGTGTGTCTTCCAAAATTTTTTATTTTGTATAGAGTGAATTTCATTTAGATTATACTTGACTATTTCTACCACAGGCACTTTTTTTGGTATGTACCTTCATGCTGCTGCTGCTGCTAAGTCTGCTTCAGTCGTGTCCGACTCTGTGCGACCCCATAGACGGCAGCCCACCAGGCTTCCCTGTCCCTGGGATTCTCCAGGCAAGAACACTGGAGTGGGTTGCCATTTCCTTCTCAATGTACCTTCATAGTCCTTGAAACTAACATACATTTGGTTTCTCTTTTCAGACACTGCAGTGTAAGTGTTTTTGAGTTTTTGTTGTTTTCTAAGTGAGAGCTTAGGTTTTTTGTTTTGCTTCTTAACTTATGTATCTTTAGGAAATTAGTATGGTCATCTCAATTTAAAGTGATTGGGAAGCAGATCACCAGTTCAAGGCTTGTTCTTGAATATTTGAGGAACCTGTTTAAAAAAATAACAATTCATACTCATCACCTAAAAGATTTCTTTATATTTAGTTCAAAATTTTGTACTGCTCATATTTTTCTTACACTATTCATGATAGTCATAATAAACTAAACATTTTAAAAACTTAACTGTCACAGGTTATGACTTTTCCTAGAGAAAAGAAAATCGAAATAGATAACTCGTTCATTTTTCTTTCTTTTTTGGGGGGGGGTGGCTAGACTAGAATGACTGCAGGAGAAGGCAGTGGCACCCCACTCCAGTACTCTTGCCTGGAAAATCCCATGGACGGAGGAGCCTGGTAGGCTGCAGTCCATGAGGTCCCTAAGAGTCGGTCACGACTGAGCGACTTCACTTTGACTTTTCACTTTCATGCATTAGAGAAGGAAATGGCAACCCACTCCAGTGTTCTTGCCTGGAGAATCCCAGGGACGGGGGAGCCTGGTGGGCTTCCATCTATGGGGTCGCACAGAGTCGGACACTATTGAAGCGACTTGGCGGCAGCAGCAGAATGACTGCTTCTCAAAATATCATCTTTTGTGTTAACATGTTTATAGGAAGTTACAATCATACTAGGTTAAAGTGAAGCAGATTTATTTATTTATGCATGTGTACATGCCACACTTCAGGGCTGGTGGAATCTTAGTTCCCCAACCAGGGATGAAACCTAGGCCCTCAGCAGATGAAGTGCGGAGTTCTAACCACTGGACTGCTAGGGGATTCCCAGTTAAGCAGTTTTAATTGTGGGACATCTCAGAGCCTTTACTATGCTAATATCACAGAGAATGGATTCCAGAATGACCATCTGCTAAGCTTGCAAAAGAACAAATGGGTGCTGGGGAGCAGCGAGTTCTAAGTGTATTGGACAAGGAGTCTCTTACTTTAAAGAATGCTGTGCGTTGGTGATTAAGAAACACACTTTGGAAAATTTTTGTCTGAAGAAGAAAATCTTTTAAAAGTTGCACTAAAATCTGCTGCTTAAAATGGTTTTTCCTTTTCCAGTTGTCTCATACCATGAATTCAAATGATTTCCTTTAATTCTCTGTTACAACCTAATTAAGATTTTTTGAGTTATTTCCACTTGGTGCTATGTCGCTTCTAATTGATAATGTGTAACAATTGAAAATTTCTAGATCACCATTAGAGACAGGTCTTCATTTGTTGGGCATTCAACCTAGTACTAAAATGAATTGAAAATAGCACAAGATTGCTTGCTCTCTGTTTTGTGATAAAGTTTCTAAACTGTAATAGATTTAAACTGTATTAATATAGAACCTATTTTTTAAAAACAATTTATTTCGCTAACAAGCCTTAGAACACAGAAATACAAAAGCATGAAGCCAGCAGTACCCAGTCTCCTACCAAACTTGGGTGTTTATTTTTTCATACTCCACACAAACATATACATTGCCCCTCTTTTGTTAAAACTTGGATCAGATTACACACCTCAGGCAACTTGGTGTTTTTATTTAATATTATGGATATTTTATTAGTACATGTAACTTTAATTTTAATCTGTAATAGTGCATGACTTTTTATTTTTGCTAACCCCTTTTTTTTGTTTGTTTAGGTTTTATTTTTGAACTACTGCAAGCAAATGTTGCAGTAAATAACCATTATTCAGTTCATCCTTTTATGTTGTTTGTGTAAGTTAAATTACCAGAAGAGAAATAACTGTGTCGAAGGATTATATATTGATTCTCAAACACACAAAAAATATATTCACTCATTATGATGAGTTAATACACTAGAGAGGACTTATATTGCAATTTTACATGCTATCTAGTCTCCTCCATAACCTTATGAGGGAAACATTGTTACTCTCATTTGCAAATGGGGAAAGAGAAACAGAGTTCAAGTGCTTTGAGTTCATTTAGCTACTTAGAGGCAAACATGGTGCCATATTCTAGATCTTTTAGTTCTGGTTTCTGTTTCTGTTATGCCATGATGAATGATACAAAACTTTTAGTTGGAAAATCATTAGGGTCCTTGTGAATAAACCCTTGTACAAAAAAGATCTTCATGACCCAGATAATCACGATGGTGTGATCACTCACCTAGAGCCAGACATCCTGGAATATGAAGTCAAGTGGGTCTTAGGAAGCATCACTACGAACAAAGCTAGTGGAGGTGATGGAATTCTAGTTGAGCTATTTCAAATCCTGAAAGATGATGCTGTGAAAGTGCTGCACTCAATATGCCAGCAAATTTGGAAAACTCAGCAGTGACCACAGGACTGGAAAAGGTCAGTTTTCATTCCAATCCCAAAGAAAGGCAATGCCAAAGAATTCTCAAACTACCACACAATTGCACTCATCTCATACGCTAGTAAAGTAATGCTCAAAATTCTCCAAGCCAGGCTTCAGCAATACGTGAACCATGAACTTCCAGATGTTCAAGCTGGTTTTAGAAAAGGCAGAGGAGCAAGAGATCAAATGGCCAACATCTGCTGGATCATCGAAAAAGCAAGAGAGTTCCATAAAAACATCTATTTCTGCTTTATTGACTGTGCCAAAGCCTTTGACTGTGTGGATCACAATAAACTGTGGAAAATTCTGAAAGAGATGGGAATACCAGACCACCTGACCTGCCTCTTGAGAAACCTGTATGCAGGTCAGGAAGCAACAGTTAGAACTGGACATGGAACAACAGACTGATTCCAGATAGGAAAAGGAGTACATCAAGGCTGTATATTGTCATCCTGCTTATTTAACTATGCAAAGTACATCATGAGAAACGCTGGGCTGGATGAAGCACAAGCTGGAATCAAGATTGCTGGGAGAAATATCAATAACCTCAGATACGCAAGTGACACCGCTCTTAAGGCAGAAAGTGAAGAGGAACTAAAAAGCCTCTTGATGAAAGTGAAAGAGGAGAATAAAAAGTTGGCTTAAAGCTCAACATTCAGAAAACTAAGATCATGGCATCCGGTCCCATCACTTCATGGGAAATAGATGGGGAAACAGTGGCAGACTTTATTTTTCTGGGCTCCAAAATCACTGCAGATGGTGATTGCAGCCATGAAACTAAAAGACGCTTACTCCTTGGAAGGAAAGTTATGACCAACCTAGACAGCATGTTAAAAAGCAGAGACATTACTTTATCAACAAAGGTTCGTCCAGTGATCGTGTATGGATGCTAGAGTTGGACTATTAAGAAAGCTGAGCGCCAAAGAATTGACGCTTTTGAACTGTGGTGTTGGAGAAGACTCTTGAGAAACCCTTGGACTGCAAGGAGATCCAGCCAGTCCATCCTAAAGGAGATTAGTCCTGGATGTTCATTGGTAGGACTGATGTTGAAGCTGAAACTCCAGTCTTTGGCCACCTGATGCAAAGAGCTGACTCATTTGAAAAGACCCTGATGCTGGGAAAGATTGTGGGCAGGAGGAGAAGGGGACGACAGAGGATGAGATGGTTGGATGGCATCACCGACTCGATGGACGTGAGTTTGAGTAAACTCTCGGAGTTGGTGATGAACAGGGAGGCCTGACGTGCTGCGGTTCATGGGGTCGCAGAGAGTAGGAGACAACTAAACTGAACTGATACTGATACAGGTGGTTTGGTATGTATTAGGGTCTCAACCATATCTGCAAAGGCAAGCATTACTTGGAGAGTAGAAGGAAAGAAAGAAAGAAAGTGAAGTTGCTCAGTCGTGTCCGACTCTTTGCGACCCCGAGGACTGTAGACTACCAGGCTCTTCCATCCTTGGAATTCTCCAGGCAAGAATATTGGAGTGGGTTGCCATATCCTTCTCCAGGGGATCTTCCCAACCCAGAGATCAAACCCGGGTCTCCGCGTTGCAGGCAGACGCTTTACCCTCTGAGCCACCAGGAAAGCCCCGCCAAATCTATGCCTGTCTCCCTTCTAGGACTAATTCAGATAAGTCTTAGGTGGGATGTGTTTTTAATTTTCGAACCTTTTATCTAGATTCTCATGCACTGTGCGGATTTGATAATCAGTGACCTTAACATTGAGATGCTCATATCCCTGAGGGGTACATGACGAATTTTCAAAATGTTAGCACGTTTAGTTTTCTGAGGGTCAGTTAACAGGTCCTCGCTGTATGTACTGATAAAAGCACATCTTTGACCCTAGGTCTTCATGTGGTGTATTTTACCCCAGGTGGGCTTCCCTGGTGGTTCAGATGGTAAAGAATCTTGCCTGCAGTGCAGGAGACCTGGGTTCGATCCATGGGTTGGAAAGATCCCCTGGAGAAGGGAATGGCAGCCCACTCCAGTATTCTTGCCTGAAGAATCCCATGGACAGAGGAGCCTGGCGGGCTACAGTCCATGGGATCGCAAACAGTAGGACACAAGTGAAAGATTAACACCCCAGGTAATTAAGCCTTTGAGACTCCAAACTTAGAGGTAGCTTCCTGTAGTGATTAACCTTATTGATTCACATTGATGATAGAATGAGATAATAGCCAAGAACTGGAGTGTTTTGACTTTCTTTGGGAATTTCTGAATTAGATCAATGATAGTCTTGAGTGGTAGGAGTAATTGTGATTTTTTTTTTAAGCCAGTTCCCTTCTTCTTCTCTAACCTTTTGTCAAAGAATACTTACAAAGAACAATACTGTGAAATGTTTTGAAAACTAGAAATATGTAAATAAGACTGTAAAATATGTTGAATTTAAATGTATGGATTTTTTTGCTCCATTTTTTTGAACACTTTGGAGGAGTATATAGAAGAATTAGGGTAAAAATAAGTGCTAACCACAAGTACAATTCCTTTAAATCAGATGATAGAATATTTAGATTTACAAATTGGATTTCCTTTTTTTTTTTAACCCAAAATGTCGTGAAAGTGTGTCTAGAGGTAATTGCTATAGTAGGTATGGTTATACATGTAAATTGCATCATAACATCTTTAAAACCCTTAGAAGTTTACAGATAAGGGGCAGGATTGAACTTGGGCCCCAGAGCAGTGAAAACACCAAGTCATAACCATTGGTTCTTCAGGGAATTATGGAGAATATTTTCTTTTAAGTGATGCTTAATTTACTGAAAAGCTGTTTTTCTGTTATGTTTCTTTATAACTCATGATACCTTTTTCATGTATAGATGTATGTATATTTGAGTTCTACCATATAAAAACCATTGATTTCCAAGCTAACTTGCCTAGTGATTTTTAATATGTATATATTTTAAACATTTTTAAAATATAGGTATTCAAAGAGTATAGAACTATAAAATACAAATCATGCATATCTCTTTCCTGACATGACCACTATTAGTGGTTGTATCGCTCTATTTGCCATGTATACATACGTATGCGTGTGTGCTGCTTTTACAGAAGTGGAATGATAGAATCACTGGTTTTTACCTTCCTCACTGGTTTTTACCTTCCCTTTTCACTTAATAGTCTAAAATTTTTTCATGTATGCATAAATATACCCATCTCATGCTTTTAATGGGTGTATAGTTGATAATTTTATCATTTGCTTTCCCTCCTTTTAAAGTATTTAGGATCCTTTTGCTCTCTCCCTCATGACTGTTAACATTTCACACAACACTGGCACAACCAGAACAGTATGCAAAATTTTGGTACATAATTCTGATGAGGTTTTAAATTCTCAGGGATAAGATGATATTAATATATTGAAAAACACAAATTAAATGTTGGGAGAATTGAGAAAAAGATTATTTGGAGGAGGTTTTAATGGAGAAAGTGGCATTTGAGCCAGACAAATCCAAAGAGGTTTGTAGGATTTGCACATGAAGAGATAAGATGACAGAGCTGTCCAAGGGACTGGAATAGTTCAACAAAAGGAAAGTTGGGGAAGAGAGTGATGGTTTATGCTTGGTTGGTGTGGAAAATAGCATGGAGCATTTGGAGTCTTTATATTATTGAATCCTTTGCCATTTTAGTAGCTTTGTCTACTAGGATAGGGAAGTTGAGCACAGTTTCCTTGTTTGTAATTACTATAATACCTACTTTGCTGGAATGCAGTGAGAATTAAATATAACATGCCTACTATGATCGCTGGCATAAAATCAAGTGCTCAGTAAATTCTGTTTTCTCTTTAAGGGATGGTGTCTGATAGAAATTAGTCCAGAGAGGTTTATGCTCATTTGGAAATAGTTCTTTGTTGTTGTTGTTTTTAATTTCATATACTCCTTGTCAAAACTACGATTGAGGAAATAGGTGATATTAGGTTTAAACAACAGCTTGGATCATAAGTCAGTTAACCTTGTAGAATGTAACCCCCTTTACAAGCTGCAGTTGATAAATGTTTTGTTTCAAGGTGTGTGGGAGGGTGTCCAAAACTTGCCTATCCCTCAGAGCCCAGCTTAAATACTTAACAAGGCTGCTGGTCATATTGTTAATCTTGTTAAACTTACTATGGAAATTTTCAAACTCAAGTAAAATAGTATAGTATACCTTGGACTACTAGATCATCCATGTTCAACATTGTATGAAATCTTTATACCTGTATTTTACTTTTTTTAAGTATTTCAAAGGAAATCCCAGACAATAGCTAGTTTAAGCATAAATTCTCATGCTTATGAGAACTTAGTAAAAAATACAATCTTACTATTATTACTGCTAACAAAATTCCTTAATATCATCTAATACCCATTCTATATCTAGATTTCTCTGATTTTCTCAGAAGTCTTTTTTTATAGTTGGTTTGTTAGAATCAGGATTCAAGCAAGGTTTATACAATATATTTGACTTTTAAACCTGTAGTTTATATAATAGTCCTTCCTCTCCCCTCCTTATAACAAAATTTCATAGATAGTGAAATGAGGTGAATTTTTTTCTTTTTTCTGTATTCTGGATTGGGCAGTTATGTCCTTGTGTTATTTATTGATTTTACGTGTTCTCTTTCTCATATTCTAATAAATCAGTATTTAGATCTAGCAGCTTTCTTAGATTGATGTTTACGGATTAACTTTTTTTTAAAAAAGCACTTTTCTTCATTCGTGGTGGTGCTGTTTCTTATTACATATATCATGAGGCATATAAATGCTTGTTCCACTTTCAGAATTTATATTATATATAAAAATGTTAACTTAGAAATACTGCTTTTTGAGGGCACTCATGTAATAATTTACATTGGATATTTCACATGTATATTGGACTGATTAGAACCACTTTGAGTTATCTAATAGTTATCTTCATTTTCCATCTAAGTTATGTGACCTACTGCTCTCAGGTGATATGTAAAAGTATCAAGAACTAGCACTGAGGTTGTTTTAGTGTGTAGATTTTCTCTGAGCAGTATTCTGTTTTTTGGAAAGAAATTTCAATAATCAGTGTTTTATTTCTTAACCAACGGAGAGAATGCCTTGTAATATAAGAGACTTTGTAAGGGCTATATATAGTGATTCTCCTTCGGGAGAATTCTAAGGAAAAAATACCTCGCCCTACAGCTGCAAGTATGTAAGTATGTATTTATCCCCCCATTGTGTTTCCTTGAGAGTATATCTGAGATTGCGCCTCAAAGGGCTAAAAGTATTCTTGCACATAAATATTTGGTAAATTTTTATTTAATGTCTTAATGCTTGTGCTGGAACAATCTTAATTTCTAATCTTAGAAGATTTAAGCTAGGGTCTTTGAAGATATCTAGTTTCTGGGAGTCTGTATATTGATAAGGGGCTTCCCTGGTGGCTCAGAGGTTAAAGCATCTGCCTGCAATGCGGGAGACCTAGGTTCAATCCCTGGGTTGGAAAGATCCCCTGGAGAAGGAAATGGCAACCCACTCCAGTATTCTTGCCTGGAAAATCCCATGGACAGAGGAGCCTGATGGGCTATACTCCACGGGGTAGCAAAGAGTCAGACACGACTGAGCGGGCCAGGTTTTATTCAGAAGGTAAAATTTGACTTTTCCTTAATATTGTTGAGTCAGTTATACAGTACTGTTCTTAATGGTAGTAAAACAAGTATGTCATTCCCCCATGAAGTACATGGACAAATGAGTAGCATATATCAAAAAAAATTTGTGGCTCTTGGTTCAGCCACCACCTAAGTGACTTGTTTAACACCACTAGAAAAGTGTGTGGTTCAGTTTGTTCCCCCAGATAAATAACAAATGACTAGATGTTGATGGTGATTCCTAGAGACTTCAAATGTTAAGTTGGTGAAAGCTAATTGTCTACCAGAAATAAACACAAACCTGGATTTAGTTTACCTTTGTCATATGGATAAGAAGAGGCATTGCTAAACATTAATTTTGTTGGAAAATTTGCAAAAGTGATTTCCTGTGCTGAAGAGACTAAGATATTAAGGACTTTAGTACCTATTTTCAATGCTCAGAAGCTCAGTCGTGTCCGACTCTTTGTGACTTCATGAACTGTATAGTCCACCAGGCTTTTCTGTCCATGGGATTCTCCAGGCAAGAATACTGGAGTGGGCTGCCATTTCTTTCTCCCCTGTTTTCACTGGATACTACTAATTAATGCTAAATGATTATGTTTGTTAAAATCAGTCCAAGGAGTTTGACTACTATAGGAATATTTTATTAGCAGCTTAAGTTACTCTTTGTGTATATTGACTTATGTCAATCAATTAAGTTTTAATGTACTTTGTTCTTGTAGTTGGTTCTTGGGGTAGCAACAGCCTCTCTGTATTAGAGGACCAATTTGGAGAAGTAGTGCCAATGGGAAGTTGCACTCATTTTATGCGGTAAATGTTTTCTGCTGCTGCTAAGTCGCATCAGTCGTGTCCAACTCTGTGCAACCCCATAGACGGCAGCCCACTAAGCTCCACCGTCCCTGGGATTCTCCAGGCAAGAACACTGGAGTGGGTTGCCATTTCCTTCTCCAATGCATGAAAGTGAAAAGTGAAAGTGAAGTTGCTCAGTCATGTTCGACCCTCAGCGACCCATGGACTGCAGCCTTCCAGGCTCCTCCATCCATGGGATTTTCCAGGCAAGAGTACTGGAGTGGGGTGCCATTGCCTTCTCCAGGTAAATGTTTTCAGTTGTACATAAAGTCTGAGGAAGAGCCTTGTTCATGTCTGTTAAAATGAACATTGTGCATAAATGAAGGCACGTATAAACAGTCACTATCCAGCTATTAGATGATTTCATGATCTGAATTTTGGGCTTCCCAGATGGCGCTTTATTTTTTTGGCTCCAAAATCCCTACAGATGGTGACTGCAGCCATGAAATCAAAAGACACTTGCTCCTTGGAAGAAAAGTTATGACCAACCTAGACAGCATATTAAAAAGCAAAGACATTACTTTGTCAACAAAGGTCCATCTAGTCAAGGCTATGGTTTTTCCAGTAGTCACGTATAGATGTGAAAGTTGGACTACAAAGAAAGCTGAGCAGAGAGGAATTGATGCTTTTGAACTGTGGTGTTGGAGAAGACTCTTGAGAGTCCCTTGGACTGCAAGGAGATCCAGCCAGTCCATCCTAAAGGAAATCAGTCCTGAATATTTATTGGAAGAACTGATGTTGAAGCTGAAACTCCAACACTTTGGCCACCTGATGTGAAGAAGTGACTCATTGGAAAATAACCCTAATGCTGGGAAAGATTGAAGGTGGGAGGAGAAGGGGACAACAGAGTATGAGCTGGCTGGATGGCATCACTGACTCAATGGACATGAGTTTGAGTAAACTCTGGGAGTTGGTGATAGACCAACTGCAGCCTGGCGTGCTGCCGTCACTGGGGTCGCAGAGTTGGACATGACTGAACTCAGGTGGCACTAGTGATAGAGAACCTGCCTGCCAATGCAGGATATAGAAGAGATGTGGGTTAGATTCCTGGGTCAGGAAAATCCCCTGGAGAAGGGCATGGCAACCCACTCCAGTATTGTTGCCTGGAGAATCACATGGACAGAGGAGCCTGGTGTGCTGTAGTCATTGGGGTCACAGAGTCAGACACGACTGAAGCGATTTAGCATGCGTGATCTGCATGCATGCTAAATTTACATTTCCTAAAATGATCTTTTCATTGAATATATATTGAGCATTTTGGTGGCTAAGATAGTTCATCACCCCTTTAATTGCAGAGTTTAATAACTACTATGGTTTTAAAATAGAACTAATTATACTGCTGTGAAAATGTGATTAGTATTATGTGCTGGTGCTTTAATACCTTTTATTGTAGCTCTAAATGGTTTTTGCCCCCCAGCTATTTTTTATGGTGTGCTCAGTCTCTCAGTTGACTCTTTGTGACCCTGTGTACTGTAGCCCACCAGGTTCTCTGTTCATGGAATTTTCCAGGCAGGGATACTGGAGTGGGTTGCCATTTCCTATTCCAGTTTTTTATGGTAGGCATATGGTAAGGAATTGGATCAGATGTTCCGTGAGAAAATAATGTATATTCTTGGTTCATTATGCAGACTATTTGTAAACTTTGGTTTATGCATTAGTACATACGAAAACTCAAAAAATTTAACCAAGTTGTTATTTATGGTACTTTATCTGTTTTTCTTACATAATTAGTAATAATGCTGTCCACAGAAAAATTAGCTAAAACTGTTCACTTTTAAAACCTAATAAGGCACTCTTTTGTGACAGTTGTGTTAAAGACTCATAACCTCAAACATTATAGCTTTTTAGTTCATATTTACCTCAAGATTATACCGTCTTGGCCATAGATAAGTTTCTATTATGTATTAGATAAGTTTCTATTATATATTTTCTGTATTAGCAAATTGTAATTGTTTAAGGAAATAAGCTTCATGGCTTAATGCAAGCCAGAAAAATTGAAAACAGACTTTACACCCCCAAGCAGTATAGTGTGTGCCATAATTTTTGGATACATTTTCCTGAAGGGAACATAGTTCAGTGTTATTTAACTGAGAGCCTGCTACTTCATTGCTTGTTGGAAGAAATCGGTTGTTTGCTTTCTCCCTTACATCTAACCATGCAGGGGAGAGTTGTTACATTATATCCAGATTGTTTTCCCTTGCCCTCAGTTGATTCCAGCAGACATAGTGGTTCGACATAACAGTTTGGTGTTTTGCAAAAATTTTAGTCCTCCTTAGTGGCATATGTATGACCCGCTGCTCCTGCAGCTTCATTTTAATATGAAGTTTATTGCAGAAGAATTGAAACAGTGTTTATTTTCTTTCTGTCCCATTATTTTGCTCATTTTCTCATCCATTCTCTTTCTTATGATTGAAATAAATTACACCCTAAACTGAAAAGCTGAGCTTGAGTCTTGTTTTGTGGGTTTTGTTTTAAAGTCTTTTCCCTGTAACCTACCCACGTTATTGAAAGGAAATGATAACACCACCTACGTTTAAATGTAATCTGAAATCCTTATTCATTATTAAAATAAAAATGTTCATGGGGGTAGTATAAACGGAAAGGTTGAAAACAAAGCTCTGATGCTTAAATTTGGGTTTGCTCGAATTTGAGAGTGGATTATCTGCATTTGATGTTTTGTGAAGCAATCAAGAGTAAATGCAGTAGAGCCCAGGTCAGCAAAGCTTGGCCTACATGTCAGATCTGGCCCAGCACCTGTTTTTGTTTGAACTGCTCTCTAGGATTCACTTTTAGAATTTTTAATTGTTGAGGGGAAAAAAAGAAATAAGATTTTGTGACACATCAAAAAATACGGTATTCAGACTTCACTGTTCATAAATAAAGTTTTATTAGGACACATCTGTGCTCATTCATTTTCTTATTGTCCATGGCTCCTTTTGTGCTACAAATGTATCTTGAGAAGCTGAGGGACCATATGACCTGTAAAGCCTAAAATGTATATATACTGTCCATCAGTTTCTTTACAGAAAAAATTAGTTGATCTCTGCACTAGGGCATGATTCACCACAAAAGTATGTGGATCCATAGAACTAAGAGACATCTCTCAGTCTAGAGTCTCTTTTAACTTATGACCTCATCTATTTGGACCATAGATGAAAACTTAGAAGTAAAAGTAAGTGAAAGGGGGACTTCGGTAAAGCTCTGATGCTTTTACTTCTGAGAAAATGTTAAGACTCTTCTTCCTATTTTTCCTTCTGAATAAAAGTCTTCTCTCATTTGTATATTGTACAGGCTAATTATAATAACATAAAAATAGATGGAACAAATTGTGCTCTGATCACTTAAGGACTGTACAGATATTGGTATATTTCCTTTTGCTCTTTCTTAACGTTGCTATTATTAATATAAGCATTTCCTTACAAACTCAAATATTGTTAATAGCTACACAATACTTTATTTATACTTGTGTTTTATCACTTACTGTGAGACAGTTATGCAGTTTATACTTTCAGGATCTGTAAGCAACACTACTACAAACATTTTTCTACATAAAACCTTTTTATATTTAGGTTTTATTCTTCTGATTGATTTTCAAAGTAAGGGAGACTGGTTCAGGAGATAAGAACTTATATATATGATACCAAATTGCTTTCCTAAGAAAGCATTGAAACTTTAGAATATGTGTTTGTGTTTGTTAGAGGTAGTTTCCTTCTTAGAGCTTATTGACTCTTAAAAATCTGCCATAGTTATCTGAGGCTACAGTTTACTGCAGATTAAAGGCAACCTAAGTAGAAAGGTCAGAAGTAATATGTTCCAAGTCAAGTAGTATTGAACCTGAAAACAAGGCAGGAGGCTGAAATACTAACAGAAGGTTTCCTACCAGAGACACAAACATTGAGCAACCTAAGAATTTCAGAAATAGTATATATGATGCTTTTAATAATAACAACTAGTTACTTGTTGAGCACTTTTTATTGATCACTCACAAAACACTTGGATACATTTGATCTTCACAACAGATAAGATTTAGAGATTAGGCAGAATTTAAGACTCAAAACTCTGTATTCTGAATCTAAATCACGTATTATTTGTACTCTACCACATCATCTTAGGAACTTCCCTGGTGGCTCAGCGGTAGAGAATCTGCCTGCAGTGCAGGAGCCTCAGGAGACACGGATTTGATCCCTGGGTCAGAAAGATCCCCTGGAGAAGGAAATGGCAACCTACTCCAGTATTCTTGCCTGGAGAATCCTACGGACAGAGGAGCCTAACCGGCTACAGTCCATGGGGTTGCAAAGAGTCGGACACGACTGAAGCCACTTAGTATGCACACACATTACCTTGCATGTAAAATTTATTCACAATGGTTTCTTCAGGATTGCAGAATAATGAATCCATTTTTATAACTATTTTCCTAAGTAACAAGAATCTTTATATTTTTTGGCCCTAGTGGAATAATTAATCTTAATAAGGACAGTCTGTTCTCACAGATAAGTAAGATGTCACATAGAAGTTTTTTTTTTTTTTTAAATACCTGTAATTGGTATGGTATTTGTGTATTGAGCCCAGACTTCAGGGCTTAATATCATTTAATGTATGTTCATAAATTGAATTATGAAGTCAGTTATATGGCTGCATTGTCAAATTGGTAGCATTTAAATGGAAGCATTTCTAAGAAATTAGAACACCTCTTTAGGTGATTGAAAATACTTGATTCCTGATAGTATGTTAGCAGTATCCCGAAGCTTTCAGATGATTGGCCATTAGGTTTGGGAAACAGTTAATGCTTGGAAGAAGTTGAGGCTGTAATGGGATGGGAGATCTGAAAATACAAGGTCTGTAAGATACATGGTATAGGAGAAAGTAAAATCACAGATGTAAAAAAGATTATAAAGAACACTGAGTTTAGGGCTGTATGGAGATCTTAAGAAGTACTTGCAAAAAAATAAAATGAACCCTTCCCCGATTTAGGAAATTTTAAAGAAACAATGGAAGTCAAAGATGGTTTGAGCAGACCATACTAGACATTACAGTGAATTGTTCACGGTTAGATGTAGAACTTTGATTGCATGACTGAGAAATGTAGGACACATTTGGCCTGAGATTCCCTTTACTTACAATTGGGGTCCCTCCAGAATACATTTATGAATGTACAGTTGTTCATCCGTATCTGCAGGGCATTGTTCCAGGGGCCTCCCTAGCCCAATACCAACGTCTGAAGATGCTCAAGTTCCTTATGCAAAGTGGTGTGGTATGTGCATATAATCTGGGTGCACACTGCTGCTGCTGCTAAGTCGCTTCAGTCGTGTCCGACTCTGTGTGACCCCATAGATGGCAGCCCACCAGGCTCCTCCATCCCTGGGATTCTTCAGGCAAGAACACTGGAGTGGGTTGCCATTTCCTTCTCCAACAGGGTGTACTTTAAATCATCTCTAGATTACTTATAGTATCTGTTACAATGTCAGCGTTATGTAAATAGGTGCCAGCCCTCAGGGAATTTGATTGTGGGAACTCTCTGAAATTTTTTTCATACTTTTGATCCCTGGTTGGTGAAACAAGCAGATGTGGATGGATATTGAGGGCCAGCTGTAGATGTTGGGTGATAAAAGAGTGCTTTGATCTCGAACTTCTGTTTTAAATCCATGTCATGATGGTATGGCTAGAGATATTTATTATAGTTAGGTATTGGATGTGCATGTAAATAGTTCATAAATCTAACTATTATGTTATCAAACCCATAATGAATTTTTTGCTTTAAGTGGGGGTATATATTTTGAAGAGATAAAGAGGAAAAAAAAAATAGTCCTTTGTACTTATTATGCACATACTTAGCATTTCTGGTGCTCTTCCTTCCTGATGATCTGAATTTCCCTTTAGCTTAAGAATTTTTAAAGGACTTTCTGAGGTGGAAATCTGTTTAGCAGGTTTTTTTCTTTTTAATCTATAAATGTCTTTTAAGCTTTATTCTTAAAGGATATTTTCACCAGATAAAAATTCTAGGTTAGCATTTTTTCTTCTTTCAGCCCTCTAAAGTCTTATCCTTTTTATTCTGGTTTCCATTGCTTCTAGTGTGAAGTCAGTGGTCATTCATCATTTTTCCCCATTTTGTAATTTTTTTCTCTGTCTGCCTTCAGGATTTTCTCTTTGTTCATCACTTTTCAGTGCATAGGGGTGAGGTTTTGTTTTTGTTTTTCCTATTTATTTTGCGTGGAGTTCATTGAGCATCGTGAATTTGTAAATTTTGCTTTCATCAAATATAAGGGGATTTCTGGCCATTATTTCTTCAAATAATTTTTCAACCTCATTAATTATTTCTCTTTCCTTTTTTTCCCCTTGTCAGATTGGAAATCACTATTGATCTGTGTTCAAATTCACTTTTTATTTTCAACTTACTGTTAAGTGATCAACCATCAGTCCTAAAGGAAATGAACCCTGAATATTCATTGGAAGGACTGATGGTGAAGCTCCACTTCTTTAGCCACCTGATATGAAGAGCTGACTCACTGGAAAAGACCCTGATGCTGGGAACGGTTGAGGGCAGCAGGAGAAGGGGGTGACAGAAGATGAGATGGATAGCATGGTTGAATAGCATCACCAACTTAATGGACCTGAGTTTAAGCAAACTGTGGGAGATAGTGAAGGACAGGGAAGCCAGGCGTGCTGCAGTCCATGGGGTCAGGCAGTCAGAGACAACTTAGCAGCTGAACAACAGCAACTGTTGAGTGCAGGCAGTGAAATTTTTAAAAGATATTTTTCAGTTTTAGATGGTCCATTTGATATAGTTTTGCTTTTTTCTTTGTGCTGGAATTTATTTTTTCATTTATTAGTGTGTTTTTCCTTTCATCTTTGAGCACAGATTTATAATAGTTATTTTAAGATCTTTGCTAATTCTAACCTCTAGGTCATCTTGGGGTTGGTCTTTTATTAGTTGACTTTTTCCTTAGTCAAGGTCACACGTTCCTGTTTTTCTATGTGTCTCGTAATTTTGGATTGTTTTAGTCTTTATGATTGTTTTTGTTCTCATGGAACTCAAACCCCAAATTTCCATAACTTCTGTGGACATCAGCAGCAGACATTTCTCCTTAGTCCTTTTATCCATAATTGGGCTGTTTGGAGTCAGCCCCACACAAATGCAGTTCAGGGATTGTTTAAACATCTGAGTTGAATTTATGCACAAAATTCAGTTCTAGACTATCCTCCAGTTTGTTATTTTCCATTGCCTTCAATTTGTTTTTATATTTTTTTCAGTTGTTGTTTATTTACTAAGTCGTGTCCAACTCTTGTGACCCCATGGACTATAGCCTGTCAGGCTCCTCTGTCTGTGGGATTTCCCAGGCAAGAATACTGGAGTGGATTACCCTTTTCCTTTTCCAGGAGATTTCTGACCCAGAGATTGAACCCACGTCTCCTGCATTGGCAGGTGGCTTCTTTACCACTGCCACTAGGAAAGCCCATTTTGTCCAGAGTTAAATACAGGAGGTTTTGGCCTGATAGGAGCTACTCTTCCAATTACCAGAAAATGTGACTGATTTAAATTCTTTGAGGACAGTGATCATATTTTAATTCATTCTTTTCTCTGTAAAATCTTGCACATTGAATATGCCTAGTAAAAGCTTATTAATGGAAGGATGAATAAAGTTATCACTTTCTAAGAACTGTTAATGAATCCAGCTCTTCTACCAAGTTAAGAGAAAAGGATGGCTTATTTGCTATCCATATATCTTCCATATATCTTCTTTGATGTAATACCTGTTTAGATCTTTTGCCCATTTTTTAATTGGGTTGTTTGTTCTCTTATTTTTCTTAAAGAGTTTTAAGTATATCTCGGACACAAATCCTGTATCTGATATGATTTGCAGATATTTTCCTCCTATTTGTAGTTTGTTTTTTCTTTCTCTTTATCAGCATCTTTTGTAGAACATTTTTTTTTATTGCTGACATCAAGTTTTTAAACATAAGTTTTTCTTTTGTGGACTCTGCTTTTGATGTTGATCTAAAAACTCACTACCAAATGCAGGGTCACACAGCTTTGCTGTTTTCCTAGAAGTTTGATAATGTTAAGTGTTGCATTTAGGTGTATGATCCATTTTGAGTTAATTTTTATATCATGGTGTGTGTTGAAGTTCGTATTTTTTGCATATGGACATCCAGTTGTTCATGTACCATTTGATGAAACAATTGAAGAATTTTCTAATAGCTAACTTTTGAATGCTTACGTAACCAGACGTTTGTTTTATATTACCTAATTCACTTTTCACAGCGTGCCGTGTGGAAGCTGCTGCTGCTATTTTTCCATACAGAAATTGAGAAAAAATAATTTAGGTTAGTTGTTTAGAGTTACAGAACTACTACCTGTCAAAACTGTAATTTGAATCCAGTTCTCTCCCCTTCTAAGCCACGTTAAGGAGAAGATTCATATGGTCAGAGTACAATTTAGAAAAATGGTAGCTTATCACATTTTGGAGATTAGATTGTAGGGTGGGAAGATAGAAGATTGCAAGAGATGGTGGTGGTCTGACCAACCAGACAACTGAAAATTAGATTTAAATAAGGTAGGAGGTTGACTTTAATGATTGGATATTGGTGTAAGAAAGGAAATAATTTATAAGTGTAGAATACAGAAGAGTAAGACTGGAATTTCCTATGGTACCTCCAGGGAATGGAAGAAAGGAAATATTTGGAAATACTAAAGAGGAGAGAGATTTGGTTTATAAATACAAACTGGGAGTGAAGTCCTGTGGCTATACCATTTAAGTATCAAAGCACTTACAGTGGATGAGATTGCTTGGGCTAAAGAGTAGAATTCTGAGGAACACTGACACTTATGAGTTGAGTAGACAAATAGGAGTTTGTGAAGAAGCCTGAGGAGAAGTAACTAGACACATAAGAAAGTAAAAAGAATTGTAAGAGAATGCCTAACATCAGAATAGCCTTACAAGAAGAGAGGAAGTGCACTGTAATATCAAATACTGTGAAATTGTAAAGAGAGAGGACTGACTGGGAAAAATACTAAATAGGATTACATTGTAAGGCTCCAGAGTTTGAAGGCTGTGAATTTGTAGTGGCTTCAGTTTTGAATCGTTTTCTCCAGCGGTACTTAACATTAGCAGGCAAAGAGACTATGACTTAAGAACACATTGTCACATGAACGGTAAAAAGCAGTTTAAACTGTTAGAAATGGGAAAAGAAAAATATGCTGTAGTTTTAGTTTGAGGAGAAGGGACAAGAATTATTCTTGTTTTAAATTATGGTTGATTTACATTATTAGTTTCAGGTGTACAGCACAGTGATTGATTATGTTCATAAATTATACTCCATTGAAAGTTACTACAAGGTAACGACTAATTGCCTGTGCTGTACAGTATATCCTTGTTACTTATCTATTTTATACATAGTAGTTTGTATCTCTTAATCTTAGACCCCTAATTTGCATTCCCCCCTTTCCTTTGGTAACCAGTAGTTTGTATCTGTGAGCTTGTTTCTGCTTTGCATATATATTCATTTGTATTATTTTTAAAATTTCACTTATAAGTGATATCATGCAATACTTTCTGTGACTTACTTCACTAAGCATAATACTCTCAGCTTCATCCACATTACTGCAAATGGCAGTATTTTGTTCTTTTTATGATTGAGTAATAATCCATTGTGTGTAAACACCACATGTTTTTAATCCATTTATGTGTTGATAGGCATTTTGGTTGCTTCCATGTTTTGGCTATTGTAAACAGTGCTTCTATGAACATTGGGATACATGTATCTTTTCAAATTAGTATTTTCTAGTTAGATACCCAGGAGTGAAGTGTTTTGAGGAGCCAACATACTGTTTCCCTAGTGGCGGCTGTTTACGTTTCCACCAACAGTGTACAAGGCTTCCCTTTTCTCCACATCCTCTCCAACATTTGTTATTTGTAGATTTTTTGATGACAGCCATTCTGATAATTGTGAGGTGATAGTTCATTTTGATTTGCATTTTTCTAATAATTGGTGGTGTTGAGAATCTTTTCATGTGCCTGTTAACCACCTGTATTTCTTCTTTGGAAAAATGTCTATTCAGGTCTTCTGCCCATTATTTGATTTGAGGTGTAGGGTGTTTTTTTTGTTTGCAGGGGGTGGGTTTTGGTGTTTTTTTATGTGTGGTGTATGAGCTGTTTGTTTTGGATATTAACCCCTTGTCAGTCATATTATTTGCAAATATTTTTCTCCCATTCTGTTGGTTGTCTTCTCAGTCTGTCGATTTTCCTATACAAAAAGCTTTTAATTAGATCCCATTTGTTTATTTCTGCTTTTATTTTGTCTTAGGAGACAGATCTAAAAAATACTGCTGTGATTTATGTCAGAGTGTTCTGCCAGTGTTCTCTTCCAAGAGTTTTATGGTTTCAAGTCTTACATTTAGGTCTTTAATTCATTTTTAGCTCATTTTTTATGTTATATGAGATAATATTCTAACCTCAGTGTTTCATGTGTAACTAACTGTCCAGTTTTCCCAGCTTGTTAAAGATACTGTCTTCTTTCCATTGTATACTCTTGCCTCCTTTGTTGTAGATTAATTGGCTGTAAGTGCATGGGTTTATTTCTGGGCTCTTTATTCTGTTCCATTATCTCTGTTTTTATTTTTGTGCCATTTCCATGCTGTTTTGCTAATTGTAGGGAAAGGAATTGTTTTTAAGGGAACTTTTGAATATTAAAAAATATCAAAGCTGATTAATTTTTTATCATTGGTATAAGATCTACAAATAATTTTGAGAAATTTTGAAAACTGAAAAAAAGTAGTACAAAGTAATAATTTTGTAATAGGAACTACAACATTTTTTTAAAAAGAAGATAACTGTTGGGACTTCCCTGATGGTGCAGGGAAGATTCTGGGCTGGTTAAGACTCTGTGCTTCCACTGCAGGGGTTCAGGGTTCAATCCCTGATCTGGAAACTAAGATCCCACATGCCTCATGGCACAGCCACACACAAAAAAGATAACTGTATTGTAGTTCTTGAGCTCACTTTTTCTGTTCTTTACTTCCCATGTATTCCTTTGCTCAAGAAACTGGTAGCAATTCTTTTTGGCACCCAGAATAATCCAAGAACCCTTAAACCTCCTGGTTTTCCCACAAATTTTAGTGTTGATTGCTATGGTGCTCTATTTAGGAAAACCTGTCTTTATAGAGAAGCATATTCTTGTCCATCTCAGCTCATACTGTAACATCAGTAATAGCAGAATGTAATATAAAAATAGTTGATGCAGTCTAAGATTTTTTTTTTCTAATTTTGTTTTTGTTATTCAACAGGTTTGATCTGTGGATGAAATGAATCATGATTTTCAAGCTCTTGCATTAGAATCTCGGGGAATGGGAGAGGTAAATATTTATGAATACTAAGGATGTGTATCTCACTTTGAGTCTTTGAGCCATTGAAACTTGTTTATTAACTGTAAATCTTTTGAAAATAGTGGCGATATCTTCCAAATGATGTGGGCTTTTAAAATCTATAGTTGTGGAAATCTCGGCCTTTTTTTTTTTTTTTTTAACTTTTAGCAGTCATGTTAGTGGGATTATTGTGTCTAGTTGATTAGATTGACCCGGTTAGATAATGTCATATTTTAGTAATGGATTGTAATAACTTTGATCAGAAAAGAGCTCTCCTTGATCTGTGTCCTGCTGTTTTATATATGTATGCTATGTTTGCTTTAGCCACACTTAATTGTTCACTATTCTCTCACAAAAATTTCTCCTTGTTCATTGTTTGCTTAATAAACTTCTTATCCTCTGCAGGACTCTACTGAAAAAAGGCTCTTTATCTGTTTGCTATTTGCAGTAAAATTAATCACTTCATCTGACTTCTCATGGATCTTTATACATACTTTTATTATAATACTGGTTACAGTGTATTCATTTTATATTAGTCTTCTCTGTAGATTGTAGCTTTGAATGACTAGCGCAAAGTGAGCACTCCTAATACTTTCGATTTTATCAGTCCTGTTTTATGATTTTCTTTGGGGCATCCCATTTAACTTCATCATTACATAATTTAAGGCATCAAAAATACTTAGTTTTCCATATACCTAAATGACTATTTAGAAAACTTTAATTGATTATGAAAACCCTTGTCACATTTTTGAATTGTCATGTTCTGTAGTACTAACATAGTGTGGACTTTGATAATAGAAAATAACCATGAACAGACCTAAGATGTGTAATTAACCGCTTGCTCCTGGAGATTATTTTACTTTGGTAGACCTTCAATGAGACTCACTCCATCCAATGCTGTGCTCTTCAGATGCAGAAAAAGAGTCCAGTCACTCCTCTGGGCCACAAGAGGGCACCCTGCAGCTAGCTAACCCTCCCCTTCTTCAGAACAGCGTTTTCCAAAGAGTTTGTCATTTTCAGAGGACTGATTTAAGGGTGAGTTAAGGCGCTTAAGCATAAGTATTGCCAAAGTAAACTTGTTAGTCCAGTGCTTAAGGTAAAACTCTGGGCCCTAAGAAAATTTGAGAGAAGAAATAGTTTTTTAGCCTATTGTAGCCTTGTAGCCTCACTGCAGTGCAGTGGCTGCTTAGGCCTTGTTTACACTCTGGGTGAACAAAAAGAAACAGTTCAAAGGGCTTTTGTTTTTTTTCTTGTTACTTGTTTTCTTTGGTCTTTAGAAAGTAGGATAACATATCTTAAAAGCAAGTTGAACAGTGTTTCAGCCTAGTCTGTAACAGACTTGAACTTACTTTTTTTTTTTAATGCCAAATAGAGTTAATTCTGTTTAGATCCTACACTTTACTTTCCAGATCTACATTGAGTATGTATTTACAAATTGACTTTTTTCCTCCCTTTCTAAGTAGTAGTTGATAAACCCAAAGACATTTTTGCAGTTTTAAAAAGGGGGTCATGATCAGAAGTAGTACAGAGAGTTCAGTTATTTGGGGGATAAGTGGAGGGGTATTTGAGGTTTCTGGGGAAAAGAGGCTGGGTTTTTAAATGATCTAAAGCTTAAATCCAGGCATTTCTTAGTGGAAATGTCAGATATACAGAATAAAAGTGGTTAGGGTTAGGCTGTCTGGTTTTTTGGCAGGTAGTTAGAAGGTCATGCTTCTGTGACCATCTAGTAAAAATGTATTTTTTTTTAATAAGCTGTTATTCACTAATTAAGTTTTTTTCTTAACAGTTTACCAGCTAATTCTGTTACTCTAAGAGATAGTGAGAAACCTTTTGAGGTTTCTGTCTGGGTTCCCTCTCCCACAAGCCTTTCTATCTTTCCTCATCTCACAGGCAGCAGGGAACCTTCTGGGATTTCCTTCTTTGTCTGTCTCTCTCTCACCAGTCTTCTCCTTTCCTGACAGGTGAGGCTTGTTGTTTTATGCCAGAATTCATTCATTGTAATGAACTAAAAGCAGGCTTGAGTTTTCTAGAATTGCTTATTTATTTTTTCAATGCAAAATCCTTTTCTAATATATTGCCCTATCTTGACTTTTTTTTTTAAATAAAACTTTACTTATTTATTATGTCTTAAGTTGTAAATCTAATGTACAGAGCACTGCATTGCATATAGGGTTATTTCCAAATGTATTGGGTTATGTAGATCATGATAGCTTTTACTGACTCATCATCAGAAGGACAGTTTCTTCTGGTTGTTCATCCAAAATAGGAATAGCTTTGTAATCATCCATTCATAAACTCATCCTTTCCAATTTTTTCCATAGCACATTTTTGCCAGAAAGCCCCAATTTGTATTATGTCACATGGCTTAAAAAGAGCAAAGCTAACCCATAGGAGGTTGACCTCATTTTCATTAGTATGTTGTTTTAAAACTATACTGCTGCTGCTACTGCTAAGTCGCTTCAGTCGTGTCCGACTCTGTACGACGCCATAGATGGCAGCCCACCAGGCTCCCCTGTCCCTGGGATTCTCCAGGCAAGAACACTGGAGTGGGTTGCCATTTCCTTCTCCAATGCAGGAAGGTGAAAAGTAAAAGTGAGACACATACCTACCTATTTTTATATATAAAAATTAACAGGAATTCAGTGTGTGAGTGAGTATATATACATAGACTTTTAAATAAGAAAAAGGCTCCTGCCTGAAATTCTTTAGGGAACCCAAAATTTAACTTTAAATCATTGAGTTAATGTGTTTTTGGGAAGTATTTCATAGCTTAGTATGGCAAAACTCTCTCCTTTCTTTTCTGACACAGTAATATTTAAAGAAAACATTAAAGAAAATTTGTGTAGTTAGATCCCAGGTAGTATGGTGAAATGGAAAACATATCGGAGAGAAGATTAAGGAGACTTCCGTTTTCTCTCAGGTCTATCACTAGTGCTATATGACCTTGAGAAAGATTGACTCTTTGAAGGTAGTAATAAGAATAGTACTTGTATGAGTCACATATGTCTCTCAAATGCTCTGATCTGAGATGTTAGGGATAACTGGAGTGGAAACCAGCTGATTATGCTATGCTAAGTCGCTTCAGTCGTGTCCGACTCTGTGCGACCCCATAGACGGCAGCCCACCAGGCTCCGCCATCCCTGGGATCCTCCAGGCAAGAATACCGGAGTGGGTTGCCATTTCCTTCTCCAGGGCATGAAAGTGAAAGTGAAGTTGCTCAGTCGTGTCCGACTCCTAGCGACCCCATGGACTGCAGCCCACCAGGCTCCTCTGTCCATGGGATTTGCCCGGCAAGAGTACTGGAATGGGTTGCCATTGCCTTCTCCGAGCTGATTATAGTTATGTCTGTAAATTCCTATCTTAGCCATTCTGTCTTGAACTTTATCCACTCTAATGAATATCTACATTATATGGTCTGAATATCATGATAATATCTGAAGCTTTTATTTTTTTCATTATGGTTATTGTGGCCTAATAACTGGATATTTTTAGAATACTGATAAATTAGACTACTATTGGAAAGAAACGTCTTCTGTGGTAGTTAAGTGTAAAAATATGGGCTTTGTAATTAAGCAGTTATGGATTCAACTCCTAATGCTGCCTAACTAGCTATACATGTATGTAATATTATATGTAATCTTGGATAGTTTACTTAATCTCTGATTCTGTGTCCTTATGCAAAATATAACTATTAGGCAACTGTTTTATAAGTGTAGTTTCATGGTCCCCCTAGGATACTCAAACTAAAAAAGAAGGCAAACAGCTATAGACAAGATATTTGTAATGAATGTTATTATAATCATTTAAAATAATCAGCAAGTTAAATGTTACTGGACAGCATGTTATTCATGTTTGGTAATATTAAGATTCATACTTTTGGTCGTGAAGATATTTACTACTTATTTTGGCATATGCTCAATGCTGTTCTAAATAGTTTATTTGTGTTCTTGTATTCTAACCTCATAGAAACTCTAAAACAGTAGCTTTATTATTATCCTTACCTTTCAGATGAAGAAACTGAGGCTGAGTTAATTATTTGGCCCAGTACAATGTAATAATGTTTGAACAACAGATTGAAGTCTTGAGTGCCTTGACTGTTTACAGTACTGCTTCCCATTGGAAGTGATGACATCTAATAATATTTGCTGTGATATTAAGAGGTATTGAGAATGTAAAAGATTTGAGAGTAGTGTGATTTGAAAACATTAAGTATCGATATCTTTTATTAACAGAGAGGACTAAAGTCTGGAAAAGCACCATTCTGCAGTTCTAGAGGACTCCCTTGTGGCTTTTGTTTTCTACATGCCTAATTGTTAGCATCTGTACCTTGTATTAACTTCCATTGTAAATAGAGTCACCTTATATCCTGATTTGTTCAGACAGTCCAGATACATGTTTTCATGGCATAATTGTTATTAGTACTCTCTTTCTCAAACTGTCCCAGTTTGGATGTTATATGAACACTATAATGTAGACATAAAGCCCTGAAGTTCTCTTAATTTTTAGAATTATGTTAATTTTTTTGGTTTGGTGATTTTACCTGACAATTTGTATTAGAAAAATCTAACGTGTAAGTGTAACTCATAATAAAAATTCTAGCAAGAATTTTATTTATTACTTATTTTGAAGTAGTATAGTAGTTTACTAGAGTGTTGACTGATTTCTTTGGAGATGAAAAGGGCAAGGCATAAGTGCTTCTTTAAAGAAAGAACTAATGAAGTGGTGGATAGTGGGGATTTGAATCTGTATGTCCACCTAATCATTTCTGAGTTGGAAGGACAGGGGAGTATTTTCTTGACAAGAAATACCAAGTTGTTTGACCTTGGTTTAGAGCTTTTGCGAATTAGGGAAGTAACATGAAGCAGTATTAGATAATGTATTTTACAGATCTTCAAGATCTCTTAGCCTTTTCTGTAATGTGCTTTCCCATTTCTGCTACAGTAAAAGAGTCTCCAGGGGCAAAACACTTTTTATTGCTATTCCAACCACTGTACCCCTTAATTTTTTACTTTTTTTTTTTTTTAAGCTGTTCTATTTATTGCCTTCCCCTATATTTAGTCCATTTTAACTTAATTCTTGGCTAGTAGTTTCTCTAACAATATTTGAAATCAGTGTCTGCATTGTCACAGCTGTCTCTGGAATGGTGATAAAGGCCTTTGTTAGGAGAAGTGTTAATTTTATTAACTACTAAATTGTTTGTCCATGATAATTTATAAATGCTTGCAAAATGAAGAGATAGTCATAGCACAGTGCTTGGCAGAAAGTAGGCACACTGAATAAGTCCTTGGTGTAGACTCCCTCCAGGTTTTATAGTTTGAATGTCAAAGCAGTGATCTGTGAACTATTATAGCATTACATGGAATCTTATCCCAAAAGACTGGAATAGTCTCCTCAAAAAATTCTCACTTCTACTACCTCACAAGATCAGTTTGTTTCAGCCGCTTCTATGTCTAATAAATGCTTCTAATTAACTTATTATGACTTCATTTTTGATTACTTGTTATCCTTATTTTAATATTAAAACACTTATCTTTATGAAATAAAGGATAAAAATCTTATTCTTATAGGAACCATTTTCTTCTGCCTAAAATGGCTTATTTATACAGTACTTTAAAGGGATTAACTTGGGTTTCACTGTGAATAATTGTTCAATAATTTAAGTATATCAAGAGCAGTGTTTTAGTATTATATTATCATCTTAACATTTTGTTTGAATATTTGCATGAAACTTTATAGTGAGATTTTTTTAAAAATCGAAACAACCAAAGTTGTATTTTACTGGAATCTTTATTAGTATAGATCATTGTTTAAAATGCCTATACTTTAGGGAATTCCCTGTTGGTCCAGTGTGTAGGGCTCTTCGCTGACCTCGGTAGGGTTCAACCCTTGGTCAGGGAACTAGTATCCCACAAGCCACATAGTTGTGGCCAAAATAAATCAACAAAATCTCTTTTAAAATAATAATAGAAATAAAATGTCTGTACTTTAAATACAAATCATTTGCAGCTCAGGAAGATCCTAACATGGCAAAAGTTTTTTTCTTTTTTTTTAAATAGACAACTTAGTTTCCTTTAAAATTAACAGTATTTAGTTTAGCAAAAGATCCATAGATTAGGCATACGCCCAAATTGAATCCACCCTGCTCCCCACAAAAGCTGCTTATCCTGTTTTTGTGTTTGTTTTGGTCGGTAGTACTATCATTTACCTTGTTACTCACATTGTAAAGTTTTATTCTTTTTAATCAGCCTTTCATTTTTGTTAGTATCCTATTGACTCCCCTGAATGTCTCTGAAATCTATTTTATTTTCTCAGTTTTTTCTGTCAGTGCCCTGTTTCAGTTCTTGTCGTCTTGACTCTGTTGTAATTCTCCTGAATGATTTCCTTGCCTCTGGTCTAGAATATCCATTATTCTTAGAACTTTGAGGTTCCTCATAATCTGCCTAGATAGCTTTCACAGCATCAGCTCCCACATCTGTTCGTCCATCTCACACCCTGTTCTACAAACTATGCGTTTTCTCAAGTTGTGCCTTTGTTCATCACTTCTTATGTCCTCCCCACCTTCCATTCACACTTTAGATCCCTGACACACACACAGTCTTATCTCTCAAGACCCCATATAAGTTTCACTAAGTTCATTATAGTATGGGTGTTATATATTTGTGAGCTCTCTGAAGATAAGGTCACCATGCCCTTATAGAGGCAGATACAGGTAATTTAGTATTTTAAGTGTAGCAATAGAAGTATATACAAGCTTAATTATGAGGATCTAATAATTATGGGCTGAAAGGAATGAGTGTCTTACAGATGCTTACTTAAATGTCACATGCATTGTTTAGAAAACCAGTCTGTTCTTTTCAAACAAACATACCCTCAGTCTGGTTCTTCTGAGTGTCAGGAAAGGTAGACAGGAGAGACCTGGATGAATACTATAAAGTCTCATTAGGAATTGACCAAATGTACATTTTTATTAATCATCAAATGGTTATACCAACGCAGTTTTATATCCTTCCGTGTGTTACAACATAGAATTGGACACAGGGCTTTGAGATTATCTCAAAAAGTATTTAAGGGTCTTCTTAATGTATCTCTTCCACCATCCTGCTTCCTGCTTTAGGATCAGTAGATTGTTACTATTGAGAACATAGGAAGAATTGTGAAGTTCACCTCAAATGAATTGTTAAGTAAGAAGAAGAATTGTCTGTCATTGAAGCTGTAGGATAGGAGATATTCCAAGGGCAGTACTTGGAAGTAAAGAGAAAACTTTAATCATTTGTATAAATGTTTTTATTGTATTATCTGTTTTAAGAAATTTAGTAAGTCTTTTGAAAGAATTCATTAAAAATACCACATGACAGTAAAACCATTTGAAAAATGCAGAAGTATGAAGTTGACTTTTCAGGTATAGAGTTATTAGAACCAGTATCCAAGCATAAATGGGGAGTTATTATTAACTAGACAAATTAGGAAACAGGGCACTCTTGAATTTTCGTTAGCATTGAAAACTAACTTGTGCCTATTGATGGTAAGTTTGCTTTCTGCTGTGTTTTCACTTTTTGTACTTAGGATGAAATTTAAATGTAATAATTTTTTCCCTTCCATATAGCTTTTGCCTACCAAAAAATTTTGGGAACCTGATGATTCAACAAAAGATGGACAAAAAGGCATATTTCTTGGGGATGATGAATGGAGAGAGACTGCATGGGGAACTTCTCGTAAGTTATTGGTGTATGTGTGAGAGTTCTGGATTTGTTGAATACTTGACTTTTTTTAAACCCTACTGCTCCCAAACGATACCTGGAGAAACTTTGTGGTATCTTTGAGGATTTCATGTGTCCTCATAATACACATTTTCTTATGTAAAGTAAGCCATACCTAATGGTTCATTTATTGATTAGAAATGTTTGTCACAGTAAGATTTTATTAAGTTTTATTTGGGGTTAAACTCTGATTATAAAATTCTTAATTTCCATTTAAATATAGGACACAATTTAACCATAGGAATTTTTAAGCTTGAATTGTATCAATGGATAGTGATCTATTAACTGCAGCTCAGACTAGCTTTATTAAACATTAGCCACAACCATAAAGGAAATAAACCCCCATAGTAAGATAGAATTCCCAGACAGGGAGCAGCCTTTGAATGTTTTTGATATCCATAGGAAACAAAGACTGAGGTCCAAGAAATTCTTAAGGGAAAAGGAACTGGAATGTAGGGAAAAGGAACTGGAATGTAAGGAGTGTAACTCATGCGGGTGACAGTATTTATTGGTAAATTACAGAGCATACTTATATTCTTAAAATACTACTGATTATATTTTTAAATGTTTCTCAGTAAAATTTGAGATGTACATGTGAAACTTTCAACATGTATTTAACAAGTAAGATTCCGCTTTATAACTAAAAGCAGCTTATTAAAACTACACAAGATGATCAAAGTAATATAAAATCAAGTTTCTGGAATTAACTTTCTATTTTGAGTATAAATTGCCAGGTACTTTTTTTCTCCTTAAATCATTAAGAAGATTTTTAAGTTCTTTACGGTTTTAAATTTTGTTCTTAAAGGTAATTGTTTAAAAGTTAGGAAAAGCTGAAAATTTTTAGTACTATTTATAATCAAAATGGAAACAGATTGAAAACTTTGCTAAATACTAAATTAGACTAAAATACTGGGAATTTTATTTGCGTTCAACCAATATGTAATATAATGTGCCAGTTTTGGAGAATACAAAGATGATTGAGATATGTGATCCCTGCCCTCGGAATTTTTTTTTCCTGGATTTGTATTAACCTATATAGATTAAACTTATATAATTTAAGTTATTCAGTTATTTGGGCCAGGATACATTTTCTACACAAAAGGCACTTTGTTTGCTAAAACAACATGCTTGAAAATTTGGTTGAAAAGCATGTTTTGATTTTTGTTTTGAAGGGTAAATGGTTAATTGCTTTATTTATCAGAACCAAATATTTTTAAAAGCATTCCAAAGCAAAACATCTTGAGCACAACATGGTAATGAGAAATCCTTTCAAGATGAATGTTAGGGAGATATTTTTGGTATGTTGTATTTGGAAGACAACTGGTACCAACAGTAAAACATTTAAGCAACTGTTTATATACTCCTGATATATCTTTTTAGTGTCAAGTTTATAATTTTAGTTAATTCCTTGTATCACTCCCTCTCCCAACTTTTTTTGTTGTATGGATAAAATTTTGAAGATGAATATAAGTTTTTACCAGGAGACATGAGAAAATTAGAAATGGATGGATGATTTTGTTTACTAAGTAAACATTTATTGAGTGCCAAGCATGTATAAATATGCAAATGACATTCCTTGTCCTAAAAGAATTGTCATTCTACAGTTCTTTCCATGACCACAGGAAATTTTATCATACACATACTTCCTTCTCAGCTGAACTGAATTATTTCATGTTCAGTAAAAATGATTATTAATTTCATTGTGTTCTCCTGGCACTTTTAGGTCTTTGAGCATACTTGTTTCTCTAACCAGAGTGCTTTCCACCCCCATTTTCACCTATTTTTTGCTCTCTGTCCTTCATATCACTTCCTTTGGGATTCACTCTAAGACTGGGGATAAGTGATGAATACTCTTTCTCTTCCCCATAGTATGCTGGATTATTTTTATTGAAGTGCTTTTACTCTTACTATGATTGCTTCCTGTTAAACCTATAATCTTTTAGAGTACAGGGACTGTTGTGTTCTTAGATCCCACATACATATCACAATGCTTAGCATATTGGTTCAAAGTTTTTTTCTGCAAATCTGGGTGAGTCTTGCCTCAAATGTTTTTGTGTTTGTATTTGCTTTCAGATCTTAAGTATTGCCTTTTTATCACAAAATACGTAGAAAAGGTATTTGTACCAGATGGATAATTTTTTGTTAAAAATAAATGGTAAACTTTTAGACTAGAAGGATTTTTTTTAATTAAAAAAATATTTTTAATCTTTAAAAAAGGAATCTTTTAAAAAAACTGATTCTTAGTCTTTACACCAAGAATAGAAAATTCTGTGATATTACTGGCTTTTTTGAATGAACTTAGTCATCTATGTTTATAGCAGTACAGCCATGTATTCTGAATCTGTCCAGTACATGACTATGAGCCTGAGAAGTGCCTCCGTCAATTTAAGAGGAGTTATTTTTATTTCTAAAGTTTAAGAGGAGTTATTTTTATTTCAAAAAAAACTTTATTTCTAAAGTTTGTTGGTTTGAGTTGTTCTGAATTGACAATAGAACTTATTAATAAGAGGCTTAAAGGCAGTGGAGACTTCAAATTGTTTCTATTGCCAGTGACTTCTGAATTTGATTATTCTTCAGATAGCCTTTTACCTGCTTTTTACCAAATGACTTTCTTAATCTGTATTCTCAAGAAATGTCCAAACGGCATTGAGTCTAAACAGATTGAAGATGTTTTTATAAAGATTACAGTAACATTCAAAACAAAACAATATACTGATTTTTCCTTAGTATATTAATTCAGTATGCTGATTTTTCTTTAGTGTATTAATTGATATGAATACATTTGGTTAGCTTAAAAGTACAAATTTGTAATTGTTTTCTTTTTTCCAAACAGACCATTCAATGTCCCAGCCTATTATGGTACAGAGAAGATCTGGACAGGGTTTTCATGGAAACAGTGAAGTAAATGCAATATTGTCTCCGCGATCAGAAAGTGGAGGCCTTGGTGTGAGCATGGTAGAATATGTATTAAGTTCTTCTCCTGCTGATAAATTGGATTCTCGATTTAGGAAGGGAACTTTTGTAAGTATTTTGAATGAAGAAATGTTTTTAAGTTGCTAGATGGTTATTCGGTTGTCTTTAAGTCAGTTTCTTATTCTGGCCCTTCCTAGAATTAAAGGTAATTTTATAGCTATTGGTGCTCTTGTTTTCTTCTCTTGGCCCCTTCTTGAAATACATGAAATGGTAGAACCGCTGGGAATATTTATAATCTTAATCATGTTTCCAAAAAAATCATATTAATTTAAAAAGTTTGTAAGATTAAAATTGCTTATTCATGGTAGTACTTGATATGACAGTTAAAAAAACAAAATCATCTTTCATTAAGTAGAATTTTAATTTCACTTGTGGTGTTACTGCTTTTCTAGCACCGCTATAGTTAAGGTTGCCTTAGCCCTTCTGTTATAAATCACTGGTTTGTACTCAATTTTTTTGGCCTTTGATAAATTCGTTGACTACAAAATTAAAATAAGATTCAATGTTTTTATTGTTTACATGCACTATAGTGTAGTTTTAGGTCACCTTGTGGTGCCTTTTTTTGTGTTCTATTAAATATTCAGAATCAAACAGACTCTTTTTCCTCAGGGCACTAGAGATGCTGAAACAGATGGACCTGAGAAAGGAGATCAAAAAGGCAAGGCTTCTCCATTTGAGGAGGACCAAAACAGAGATCTTAAGCAAGGAGATGATGATGATTCTAAAATAAATGGCAGAGGTTTGCCAAATGGAATGGATGCCGATTGCAAAGATTTTAAGTAAGATTTTCACTTTCTCAAGAAGAAAATCATATTTCTTTAGGGATTATTGCTACTAGCTGATATGACTGATTTAGGTATTTTTCCAACTTTGGGTTTTTTAATTTCCCTTTGTACCTTGTATTAATCTGGAAGATTTAAAATTTTTTATAAGGAGTATTTAGTTAATGATTATGTGCCATTTTTTAAAAAGATAAGTCTTCAAAATTCTCTAAAACAGTGCATCCCATTAAGTAATGTTAGAAATTGCTATTACCTTTCTACTAATATGGTAGTCTAAATTTTAACTGTTTTCTCCCTGCTAAAGTTTAGTGAATTTAAGGTTTAATCTGTGATTTTTCTTGGCAAACTCTTCTTGAGTTTGCTCTTCAGCACCTTTCTGTAGAGTTTCCTCTTCCTTCTATCTCTGTATTGTATCCTATCCCCCTTTTCTGAGTTTGTGCTGATACTTAATCATATTCCTGAAATTAGGATGGGAAGAACATATCAGACTTCTAAAAATTAGTGTTACGTTCAGAATTTAAGTTCAGTTGTAGATTTTTTGTTGTCTTTTTATGGCAAGTATTTCTTTTGTTCTAGCCTTTGGACTTAGATTAGGCAGTGCACATTCATCTAAATATTAGGGAGTTGTTTCTTCATATACTGAAATATACTTCAGTAATCAGATGCTTTGGGGCCTATACCTGAAAATAGTTGTTTCTTTGCGATCTTACGAACCATGAAATATTAGTTAGTTGTTAATAAACATAAACATGTACCTACCTTTAATTACCAAAAAACAGAGTAACAATACTTCTTAAAAACAGTGCCATTTAAATCTGTTCTCAATGCAAAAAAGCATCCAAAACCAGTAAACCTCTTTTGACAAGAAATAAATTTAATGCTACTCAGTTTGTTTTAGAACCTTATTCTGATTTTGCTCTTCTGCTATTACCTAATCTGTGTTTCAAGGGCATGCATTTAAAACTGAGTTGATTATAAACCCTGCAGAACATACATTTATAATTGAAGTGTTAATACACCATTAACTATAGCAAGAAAATAGCACCACTCATAGCATAATGACTTTTTCTTTTGAATCCTCTTTTTTTTTTTTTTTTTGCTGTATTAGAGTTGTTTTGTATGAAAGACTATATTTCTTAAAAAAAAAAGAACGAAAGACTATATTTCTCCATATTAATATGAACTTTACATTCAATAGCATTCTAATTCTGTTAAGTTTGTAGTAGGTTTTTTAAATTGCTTATAAAGTATTTCTGATGCAATATTGTCTTCAACAGTATAAAAATATTTCAAAGTAATAGCTGTGGTCATATGGTCACTATGGTAGCACATCATTATTACATTAACTGATACATCATCTCTTGGAATAGAACTGAAAGGTATGAAAGAAATATAGCAGGCTTTCGTTTTTTGTTGTTACTGTTGTATAATTGCTTTACAATGTTGTGTTAGTTTCTGCTGTACAGTGAAGTGATCAGTTACACACACACACACACACACACACACACACGCGCGCACACACGTACTTTCTCTCTTGGACCTTCCTCCCACCTCTTTCTTTTTTTCAATGGACTGACTTAAGATCCTTTCAGTTTTTTTTTTTTTCTTTCCATATATTCTGAATGAAAAGCCTTTGGATTATGCACATGAAAATTTTAATTGTGGATAAAGGGGAAAGGAGTTTGAAATTTCTTCTGATGTTGCAAGGACAGTGGTTAATTTTGAAATAAAATGTAAGTCCACAAACCTAAAGTATCTGGAAAACAATTCTTGTAATTAGTCAATTGCTTTGTGAAATGTTCTGTACGTGTTAGCAGATTTATTCCATTGTAAAGTACCTAAAGGTGGGGCAGTTACATATGGATAACCGTTGACATTTAAAGACCGGTTATAATAGTTACTACCATTTATTTAACGTACTTATATTTGAATATACTATGAAATGATAGTTCTTCAGAATGAATTTACTTCTTGTGAAGGAAAAGATCTTATATAAATTATTTCCACAGAAGGAAGGAGACTGTTAATAAGGATCAATTATGTCCAGAAATAAAGTGAAAATAGTTTAGACTGTAAAGGATGATGATAAAAAGAGAAGAGTCGGTGCTTAAAATTTAGTGTTAATAAATTTCTTCAGAAAATTAAGACTAATCGGTAGAGAAAGTTGCTCTTTTGTATATAGAATTATACTTTTCATTGATGTACATGCTTAACTTTTGATAAATATTCATTTTTATTTATTTTGATTTAAACTGAAACAATTTGGTATGATAAAGATTGTTTTTGGAGAGCTCATAGAGGGTTTTTACAAACAGTCTTTTTGTTTTTGTTATTATAGGACTACAGTGTCACCTCCTCTGTCTCAAGGAAACTGAGACCTGGGTGTTGAAATGATTTACTCAGAATAATGTTTTAGAGTCAGGAGTCAGCTTTCTGTCTTGGTTCACTGCCCTTTTCTTTTGTATTCTGTATTATACAGCCTTCAGTTCTGAAGGCCATATGATGCTTTCTGGCCAGTTTCCCACCCTGCCCCGCCCCCCCGAAGTATTAGGCAAGATGTTAGGACAGCTATGCTAGTAGACAGGATGGGAGTATGGTGGGTAGATTTTGGTTTCAAGTCTTCTCATATTTGTTGCATGGTAGTCTGCTGTTCATACCCACTGCTCATTTTGTTTGTGATTTGAAACAAAATTTTTGAGTACTCTAAGCCTAAATCGTGATATTGGACAATTTCCTTATCTGTAAAATTGAATTACATCTTTATGCTATTAAAATTGGGGACAGTTGTCACTAATAATTGAACAATGAAACCATGTCAGCTTTTAAGTGTAAGCTGGATTAAACAGGAAAAAAAAAGCAATAAAGAGCAATGTTTAGTGACCTAGGGTCCCTAATTTGCCTTTTGTGTTTTACCACCATTTGTTTTCCGTGATTTTCCTACTTTCTGATTTCACCTTTTGACATACTTGTTACTTTTACTCATTTCTGTTTTCTTTTACATAGTCGTACTCCTGGAAGTCGTCAAGCCTCTCCAACTGAAGTAGTTGAGCGCCTGGGCCCCAATACTAATCCCCCAGAAGGACTGGGGCCTCTTCCTAATCCTACAACTAATAAACCACTTGTTGAAGAATTTTCAAATCCTGAAACTCAGAATCTGGATGCCATGGAACAAGTTGGTCTGGATTCCTTACAGTTTGACTATCCTGGTAATCAGGTACCAATGGACTCTTCAGGAGCTACTGTAGGCCTTTTTGACTACAGTTCCCAGCAGCAGGTAAAGAATACTCCTCCTTTAGCAATGTTCCTCTTAGCTAGTAGTAGTATAGCCTGAAGTGCTGTGAGATGTTGACATAAATAATAGGGATATTTTTAAACACTTTAATGTTTTATTGAATAAAATGTCCTTATAGTTAAGAAAGTGATTAAAATATGTATTTGTAATATTCCGTTCTTAGCTTTCTAAACAAAAATGAAATGCTATGAGACTAATCTCTGTATTCAATATTTTTCTTAATAGCTTTTTCAGAGGACTAATGCACTAACAGTTCAGCAGTTAACTGCAGCTCAGCAGCAGCAGTATGCATTAGCCACAGCTCAGCAGCCACATATAGGTGAGTCTTTATAAGTTACCATTTTAATTACAGTGTTAGAAAATCTTGTATTAAAGTGTTTAGATCTTATTTAATGGTGTTATTTCATTACTTCCTGAAACATCTCATTGAGATAAAACAGTAGTAGATTACATGGCAAGAGTAAAGATTAGGAAAGAACAGTTTGGCTTTTACTTGTATTCTTGGTGAAATAAAAATCTGTAACTTGATGAAAGCTGTCAGCACATAAGTTTTTTTTCTTAGTGTGAAATGGAGAGCATTAAACACTTTGAAATTCAAGCATCGTTTTGGGTGTTCATATCAAGTCAGAGTGTTTGTTTTTAAAATGGGCTGGAAGTAAGAATCCCGAGAAAAATTTTTTTAATTTTTTCTTCCTTACTTCATTAGGCTATTTAGTCTTTGAGCTTTATAGTAAAGACTATAATGTGAAATACTATGATTGCGTATGTCTTACTGGTAGACTTCAGGCATTATTAGTACCTGTTTTTCTGTTGAGGTTGTTGGCTTTTTTTTTTTTTAAACTTATTTTGAAATAATTACTGATTCACATGAGGTGGCAAGGAGAGTACACAGATTCCCCATCTAGTTTTCCCTAAATGACTACATGTTAACATAATTATAGTATAGTAACACAGCCGTTGGTAAATGTGTGTGTATAGATGTGTGTCATTTTATCATGTGTATAGATTCGTGGGAACCATTCTTAATACCTAATTTTGGCTGACCTTGATTTATTTCCACTCTCAACATCAGGATGTTTGGAGACCAGGGATGAGATACGCTAAGTTAGTTCTATTCCCTTAACTTTGTACTGTTTTGGGTCAATCCAAGAAGTCTTTCCAGGTCCAAAATTTTATTTTCAGTTTTAATCATAGGTGACCACATATTTCTAGATGACTTCTAATAGCAGCATGCGCTCTGGACCTGTGTTTTTATACTTTTCCCCAGCCATCTTTATCCCTGTATATAGTGCTTCTTCACTCATTGTTAGAAACATTGATTCCTGTCTACTCGTGGGCCATTACAACACTTTTCATTTCTTGACACTTTATCATATGATTTATATGTTGTAGGCTGGGATACCCATTATTGCTCTTCCTTTTGGTAGTTTAAAATTTTCAGCTCTTGCCTTTTCTTTCATATGAACTTTAAATTCCTCTTATTTACTCCCATATGCATGTGTGCTTAGTGTTCGACTCTTTGTGATCCCATGGACTGTAGCCCACCAGACTCCTCTGTCCATGTAATTCTCCAGGCGAGAATACTGGAGTGGGTTGCCATTTCCTCCTCCAGGGTATCATCCTGACCCAGGGATCAAACCTATGTCTCCTACATTGGCAGGTGGATTTTTTTTACCACTGAACCATCTGGGAAGCCCCTGTTTACTTTCAGACCAGGTTAAAATCTTAAATTAACTTATGAAAATTAACATCTTTATGACAGTAAGTATTCTTCCAGAAGCTAGTGTGTCTTTAATGTTGTTGAAGTTTGCTTTTGTGGTGTTTATGAGTGCTTTAAAGTTTCTCTCATATAAGTTTGCATATTTTTCAGTAGGTTTGTTCTTTGGTATTTTATCTTTTGCTATCATTGTAAATGTCTTCCTGTCTTTCATTGTATCTTTAAACTGGTATCTGTGAAAACTCTTGATTCAGTTCAGTTCAGTTCAGTTCAGTTCAGTTCAGTTGCTCAGTCATGTCCCACTCTTTGCGACCCCATGAATTGCAGCACGCCAGGCCTCCCTGTCCATCACCAACTCCCAGAGTTCACCGAAACTCATGTCCATCAAGTCAGTGATGACATCCAGCCATCGCATCCTCTGTCGTCCCCTTCTGCTCCTGCTTCCAATCCCTCCCAGCATCAGAGTCTTTTCCAATGAGTCAGCTCTTCGCATGAGGTGGCCAAAATATTGGAGTTTCAGCTTTAGCTTCATTTCTTCCAAAGAACCCCAGGACTGATCTCCTTTAGAATGGACTGGTTGGATCTCCTTGCAGTCCAAGGGACTCTCAAGAGTCTTCTCCAACACCACAGTTCAAAAGCATCAATTCTTTGGTGCTCAGCTTCCTTCACAGTCTAACTCTCACATCCATACATGACCACTGGAAAAACCATAGCCTTGACTAGATGGACCTTTGTTGGCAAAGTAATGTCTCTGTTTTTGAATATGCTATCTATGTTGGTCATAATTTTCCTTCCAAGGAGTAAGCATCTCTTAATTTCATGGCTGCAATCACCATCTGCAGTGACTTTGGAGCCCCCAAAAATAAAGTCTGACACTGTTTGCACTGTTTCCCCATCTATTTGCTATGAAGTGATGGGACCAGATGCCATGATCTTAGTTTTCTGAATGTTGAGCTTCAAGCCAACTTTTTCACTCTCCTCTTTCACTTTCATCAAGAGGCTTTTTAGTTCCTATTTACTTTCTGCCATAAGGGTGGTGTCATCTGCATCTCTGAGGTTATTGATATTTCTCCTGGTAATCTTGATTCCAGCTTGTGCTTCTTCCAGCCCGGCATTTCTCATGATGTACTCTCCATAGAAGTTAATAAGCAGGGTGACAATATACAGCCTTGACGAACTCCTTTACCTATTTGGAACCAGTCTGTTGTTCCATGTCCAGTTCTAACTGTTGCTTCCTGACCTGCATACAGATTTCTCAAGAGACAGATCAGGTGGTCTGGTATTCCCATCTCTTTCAGAATTTTCCACAGTTTATTGTGATCCACACAGTCAAAGGCTTTGGCATAGTCAGTAAAGCAGAAATAGATGTTTTTCTGGAACTCTTGCTTTTTCCATGATCCAGCAGATGTTGGCAATTTGATCTCTGGTTCTTCTGCCTTTTCTAAAACCAGCTTGAACATCAGGAAGGTCACAGTTCACATATTGCTGAAGCCTGGCTTGGAGAATTTTGAGCATTACTTTACTAGCGTGTGAGATGAGTGCAATTGTGCGGTAGTTTAAGCATTCTTTGGCATTGCCTTTCTTTGGGATTGGAATGAAAACTGACCTTTTCCAGTCCTGTGGCCACTGCTGAGTTTTCCAAATTTGCTGGCATATTGAGTGCAGCACTTTCACAGCATCATCTTTCAGGATTTGAAATAGCTCAACTGGAATTCCATCACCTCCACCAGTAACGCTGAAGAAGCTGAAGTTGAACGGTTCTATGAAGACCTACAAGACCTTTTAGAACTAACACCCAAAAAAGATGTCCTTTTCATTATAGGGCACTGGAATGCAAAAGTAGGAAGTCAAGAAACACCTGGGGTAACAGGCAAATTTGGCCTTGGAATACGGAATGAAGCAGGAAAAAAGCTAATAGAGTTTTGCCAAGAGAACACACTGGTCATAGCAAACACCCTCTTCCAACAACACAAGAGAAGACTCTACACATGGACATCACCAGATGGTCAACACCAAAATCAGACTGATTATATTCTTTGCAGCCAAAGATGGAGAAGCTCTATACAGTCAGCAAAAACAAGACCAGGAGCTGACTGTGGCTCAGATCATGAACTCCTTATTGCCAAATTCAGACTTAAAGAAAGTAGGGAGAACCACTAGACTATTCAAGTATGACCTAAATCAAATTCCTAATGATTATACAGTGGAAGTGAGAAATAGATTTAAGGGACTAGATCCTATAGATAGAATGCCTGAGGAACTATGGACGGGGGTTCGTGACATTGTACAGGAGAACAGGGATCAAGACCATCCGCATGGAAAAGAAATGCAAAAAAGCAAAATGGCTGTCTGGGGAGGCCTTACTAATAGCTATGAAAAGAAGAGAAGCGAAAAGCAAAGGAGAAAAGGAAAGACATAAGTATCTGAATGCAGAGTTCCAAAGAATAGCAAGAAGAGATAAGAAAGCCTTCCTCAGTGATCAATGCAAAGAAATAGAGGAAAACAACAGAATGGGAAAGACTAGAGATCTCTTCAAGAAAATTAGAGATACCAAGGGAACATTTCATGCAAAGATGGGCTCGATAAAGGACAGAAATGGTATGTCCCTAACAGAAGAAGAAGATATTAAGAAGAGGTGGCAAGAATACATAGAAGAACTGTACAAAAAAGATCTTCACGACCCAGATAATCACGATGGTGTGATCACTCACCTAGAGCCAGACATCCTGGAATGGGAAGTCAAGCGAGCCTTACAAGGCATCACTATGAACAAAGCTCTTGATTAATGTTTGTTAAATTTTATTAATGCTGTTTTCTAATAATTGAGTCATTCCTGTGCTCTTAAAATTTAAAATAATTGTATATATATTGAGCTCTTTTAATTTGCTAATGTTTTATTTAGGATTTTTATCAACATATAAATGAATTTAGCCTGTGTGTGTGTGTATGCATTTTTTTGTTAGATTTTGATATCAGTATACTTACTTTCTAAAAATAGTTTAAAAGTGTTTATTTTTTTTAATGCCTTGGAGTATTTTCAATTACATTTGACCTTATAAAAGATTTGGCATAAGTTAGAACTTCTTTGTGAAACCAGGGAAAGTATGCAAATAAATCTGAAAACTTGAATAGAATGGAAATTTCTAAGAAAGCATAACTTACCAAAATGGATCCCATCTTTGTTCCATTGTTAAATAGAGACGAGTTGATCATTAGTCCTTTTATCCAGATTTGCTGAGTCATCTCTTAGCTGGCTGATAGTTATTTAGGTTCAGTTCAGTTCAGTTGCTCAGTCGTGTCGACTCTTTTCATCCCCATGGACTGCAGCACCCAGGTCTTCCTATCCATCACCAGCTCCTGGAGTTTACTCAGACTCATGTCCATTGAGTCGGTAATGCTATCCAACCGTCTCATCCTCTGTCATCCCCTTCTCCTCCTGCCTTCAGTCTTTCCCAGCATCAGTGTCTTGTTCTAGTGAGTCAGTTCTTCGCATCAGGTGGCCAAAGTATTGGAACTTGAGCTTCAGCATCAGTCCTTCCAATGATTATTCGGGACTGATTTCCTGTAGGATTGGCTGGTTTGATCTCCCTGCAGTCCAAGGGACTCTCAAGAGTCTTCTCCAACTCCACAGTTCAAAAGCATCAATTCTTCTGCACTCAGCTTTCTCTGTAGTCCATTCTGTCATTTTGAGATTGCATCCAAGTACTGCATTTCAGACTCTTGTTGTTGACTATGATGACTGCTCCGTTTCTTCCAAGGGATTCTGGCCCGTAGTAGTAGATATAATGGTCATCTGAGTTAAATTCACCCATTCCAGTCCATTTTAGTTCACTGATTCCTAAATTGTCTATGTTCACTCTTGCCATCTCCTGTTTGACCACTTCCAATTTACCTTGATTCATGGACCTAACATTCTAGGTTCCTATGCAGTATCCTTTACAGCATCGGACTTTACTTCCATCACCAGTCACATCCACAACTAGGTATTGTTTTTGCTTTGGCTCCGTCTCTTCATTGTTTCTGTAGTTATTTCGCCACTGGATCTCCACTAGCATATTGGGCACCTACTGACCTGGGGAGTTCATCTTTCAGTGTCCTCTTTTTGCCTTTTCATACTGTTCATGGGGTTCTCAAGGCAAGAATACTGAAGTGGTTTGTCATTCCCTTCTCCAGTGGACCATGTTTTGTCAGAACTCTCTACCATGACATTATACCAATAGAAATATGTGCTCCATAGAATTTAAAATTCTATAGTAGCCACATTTTGAAAAGTAAAAAGAGGTATGTGCAATTAGTTTGAATAATATTTTATTTATCCCATTATATTGAAAATATCTCAAATGTAGTCAATATAAAACTTCGTAATAAATTCTTTTTTTTATATAGTGTTTGAAATTAGGTGTGCATATTCCCACTTGTAGCAAATCTCAGTTTAGACTAGTCTCATTGTAAATGTTCAGTAGCTATATATGGTAGTAACTACCATAGCAGACGGTGCATGTTCTAGAATGAAGGTTGACAGACTTTTTTCTATAAAGTTCCAGGTAGCAAATATTTTAGATTTTACATGCCATATGTTTTCTGTCACAACTACTCGACCTTCCTCTTATAGAACAAAGCAGCCATAGACAGTACATAAATGAGTACAACTGTTTTCTCTTCAACTTTACTGTGGGCACTGTTACTTGAATTTTGTATAATTTTCAATTGTTACAAATTACCATTTTCAACCATTTAAAAATATTTAAATCATTTTTAGCTAATTTATACAAAAATAGGTAGTAGGCTAAAACTTGGCCCATGGACTCGACCAGAAAGACGTGATAGATATAGAGTATTTTATGTTTTAAAATGTACATCCACACTGAAAAGAGGGAGAGAAAAGAAAAAGATGGGGTTGTTTTGATGGCTGGGTTCTATAGGGTAGGAAATTGAGATGTGATCCATAGGAGTAAACTGGAAATAAACTATGAGGCCTGCAGAGGACTGCAAGAGGATAAATAAAATGGCCTGCTCATCCCAGGACTGGGGTTGAAGGGGTTAGATGCCCAAACCACTAATAAAGACTTGATTTGGAGACTTCACCCTACAGTGTGTATTTGTCAATTGGGATGAATAAATGTAAGAGAATCTCTCATATAAGATAGTATCTAAAACAGAAATTACAATGCAGACAACAAAGAGTAGTCATATAATAGAGTTTATACCCATAATGTAGAAATAAGAACTTTAAAGTTCTGAAAAGAATTTTTAAATGTTTTTTTTTAGAATATTAAGAGATAAAGGAAATAAGTCATCAAAGATCAGAGGTCTTAAAATATCAAAATGATGTGAAAACAAACCATTTCAGAACCTTGTAAATAAAAACACATGGGGGGAGGCGGTCCTAAGATGGCGGAGAAATAGGACGGGGAGACTACTTTTTCCCCCACAAATTCATCAAAAGAACATTTGAACTCTGAGTAAATTCCACAAAACAACTTCTGAATGGTGGCAGAAAACATCAGGCACCCATAAAAGCAGCCCATTGTCTTCGAAAGGAGGTAGGAAAAAATATAAAAGATAAAAAGAGAGACAAAAGAGGTAGGGACGGAGCTCCGTCCCGGGAAGGGAGTCTTAAAAAGAGAGACATTTCCAAACACCAGGTAACACTCTCACTGCCGAGTCTGTGATGAGACTTGGAACCACAGAGGGCAACATAACCGGGAGGAAAAATAATAAATAATTAAAACCCACAGATTACCTGCCCAACGGTAACTCCCCCAGCAGAGAAGCAGCATAGACGCCTGCACCTGCCACTAGCAAGTGCGGGCTGGGCAGGGAGGCGTAGCTGCATTGCTTAGAGCAAGGACCCGGCCTGAATGCCGAGGGCTATCTGAGGGAACTAACTTGGGGTAGCAAACCAGACTGTGGGATAGATACCAGGCGAAAAGCCCTAACCTAAGACACTGCCAGGCCTGCTCACAGAACAAAGGACTGACAAGAGCTGTGCGAAAAGCCCTAACCTAAGACACCAGCAGGCCCGCTCACAGAACAAAGCACTGAGTAGAGCTAGCCAGCTGCAGACCATTCCCCTCCGGTGACAGGCAGCCAGAGCCAGAAGGGGGCAATTGTGGCCCTAGAGAGGCATTATCTACCAAACTGGAAGCAGGCTTTGTTGCTAACCAAGACTTCTTAGGATTCTGGATGGCCAACATTCTCCTGAGTAAGAGCTCTGGTTGTACACCCAGAAAACCGAGCAGCAGGGATGGGGGAGGCAATAAGTTGCGGCTACCGCACTTGCCAAACACCTGGTCACCAGAGCAGCTCGGACTTGGGAAGGGCACAAAATGTAGGCCCACCGAGTCAGCGCCTCTGAGGACTTCCTGAGTGCCTGAACCTAAGCGGCTTAGACCGCTTGTGGGAGGTGCATGCAGCCCAGGGCCAGCCTCAGACAGTCCCCAGCAGAGGTTGAGCCTAAGTAGTGTAGACAGGGAAAGCACACACTCTGTGAGCGGGGGCAAACCCAATGTGGCTGAGTCACTGCGAGCACATGCCAGTGTTGTTTGCAGTGTTCCTCCCTCCCCACAGCACGACTGAACAAGTGAGCCTAAAAAAGTGTCTGCCACCACTCCCTGTGTCAGGGCGGAAATTAGACACTGAAGAGACCAGCAAACAGAAGAAGCTAAAACAGAGGGAACCTCCTTGGAAGTGACAGGTGCAATAGATTAAAACCCTGTAGTTAGCACCTACTACATAGGAAGGGGCCTATAGATCTTGAGAAATATAAGCCGGATCCAGGAATTATCCGAAAGTGAACTGACCATACACTGCCCACACCACCACCAGAGAAAGTCCTAAATATATTTTTACTATCATTCCTTAATTTTTTTTAAATTTTAAGTCCTCTATTACTCCTTTAATTTTCATTTTTATAACCTATTACTTTGCAAAAAAAAGACCCTATTTTTTTAAGCAAACTTCATATATATATATTTTATAATCTTTGTGACTTTTTTTTTCCCTTTAATATTGTATTTTTTAAAATCCAACTTCTACTCTAGATTTTTAATCTTTGCTTTTTGGTATTTGTTATCAATTTTGTACCTTTTAGGAACCCAGTCAATACCCATTTTTACTTGGGAGTGAGATTACTGGCTTGACTGCTCTCTCCACCAGGTTGCCTCTATTTCCTCCCTCTCCCCTTCTCTTCTCTACCCAACTCTGTGAATCTCTTTGTATGTTCCTGACAGTGGAGAACACTTAGGGAACTGACTACTGGCTGGATCTGTCTCTCTCCTTTTGATTCCCCTGTTTATCCTCCTGGCCACCTCTGTCTCCTTTCTCCCTCTTCTCTTCTCTGTATAACTCTGTGAACATCTCTGAGCGGTCCAGACTGTGGAGCACACATAAGGAAGTGATTACTGGCTAGCTTGCTCTCTTTTGATTTCACTTCATCTCATCCTGGTCACCTCTATCTCCCTCCTCCCTCTTCTCTTCTCCATGTAACTCTGTGAACCTCTCTGGGTGTCCCTCATTGTGGAGAAACTTTTCATCTTTAACCTAGGTGTTTTATCAGCGGTGCTGTATAGATGGAGAAGTCTTGAGGCTACTGTAAAAATAAGACTGAAAACCAGAAGCAGGAGGCTTAAGTCCAAATCCTGAGAAGACCAGAGAACTCCTGACTCCAGGGAACATTAATCAACAGGAGCTCATCAAACGCCTCCATACCTACACTGAAACCAAGTACCACCCAAGGGCCAACAAGTTCCAGAGCAAGACATACCACGCAAATTCTCCACCAACATAGGAACATAGCCCTGAGCTTCAATATACAGGCTGCCCAAAGTCACTCCAAACCCATTGACATCTCAACTCATTACTGGACACTTCATTGCACTCCAGAGAGAAGAAATCCAGCTCCACCCACCAGAACACTGACACAAGCTTCCCTAACCAGGAAATCTTGACATGCCACCCACAGTGAGGAAACTCCACAATAAAGAGAACTTCACAAACTGCCAGAATACACAAAGGCCACCCCAAACACAGCAATATAAACAAGATGAAGAGACAGAGGAATACCCACCAGGTAAAGGAACAGGATAAATGCCCACCAAACCAAACAAAAGAGGAAGAGATAGGGAATTTACCTGATAAAGAATTCCGAATAATGATAGTGAAAATGATCCAAAATCTTGAAAACAAAATGGAATCATAGATAAATAGCCTGGAGACAATGATTGAGAAGATGCAAGAAAGGTTTAACAAGGACCTAGAAGAAATAAAAAAGAGTCAATATATAATGAATAATGCAATAAATTATATCAAAAACACTCTGGAGGGAACCAACAGTAGAATAACAGAGGCAGAAGATAGGATTAGTGAGGTAGAAGATAGAATGGTAGAAATAAATGAATCAGAGAGGAAAAAAGAAAAACAAAAGAAATGAGGACAATCTCAGAGACCTCTGGGACAATATTAAACACCCCAACATTCGAATCATAGGAGTCCCAGAATAAAACAAAAAGAAAGACCATGAGAAAATACTTGAGGAGATAATAGTTGAAAACTTCCTTAAAATGGGGAAGGAAATAATCACCCAAGTCCAAGAAACCCAGAGAGTCCCAAACAGGATAAACCCAAGGCAAAACACCCTGAGACACATATTAATCAAATTAACAAAGATCAAATATCAAACATATTAAAGGGAAAACCAACAAATAACGCACAAGGGGATTCCCATAAGGATAGCAGCTGATCTTTCAATAGAAACTCTTCAAGCCAGGAGGGAATGGCAGGACATACTTAAAGTGATGAAAGAAAATAACCTACAGCCCAGATTACTGTACCCAGCAAGGATCTCATTCAAATATGAATGAGAAATCAAAAGCTTTACAGACAAGCAAAAGCTGAGAGAATTCAGCACCACCAAACCAGCTCTCCAACAAATGCTAAAGGATCTTCTCTAGATAGGAAACACAAAAAGGGTGTATAAACTCAAACCCAAAACAATAAAGTAAATAGCAACAGGATCATACTTATCAATAATTACCTTAAACGTAAATGAGTTGAATGCCCCAACCGAAAGACAAAGACTGGCTGAATGGATACAAAAACAAGACCCCTATATATGTTCTCTACAAGAGACCCACCTCAAAACAAGGGACACATACAGACTGAAAGTGAAGGGCTGGAAAAAGATATTCTACACAAACAGAGACCAAAAGCAGGAGTAGCAATACTCAGATAAAATAGACTTTAAAACAAAGGCTGTGAAAAGAGACAAAGAAGAACACTACATAATGATCAAAGGATCAACCCAAGAAGAAGATATAACAATTATAAATATAAATGCACCCAACATAGGAGCACTGTAGTATGTAAGACAAATGCTAACAAGTATGAAAGAGGAAATTAACAATAACACAATAATAGTGGGAGACTTTAATACCCCACTCAAACCTATGGATAGATCAACTAAACAGAAAATTAACAAGGAAACACAAACTATATACAATAGACCAGTTAGACCTAATTGATATCTATAGGACATTTCACTCCAAAACAATGAATTTCACCTTTTTCTCAAGCGCACACAGAACCTTCTCCAGGATCGATCACATCCTGGGCCATAAATCTAGCCATGGTAAATTCAAAAAAACTGAAATCATTCCAGGCATCGTTTCTGACCACAATGCAGTAAGATTAGATCTCAATTACAGGAGAAAAATTTAAAAATTCCAACATATGGAGGCTGAACAACACACTGCTCAATAACCAACAAATCACAGAAGAAATCAAAATATGCATAGAAACGAATGAAAATGAAAACACAACAACCCAAAACCTGTGGGACACTGTAAAAGCAGTGCTAAGGAGAAGGTACATAGCAATACAGGCATACCTCAAGAAACAAGAAAAAAGTCAAATAAATAACCTAACTCTACACTTAAAGAACTAGAAAAGGAAGAAATGAAGAACCCCAGGGTTAGAAGGAAAGAAATCTTAAAAATTAGGGCAGAAATAAATGCAAAAGAAACAAAAGAGACCATAGCAAAAATCAACAAAGCCAAAAGCTGGTTCTTGAGAGGATAAATAAAATTGACACATTAGCCAGACTCTTCAAGAAACAAAGGGAGAAAAATCAAATCAATGGAGAGATCACAGCAGACAACACAGAAATACAAAGCATCATAAGAGACTACTATCAGCAATTATATGCCAGTAAAATGGACAACTTGGAAGAAATGGACAAATTCTTAGAAAAGTACAACTTTCCAAACCTGAACCAGGAAGAAATAGAAAATCTTAACAGACCCATCAAAAGCATCGAAATTGAAACTGTAATCAGAAATCTTCCAGCAAACAAAAGCCCCGGTCCAGACGGCTTCACAGCTGAATTCTACCAAAAATTTAGAAAAGAGCTAACACCTATCCTACTCAAACTCTTCCAGAAAATTGCAGAGGAAGGTAAACTTCCAAACTCATTCTATGAGGCCATCATCACCCTAATACCAAAACCTGACAAAGATGCCACAAAAAAAGAAAACTATAGGCCAATATCACTGATGAACATAGATGCAAAAATCCTTAACAAAATTCTAGCAATCAGAATCCAATAACACATTAAAAAGATCATACACCATGACCAAGTGGGCTTTATCCCAGGGTGCAAGGATTCCTCAATATCCACAAATCAATCAATGTAATACACCATATTAACAAATTGAAAAATAAAAGCCATATGATTATCTCAATAGATGCAGAGAAAGCCTTAGGCAAATTTCAACATCCATTTATGATTAAAAAAACAAACAAACCCAGAAAGCAGAAATAGAAGGAACATATCTCAACATAATAAAAGCTATATATGACAAACCCACAGCAAACATTATCCTCAGTGGTGAAAAATTGAAAGCATTTCCCCTAAAGTCAGGAACAAGACAGAGGTGCCCACTCTCACCACTACTATTCAACATAGTTTTGGAAGTTTTGGCCACGGCAATCAGCAGAAAAAGAAATAAAAGGAATCCAAATTGGAAAAGAAGTAAAACTCTCCCTGTTTGCAGATGACATGATCCTCTACATAGAAAACCCTAAAAACTCCACCAGAAAATTACTAGAACTAATCAATGAACATAGTATAGTAAAGTTGCAGGATATAAAATCAACACACAGAAATCCCTTGCATTCCTATACACTAATAATGAGAAAATAGAGAAATTAAGGAAACAACTCCATTCACCACTGCAACGAAAAGAATAAAATACTTAGGAATATATCTACCTAAAGAAACAAAAGACCTGTATATAGAAAACTATAAAACACTGGTGAAAGAAATCAAAGAGGACACTAATATATGGAGAAATATACCATGTTCATGGATCGAAAGAATCAATATAGTGAAAATGAGTATACAACCCAAAGCAATCTATAGATTCAGTGCAATCCCTGTCAAGCTACCAATGGTATTTTTCACAGAACTAGAACAAATAATTTCACAATTTGTATGGAAATACCAAAAACCTCAAATAGCCAAAGCAGTCAAGAAAAAAGAATGGAACTGGAGGAATCAACCTGCCTGACTTCAGGCTCTACTACAAAGCCACAGTCATCAAGATAGTATGGTACTGGCACAAAGACAGAAATATAGATCAGTGGAACAAAATAGAAAGACCAGAGATAAATCCACGCACCTATGGACGCCTTATCTTTGACAAAGGAGGCAAGAATATACAATGGATTAAAGACAATCTCTTTAACAAGTGGTGCTAGGAAAACTGGTCAACCACTTGTAAAAGAATGAAACTAGAACACTTTCTAACACCATACACAAAAATAAAATGGATCAAAGATCTAAACATAAGACCAGAAACTATAAAACTCCTAGAGGAGAACATAGGCAAAACACTCTCCAACATAAATCACAGCTGGATCCTCTATGACCCACCTCCCAGAATATTGGAAATAAATCAAAAATAAACAAATGGGACCTAATTAAAATTAAAAGCTTCTGCACAACAAAGGAAACTCTAAGCAAGGTGAAAAAGCCTTCAGAATGGGAGAAAATAATAGCAAATGAAGCAACTGACAAATAATTAATCTCAAAAATATGCAGGCAACCCCTGCAGCTCAATTCCAGAAAAATGGACAACCCAATCAAAAAATGGGCCAAAGAACTAAACAGACATTTGTCCAAAGAAGATGTACAGATGGCTAACAAACACATGAAAAGATGCTCAATATCACTCATTATCAGAGAAATGCAAATCAAAACCACAATGAGGTACCATTTGACACCAGTCAGAATGGCTGCTATCCAAAAGTCTACAAGCAATAAATGCTGGAGAGGGTGTGGAGAAAAGGGAACCTTCTCACACTGTTGGTGGGAATGCAAACTAGTACAGCTACTATAGAGAACAGTGTGGAGATTCCTTAAAAAACTGGAAATAGAACTACCGTATAACCCAGCAATCCCACTGCTCGGCATATACACCGAGGAAACCAGAATTGAAAGAGAGACATGTACCCCAGTGTTCATTGCAGCACTGTTTATAATAGCCGGGACATGGAAGCAACCTAGGTGTCCATCAGCAGATGAATGGATAAGAAAGCTGTGGTACATATACACAATGGATTATTGCTCAGCCATTAAAAAGAATACATTTGAATCAGTTCTAATGAGGTGGATGAAACTGGAGCCTATTATACAGAGTGAAGTAAGCCAGAAAGAAAAACACCAATACAGTATGCTGCTGCTGCTAAGTCGCTTCAGTCGTGTCGCATTCCAATACAGTATACTAACACATACATATGGAATTTAGAAATATGGTAATGATAACCCTGTTTGCGAGACAGCAGAAGAGACACAGATGTATAGAACAGTCTTTTGGACTCTGTGGGAAAGGGAGAGGGTGGGATGATTTGGGAGAATGGCATTGAAACATGTATAATATCATATGTGAAATGAATCCCCAGTCCAGGTTTGATGAATGATACAGGATGCTCGGGGCTGGTGCACAGGGATGACCCAGATGGATGGTATATGGAGGGAGGTGGGACGGGGGGTTCAGGATGGGGAACACATGTATACCCGTGGCGGATTCAACACATGTACACCCTTGGTTGATGTATGGCAAAACCAATACAATATTGTAAAGTAATTGGCCTCCAATTAAAATAAATAAATTTATATTAAAAACAAAACACACATGGGGTGGACTGCATAATTAATTAGCTATCATCTAGGAGGAAATACACCAGAAGATAAAACTTAGGAAATCTCTCAGAACACTGAAAAGTTACACATAGTAATCAGGATGTGGGATGGAGTAAGGAGTAACTAAACTAGTGCAAGGCTTTTTCTGAAGGCTTGAATAAATGGGGACGCATGCCCTTTGGGGGAAACTCAACACCTTAAAGATGTCAGATCAGATCAGATCAGTCGCTCAGTCGTGTCCGACTCTTTGCGACCCCGTGAATTGCAGCACGCCAGGCTTCCCTGTCCATCACCAACTCCCGGAGTTCACCCAGACTCACGTCCATCGAGTCATTAATGCCATCCAGCCATCTCATCCTCTGTTGGCCCCTTCTCCTCCTGCCCCCAATCCCTCCCAGCATCAGAGTCTTTTACAGTGAGTCAGCTCTTCGCGTGAGATGGCCAAAGTACTGGAGTTTCAGCTTTAGCATCATTCCTTCCAAAGAAATCCCAGGGCTGATCTCCTTCAGAATGGACTGGTTGGATCTCCTTGCAGTCCAAGGGACTCTCAAGAATCTTCTCCAACAACACAGTTCAGAACCATCAATTCTTCGGTGCTCAGCCGCCTTCACAGTCCAACTCTCACATCCATACATGACCACAGGAGAAACCATAGCCTTAGACGAGACGAACCTTTGTTGGCAAAGTAATGTCTCTGCTTTTGAATATGCTATCTATGTTGGTCATAACTTTCCTTCCAAGGAGTAAGTGTCTTTTAATTTCATGGCTGCAGTCACCATCTGTAGTGATTTTGGAGCCCAGAAAAATAAAGTCTCACACTGTTTCCACTGTTTCCCCATCTATTTCCCATGAAGTGGTGGGACCGGATGCCATGATCTTCGTTTTCTGAACGTTGAGCTTTAAGCCAACTTTTTCACTCTCCACTTTCACTTGCATCAAGAGGCTTTTGAGTTCCTCTTCACTTTCTGCCATAAGGGTGGTGTCATCTGCATATCTGAGGTTATTGATATTTTTCCCGGCAATCTTGATTCCAGTTTGTGTTTCTTCCAGTCCAACGTTTCTCATGATGTACTCTGCATATAAGTTAAATAAGCAGGGTGACAATATACAGCCTTGACGGACTCCTTTTCCTATTTGGAACCAGTCTGTTGTTCCATGTCCAGTTCTAACTGTTGCTTCTTGACCTGCATACAGATTTCTCAAGAGACAGATCAGGTGATCTGGTATTCCTATCTCTTTCAGAATTTTCCAAAGTTTATTGTGATCCACACAGTCAAAGGCTTTGGCATAGTCAGTAAAGCAGAAATAGATGTTTTTCTGGAACTCTCTTGCTTTTGCCATGATCCAGCGGATGTTGGCAATTTGATCTCTGGTTCCTCTGCCTTTTCTAAAACCAGCTTGAACATCAGGAAGTTCACGGTTCACATATTGCTGAAGCCTGGCTTGGAGAATTTTGAGCATTACTTTACTAGCGTGTGAGATGAGTGCAATTGTGTGGTAGTTTAAGCATTCTTTGGCATTGCCTTTCTTTGGGATTGGAATGAAAACTGACCTTTTCCAGTCCCGTGGCCACTGCTGAGTTTTCCAAATGTGCTGGCATATTGAGTGCAGCACTTTCACAGCATCATCTTTTAGGATTTGAAATAGCTCAACTGGAAGAAATTCCATCACCTCCACTAGCTTTATTCGTAGTGATGCTTTCTAGGGCCCACTTGACTTAACATTCCAGGATGTCTGGCTCTAGGTGAGTGATCACACCATCATGATTATCTGAGTCATGAAGATCTTTTTTGTACAGTTCTTCTGTGTATTCTTGCCATCTCTTAATATCTTCTGCTTCTGTTAGGTCCATACCATTTCTGTCCTTTATCGAGCTCATCTCTGCATGAAATCTTCCTTTGGTATCTCTGATTTTCTTGAAGAGATCCCTAGTGTTTCCCATTCTGTTGTTTTCCTCTATTTCTTTGCATTGATCGCTGAGGAAGGCTTTCTTATCTCTTCTTGCTATTCTTTGGAACTCTGCATTCAAATGTTTATATCTTTCCTTTAAAGATGTCAATTCTCCTTAAATTGTGAATTTAATATATTGATTGGAATCCCAGCAGGACCTTTTTTCTTTTTTTGAAACTTAAAACTTTGCTTTTGATATTTATCTCAAAAAATAAAACCAGAAAGTTAATAGAACACCTAAATGAGAGATGGACTTAACCCTATTTCAAAGTAATTATTATCTTCAAGGTTAAAACATTGTTGCACTGGCTGAGAGATATATAACTAGATCAGTAGACAAGAATACTCTGAAGTGAGGGTGTGTGTGTGTTTGGGGTGTAGGGGTAGTGTGACTTTTAATCTTAACATTGCAAATTAATTTTATAAAAGTATTTTTGGAGAATGACTTGGAGATAATTGGGTCATATTCCGATGGATAAGAATTTTAATGAAAAAATAAAAGTATACAAGATTTGATATAGTTTGTCTCTTTGATAGCCAAAGAACCATAGATTAAAACCAACTGGTTTTAATACTTTACTTCTGACATTGTCAACTTTTAAAAAATTCGAGAATACCTTATTTCATCTGAGTGTAGGTGGTATTCTTGTATATTCATGGCAGTAGTGTAAATTGGTAAAACTTTCCTGGAGAGTAATCTGGAGAGGCGGATGGAGATTAAATATATATGTTTGTCCATTTAAGTGAATTTTCATAAGGATATGGTAATGTAGTATACTTAATAATAGCATTATTAATAGCAAAAAGTGAATCATCTGTATATCTGTAGTAGACTAGTTAAATCATGTTCCTTTTATGTAGTGGGATCCAGAACTCTGTAGCTATAAATATTACTAGAAAATTGCCCTGCAGTCTAGTGGTTAGGAGGCACGCTTTCACTGCCAAGGGCCAGAGTTCAATCCCTGGTTGTGGGAAATGATCCTGCAAGCCAGGTGGCATGCAGCACCCCGCTACACACACCACCAAAAAAATAATAAATATGTATCCCTTGACATGGAAAGGGATCTGTGTTTAACTGGCAAGTGAGAAAAGCATATTAAAGTACCATAAAAGCCTCTTGATGAAAGTGAAAGTGGAGAGTGAAAAAGTTGGCTTAAAGCTCAACATTCAGAAAACGAAGATCATGGCATCTGGTCCCATCACTTCATGGGAAATAGATGGGGAAACAGTGGAAACAGTGTGAGACTTTATTTTTTTGGGCTCCAAAATCACTGCAGACGGTGACTGGAGCCATGAAATTAAAAGACGCTTACTCCTTGGAGGGAAAGTTATGACCAATATAGATAGCATATTCAAAAGCAGAGACATTACTTTGCCAACAAAGGTTCGTCTAGTCTAAGGCTATGGTTTTTCCTGTGGTCATGTATGGATGTGAGAGTTGGACTGTGAAGAAGGCTGAACGCTGAAGAATTGATGCTTTTGAACTGTGGTGTTGGAGAAGACTCTTGAGAGTCCCTTGGACTGCAAGGAGATCCAACCAGTCCATCCTAAAGGAGATCAGTCCTGGGTGTTCATTGGAAGGACTGATGTTGAAGCTGAAACTCCAATACTTTGGCCACCTGATGCAAAGAGTTGACTCATTTGAAAAGACCCTGATGCTGGGAAAGAATGAGGGCAGGAGAAGGGGATGACAGAGGATGAGATGGTTGGATGGCATCACCGACTCTGGACGTGGGTTTGGGTGAACTCTGGCAGTTGGTGGTGGACAAGGAGGCCTGGTGTGCTGTGGTTCATGGGGTTACAAAGAGTCGGACATAACTGAGCGACTAAACTGAACTGAGCTGAATCACAGTAGAGGCACTAGAGGGAAATCTCGAAAGCCTTTGATCTAGGGCATAGCTAAGAATGCAGCTTTGAACAAATGATCTTTTAAATAGTGCAAGGATTTAATTGAACCCTCTGTTTTATTCAAATGGCCTGGGCATGAAATCACTATTGTAGGTTGTAGCCATTATTTCTTAAAATTCCATAAGGGTAAACATTTTTTTGAGATTTTTGTTTGTGGCATTTGCGTGTGTGGATGCTAGGTCCATGAGAAATAATATTTACATTGTGCATCACAGTCCAGAAACATGAAAATCTCTATAATATAGTAAGCATAAAAGCTGTTTTATGTCCACTTGCTTTTTATGTCTATATCCATCCCCCACCATCTTTTTCAACTTCAACATTTTTGAGCTCCTTTAACTTTAAACATATTCTCTTTAGCTATTTCCTACCTTGTACTTTTCACATTTACTTTCCAGAAGAGGAAATTCTAGCATAAATCTTCCTTAGCCTCCTTTACCAAGTCTATTTTGGCATATATTAGACTCAGAAGTGGGTTTATTCTCCTGCTTAAAACTCACTGTTTTCCTTTTACTTTCAGAGTAAAGTCCCAACTGCTTAACTTGACCCAGGAAGCTCTTCATGAGTCTCCATTTTGATTATGGCTCCAGTTTTATCTTACCACAACTCCATACCATCCTACCAAAAGCTTCTTTGATATCCTGTTTCTCTGTGCTCATCGCACTTACACTGTATTCTACTTGTTTTTCTGACTAGATTGTGATTTGTGAGGGCAGATCATATCTGTCCTCCTCAGTTTTGAACCCCTAGCTCATAGTTGACTTAATAAAGATTAAATGAAAAACCACTATTGAACAATAGTAGTTCTAGCTGTAAACATTTATTGTGTTCCTGTTATGTGCTAGTAGTATACAATCATTTATATTTAATTTGAACAGAAATTACTGGTTATATACATGTTTCATACATGAAGAACCCCAGCAACAGGTTGTGTTACATGCTCAAGGTCACTTAGGTAATAAGCGTTAGAATTATCATATACTCTCTCCTCCCCAACTCCAATTTCAGAATAGAAATTTTTTCCTAATGAAGAAAGTCATGCTTATGTTTTTATTATTTCTCTCTCTTTCAAATACAGCTGGTGTATTTTCAGCAGGCCTTGCTCCAGCTGCATTTGTGCCAAATCCATATATTATTAGTGCTGCTCCTCCAGGGACTGATCCGTATACTGCAGCAGGATTGGCTGCAGCAGCTACATTAGCAGGTAACTTACTGTTCATACTTGTTTTCTTGTTCTGGATTTAGTTTTAATTTTGGGGTAAGCTTTACTTTTGTCTTTTGGGGCAATTTGAAGTTCCTAGGGAAAACTGAAACATATATCCAGAGTGAAATGAAGTTTCCAGAGTTAGTTTATTTTTCAACTATAATGCTACAGGAGAAAACCTAAGTCTAATAACTCTTTTCCTCCTGTGCATAGTTGGTTTACATTTTAGTTTTATAGTTTGAAAAATCTTGCATTAGCAAATCTTTATTCTTGTAATTGATCCCATTTACCCACAGAGACAATGCAAATAAAGTTACTTCTCAGAAAATAAGATGGACACTCACAGGAGCCTCTATCGCAGCTGCCCCCAGATCAGGAATAGTAAACACCCATGTCAGGAATAGGACAAGGTAAAGAGGTTCAGTCTTGAGTGAATGAGTATCTAAAAAGTAAAGTTTAATTAGCAGTATCAGAATAAACAGGCAAGCTGAGGGATGAAAAGGTGGGATTGAGTTGGAAAGAATATATTAGTAAATGTCAAAGCCTGATAACTACCACTCAAAATCTGGACTAAAAAGCAAAAGTATACAGTGTCATGTGTCAATTGTATTGCACTAAAGCTAAAAAAAAAAAATTTTTTTTTTTTTAAACCAAATTGTATTTCCCATTTAAGTAAGGAAGACTTGTGTACTGGTTTGGCACAATATTATTGAATAAAGTGATTTGTTGTCTAGGGTTTAGAGGGAGAAGTTGTTTTACATTGAGTCAGTTATAGAGACAGGAATGAATTAGTCTTAAGCATGATTTATGTTGGTTACCAAGACAGGAGCAGGGAGATATATCAACTGTGGAAGTGTGTTTCTGTTTCCTTGTTTGAGGCTGCTGATTGACTAACTTTTCGTAACTTGAAGCTGTCAGTGATAAACTCCCTGAATTACCACTGATCAATTAATGTTAAATCCGCTTCTGGTAGTTATTTATTATCATGCCTGCAGAACAGGTATTTTTTTCTTAGGCATTTGTGGGTTTCTTAGGTATCTGTGGACCTTTTTTTTTTTTTTAATACACAAGAATTTTAAGATGTGGGAAAAAATGTTAATTTCAAATTCTTGCTGGATCCCTTAGTTAGCCAACTGACACTAACCTGTCACAATGAGTACTTCTGGTGTAGATCTGCCTGTGATTCCATAAGGATGTGAGCTTTCCTAGTACCATTTAACTGGATGTTAATATGTAAAGTGCTGGTATATCTTAAATACAGAGAATCATTAATCTGTGAATCTATGGAACCTGAAAGAAGCAACTTTAAATGATCATTAGTTTCAAGATAAGGATTCTTGGCATTCTGGACTTACTTAGAATTTCTGAGATCAGTACTGTCCAGTAGAAATAGAACGGGAGCCAGATTGTAACTTAAGCTTTTTTTCCCCCCCCTAGTAACCATATTATAAAAGTAAAAAACATGAACTTAATTTCAGTGATCTGTTTGATTTAACTATTGATTATTGATAGTTTTTATTGATAGGTACTTTTTTTTTAGTGCTAAGTCTTCAAAATCCCCATAGTAAGTATGTATTACATACTTAGAACACATCTCAGTTCAGGCTATTCAACTTTCAACTGTTTAGCCACAGGTAACTTCTGGCTACTTCTGGACAGAGAAATTCTAGCTGGATGTCTGATTCTTTTGTTCTGTTGTGACAGTGTATCCTTTCTTCATAAATCCTTTTCTTATGTTTTAAGAGTCTTTATTATAGATTTTGCTTAAACTGTCTTTAGAAATTTTTTTTTTTTTTTGAAGCTTTTCATGTTAGTGGTTCAATTACATTGGACTTCATTTTCTTCTAAAACAAAGTGAAACCAAGAGTTTGACTTTCTAAAATACATGTTAGATACACTAATATGTAATGCTTCCCTCGTAGCTTAGTTGGTAAAGAATCTGCCTCCAATGCAGAAGACCCAGATTCAGTTCCTGGGTTGGGAAGATCCTATGGACAGAGAAGCCTGGCAGGCTACAGTCCATGGGGTCTCAAGAGTCGGACACCAGTTAGTGACTACACCATCACCACCACCAGATACACTAAAATCATATCAATGGAATTTAGGACATATTTGTTTTATCAGCCAGGAAACATGACATGTTAATTATTAATTTAATGGTAGGTCTTATTTTGTGTGATACTACATACTGACCAGAAATTAAATTTTATCTTGGATAAAGTAGATAGAGCAAGAATTTCCTCTGTTTTTCCTGAGCTGCCTTCTTATGCCTGTGTCCCTTTATGATTATATAATATAGTTCGTTCTTGTCTTAACTCACTGGTTCCAGTTTCCTAATCACATAAGCACTGACGTTTCATTTATTTTTATGTGATTTTCAATTGCTTTGTGAGAATTGTAACTAATTTTGTTTCAGATATGAAAAATATTTTAAAATTCTGTTTACAAATAAAATATACTTCTAGCAAGCTTAGTACCAAAATGTTCCCTAGTTTTATGTTACAGTTTACAAATTAAAAGCCAAAAATGTTTTCAGTTAAAAAAATTCCTTTTTAAAAAGAGTGATGAATTGAATATAGGAAGTCTTTATGTTGTCTAATGTTCCTATTTGCCAGTGTCAAGTACATAAACTAGTATTCAATAGATGTTGAAAAGGTGATTAAGTACCCTGTCAGTTCATTTGTCCCTCTTGAGTTTAGCTTCATATCTTTTCATTAATACCACTGCTGTCACCTCTGAATACTTTCTTTTTTTAATAATTCATGCCTTGGTAGACTTTGTCTCTAGTAGAATTGGGAAAGGGGAAAGCAATTCCATGTGGATATAGGATTGTAAGAACATCTACTCTAAGTCTTATACACTGTTCCTTTTTTATGATCTAATAGTAACTGACCAACCTTATTCTATAAAATGTAGTGACTTTTTTTTTTTATTTTTTTGGGGGGGTGGGATGTGGGGTTTAGGTCCGGCAGTGGTTCCACCTCAGTATTATGGTGTTCCGTGGGGGGTGTATCCAGCCAATTTATTTCAGCAGCAAGCTGCAGCTGCGGCAAACAACACCGCAAATCAACAAGCAGCATCACAAGCTCAGCCTGGACAGCAACAGGTATAGGCTTGCCTTCATTAAATAATACCTAAAGAGTCTTTGAAGTTGTATGAGCCCCTTGCATTCAAGCTCTGTGTTTTTTCTCTGTTTAATTTTCCCAGTGTGTTTAGCACAGTACCTATCATATAGTTGATACACAAGTATTACGGTTTTTTTTTCCTGCTAGTTGTAATTATATGAATTTGAATATTTAGTTGTATTCCACTTCTACATTTTCATTTTTGAAACTGTCTTGAAATGTCTTAACAGTTTTTAATTTTTTCTTCACTTCTTAAAGTGTACTCACAGTATTTCTATTAAAGTGATTGTCAGTTCATTTTCTTCTGGGTATTTAAATTACTGTTTTAAATATTAACTTAATATATTTCTGACCAGAAAAAGGAGGTTACTGGGTACTTTGTTTTTAAGCAAGGAAAGATGAAATATTTTCAGTAAAGTTTAGATTTAATTTCTTAAAACAGAAAATGTTTATCTTGAAGATTTTTTTCCCAGTTTCTGCTTTCCTGAAGCTATTTTTGTAAGTAAATGTCAAAAAAAAATTCTGATAAAAATGCCAGAATTCTGGTTGTCACATTTATCATATTTATACCAAAGAAGCAACTTAATGACAAGTACAGTGTTTGTTACTTGGCAGTTGAATTTTCTTTTTAAACTATGTTGATGTTCTGTTAAAGCTGTCCTTTGACTCAGTCCTTGTAGATTATGCCATAGCACCATTTAATACTCTTAAAATCTGTCTTCTTCTGCTAAATAAAAAAAATCACGTTGCCTAAACATGACCCGTACTTGTGGCATGATGCTTGCTTCCGTGGTTGGACTTGAGATGAATCCCCCTTGTCCTGAACTGTTGAAGTCTTTCCCTTTGTGAAATTAATGTGTATCATGGTTGTGTATTATCACTGCAAGAAGAGCTGTGTATTATGAAGTAGTAAAGTTTGACCATTCTTAAGTTTTCACATTTTTTGATGAAATCTTTGTTCCTTTTGTCACGCTAAGATTTTACAGTTAAAAGCAGCATTTTGCTCACTTTATTAAAGCTTCTAAATCCTAAAAACCTGGTTAAATTTGAAGTTTTCACTCTGCATCACAGTCTTGTAAGAGACTAATTGAGTCATTATATTTAATTTATAGTTTTCAGTCTTAGAAAATTACAAAATTTAAACTTTTTTCTTCATCTGAAATTTTGCCCTTCCCCCCAAATATCTCTCTCATTTTAATGCTACTTTGGTAAGTTAAAAAGCACAAATACTAGAAATAATTTTTTGTGAAGACCTTCTAAAATCTCCATGTTGCTTAATAGATTATGTTCTTGAATTACATAAATTTGTACTTTTTAATGGTAAACTGACATTTCTTTGAATGTAAATATGTTCAAAGAATACCCAAAGGCTATCTGCAATATAAAGTTGTCCAAGATAAATTAATTTGTTATTTTCAAATATCGTTTCTAAGGAAATCATTTGTCCTTTGTAGGTTCTCCGTGCTGGGGCAGGTCAGCGCCCTCTTACTCCCAATCAGGGCCAGCAAGGGCAGCAAGCTGAATCACTTGCAGCAGCAAATCCAACTTTGGCTTTTGGTCAGGGTCTTGCTACCGGCATGCCAGGTATATAGTTGGTTAATTGTGGAAATTTGGATAGATTTAAAAGGTCTAAAGTAGATTGTCATACCAAGGAGTGAGAAAAATCAACACGCCTTAAAATCCTACACTGCAATAAATTATTTAGAACTCAGGTGCCAATAGGTGAAAGCAGTATCTTTTGTGAAACTTCATGACAGGGATGACAAATGTGCATTAGAATTCTCAAAAACTTTCTTAGTCTGTTTATAGTGTGAATCATAGCGTCTTTCTAATGGAGCATAGCCCAGAATTCTTAATGCAGTGCTTTAAGAAATAAAACGATTTGTTAGCATGTAAGACAAAACCTATTTGCCATTCCTGCCTTACAAGGTTAGTCATTTAATTAGTTAATGTTGAGAAATGTACAGCTAACATTTTCCACTTAGGACTTAGTTCAGCCTTATTTAGTACATTTATAGTATTTTAATCTATTGGTATTTAAAACCTAATGGCATCAGTATTTAGTAAATTTTCTGCCCGTTGCTGCAGTACAACTTTTAGAAAAGACCAGCAAAATACATTTTTTGTGAAGTTAATTTGTGTGAAAATTACTACTTTAATAGTAGTGAAAGATGGAAGGTATTTTTCTTAAGCTAATAATGTGGCACTTGTTATGTTTTTAAAGTGAAATTTAAAGGTTACATTTGAATGTCTGTAGATAATACATCACCTCTTATTCTATTCCTTCATATCTCTGTACTCCTAAAGACCCACTTTTAAGCATGCTGTTTTTTCACTTTTAGTATAAGAGTATTCCTTTAACTATGTAGAGTGCAGCTGACACATGAACAATCACTGGTTTAAACTGTGTGGGTCCACTTGTACTTGAATCTTTTTCAATAAAGATGTACTACAGCACTACAGTCTGTGGTTGATTCAGTCCTGCAGTTGCAGAATAGTGGGTGTGTAGGGTTGACTGTAACGTTACATGCAGATTTTTAGTTGCACAGAGAGTCAGTGCCCCTAATACCTGTGCTGTTCAAGAGTCAACTGTACTTATTAATGAAATACATGTTCCAGTTTCATTTAATTGTGCTGTAGATAAATTTTTTCTTCAGATCATGTAGGAGATGTGTTTAATGCATTGGAGAAGGTCCCGACTTACATGATTGAGGGTTTTTTAAGATGCTACTAAGTATTTCTTTATATTGTTTTGAGGAATTCTGTATCAATTACATTCTGTTCTCTCTGAAATTCTAAAGTCAGAATTTTTTGTCTTGGTTAGCCTACTTAATGAAAAAGGATGTTAATACTATCTATGAAATACAAATGATAGTAGAAGAGGGCTATTCTCATTATTTTCCTTTTTTACCCCAGCTATATCCTTGCTTCATGGACGCTTCTGTCCCAGAGCTGCTGTAGATTAGAGACCTGGCAAAAGCAGCCCTTTGTGAAATGGACTGTGAAGCTGAAATGATAGGCACATGGAGGGATGGAACAAAGCTAAAAAGAACTGAACTGGGAGTTTATGAAAGCCCCTGCTACGACTATTCTGGGTCCCTCTTGAAGAGTCACAGAGTACCATAGTCCTGCCTTACTAGATTCTAAATAGGACTGTGATTTAGAGAATGCTTCTGGCCTGTGTATATTTGCTACTCCCTTTTACTGTTGCTTATTTTTTTTAGACTTTTGATGCTGGTCCTATTATTTACTTCCTATAAATGCCTTTGCTCCTGTTCCTCATGTTCAGCTCATGTTCTTGTTGACTTAAAAACATCAAGGTATTTTGCTATTAATTTTATCAACTTTGATCTTCTCAAAATTTATTTTTATGTTCACTTCCGTTCTATAAGAAAGCTCTTTTTTGCTTTTTTGTTTTGTTTTGTTCACCAGTGAACTCTATGTTGGTAATCCTAACAGAAAACCACATTTTACCATATATTTGTCTATAAAGAATTGATTATCTTTGGAGTGATGAGAAGTTTAAAAGCAGGTAAAACTTTTAGGAAGAAATCAGGTCATTTTACCTAATCTTCTGAGCCACAACATTTAGTTCCTTTATGACTACAAATGTAAAAATCACTTTCATAAAAAGGGCTTTACTAGAATTAATATTGTTGTTCCCAAGTGACGTGTTGATTGTTTATATCATTCTCTCACTATGAAACTTTTCTCTGTCTTCTGTGCTTCATCCTGTGCTTCACCAGGACTATGATGAAATAATTCTCCTTTATTCAGATAGTTACATAGTTATAAAGTTTTATGTGCTAATAAAGGATCTTGCTTAGGAAAATTGGTTTTTGTTTCTTCAAATCTTACAGAGTTCTTAGCTTTTCCACATTCTGTGTTTCACTTCTCATCCATTAAATCCCTATTCCTTGTACTATGTTGATTATAGACTTTCAGTCCTTCTGCATGACTATATATGCCATCCATTGTTTCTTAGTCTTATATTTTCAGTCTTTTTCCCTCTGCCACCTCCTTTTCTATAACCACTATGATACTAGTCTGCCTCTTCATCCTAAAAAACTTTCTCTCTTGTGCTCCCCTCTTACTCAATTGATCCCTTTGAGAATTTATATTCTATCTCACACTGCTTTTTTAAGGCCTGCCTCCATGATTCTTTTTCAGTAGTTCTTATATAACTCAGTGCCAGAGTATGACTTCCTCTCCATCCTTATTTTTCTTCATTCTTAATTCTTTGTTGTATGTCTAACTTTCTGAAACTCCTCTCCCCTACATTTGTGTGATATTTTACTCTCCTGGCTTTCCCATCTTTCTCATTGCTTTTTGTCGGTCTCCCTTTCCTCGGTATATCAGTGAAACGTAAATGACAGTCTAGTTTAGTGACTAGATGCTTTTGGAGTCAGATCTGCCTTATTACTCTACCACTTGATTGTGTGACCTTGACCAATTTGCTTTCCTCTTTGAGCCTCAGTTTCTGTATTGGAAAAATAGAGATGCTTTATATACCTTCTGTAGGAGAATCTTAACTGGTTTCACTTTTCACCTATTATTCCTGTGCCAGTACACCAAGTGAGTTTACATCTGCATCTTGGATTCTTTTCTGAACATGTAACACATTACTACTTTTGTACAAAATATTACCATGTGTATGTTCCTGCTATTCCTTAAACTGAAAATGTCCCCAAATGAGCTCACTTCTCCCAGACTTGCTTATCTTACTATTTACCCTATTTCACTATTAACTTCCTTCTCTACTTGAGCTAGAAATTTTTTACTTCATCCTCAGAGTCATCTTTAAGTCTTAATTTTTTCTATGCCCACTTTCAGTGACTTGCCAATTCTTGGTTATTCTATCTCATGTTCACTTCTTTTCATCTCTGCTATACTTGTTCAGCCTCTCCCATGTCCTCCCACTAACTCTGTAAGCCTTTAGTCTCTTCAGTTTATTTCTTTTTATTCTTTTGGTTACCTTTCAAAATTCCAGGTTAGTTTATACTATTCTGGTTGCTAGTGAAGTTGCTCAGTCGTGTCTGACTCTTTGCGACCCCATGGACTGTAGCCTACCAGGCTCCTCCGTCCATGGAATTTTCCAAGCAAGAATACTGGAATGGGTTGCCATTTCCTTCTCCAGGGGATCTTCCCAACCCAGGGATGGAACCCGCGTCTCCCGCATTGCAGGCAGATGCTTTACCATCTGAGCCACCACAGAAGCCCCATTTCCATTAATCTAGCTCCAAACTACTTTTTAAACTTATCAACAGTTTCCCGGTTCTGTACTTTAACACACTAGACCACAGACTGTTCCACAAACATCCTTTTATGCTTTTAGCCCTAGCCAACATTTTTCCTTTAGAATACCTTTTTATAAATTTTTAGCAAAATTGGGATATATAGTTTTGCATTTTCCTTTTTAAAGCCTTGCTTTATACTTGTGATTAACTTTCCTTTTCGTCTTTTAATATGATCCTTTTCATGAAGCCTTTATGAATCTTTCCCAGTGCTTGTTCATGAATAATTATTCCTTTTGGGACTTCCCTAGTGGTCCAGTGATTTAAAACTCAGTGTTTCCAATGCAGGGGGCATGGGTTCGACCCCTGGTTGGGGAACTAAAATCCTGCCTGCCATGCGGCATGGCAAAAAAAGGAACAAAATAATAATCATTTTTGCTTTTGTCATTCTTGTGGCACATAACTTGCTCCTTTCTTTAGTACTTCTGTCTGCCTTGTGTTTCATTTAGCTATTTGTGATTTGTTAATTATTTTAGCATGTTTGGAGGTGGAAAGTGTCTTAAAATTAAAGTGAAAGAGTTATGTATTTCTCCCTAAGGGAAGTTATTTGATCAATGTCAGGTCTGCAAATAAGTGGCATTTTAGGATTAAGAATATAGTACGTTACCTTCTCTATGAATTGTGTAATTCTTGAGTGTGGGGAGTGTGTCTTTTTTAATCTCTTGTGTTTTATCAAGCTCTTTAAGTAACAAAGATAATATAATAGAAATTAGAAACTTTTGAACTCATTGATTATGAAAATGCTGCATATTTAAACTTGTTTACTACACCTAAAAGCAAAACATAGAAGAGGAGTATATTGGCCTTTTCTTTTTAATTGAAGTACAGATGATTTACAATGTTGTTAGTTTCAGATGTAGAGCTCAGTTATATGTGTATATTCCTTTTCAGATTCTTAAAGGCTATTACAAAATACTGAGTACAGTTTCTGTGCAACACAGTCGGTCCTTGTTAGTTATCTTTTTTGTACGTGGTGTATATGTTAATCTGAAACTTCTCTGTTCCCTCCTTTCCCTTTTGTAACCGTAAGTTTGTTCTCTCTGTCTGTGGATCTGTTTTTGTTTTGTACATAAATTCACTTGTATCTTTTTTTTAAGATTCCTTGTCTTTCTTTATCTGGCTTACTTCACTTAGGATGATAATCTCTAGGTCCATCCATGTTTCTGAAAATGGCTGGAGTATATAGGCTTGAATACATACATTAGAAAATAAATTTCTATCTGGGAACCATAAAATGAAGAGAATAAATTCTAAGAATTATAGAAGGAAATAATAAAGATCGAAACTGATGTAGATGAAATAGATGACAAACATACAATTTAAAGGGTCAAGTTATCTCAAAAGTTGCTTCTTTAAAAAGACTAATAAAATTATTAACCTCTTAGAGGTTCATAAAAAAAAGATAAAGAGACAAGACATAAATAACCAATATCAGAAAAATTGAATAATCATAACAGGATATTAGGAATCAATCTCATGTTAGGAAATTGTAAACAAAATGGACAAATAATGAGAAAAATATTATCAGAAAGATTCAATGATATATAGAAAGTCTGAAGTTCATTACTGTTAAGTCAATTGATTAATCAAAAAAAATAAAAAATAAAAAAGAAGTCTTACAAGAAAATTCCAGTCTAACACAACTTTTTTGGTGAATGATACTAGGCATTCAAGGAAGAAGTAGTTTTTAAATTTTTAAAACTGTACAGAATAGAAAAAGACTGGTCTCCCCATGCCATTTTATGGTGCTAGCTTAATCTTGATGTTAAAAAAACCTGTCAAGCGTGCAGAAAAGGAAAATTATAGGCCAATCAGACTTACGAACATGGATTTATAAATCCTGAAATACTAGCAAACCAGATCTGGCAATATAAAGCAGGATGATACATCATGAACAAGTTGGATTTTATCCCAAGAATGCAAGATGAGCATTAGTAACTCATACAGTATAATTTTCCACATTGAAAGATTAAAATAAGAGAGACAAATCATAAGAATTTCTCAAAAGATGCAGGAACATTATAATAAATTTATATATTGACTTACAGATATGAATCAGAAGATTTAATATGCTGGGAAGTCAAAGAGAATTAAACAACCCACCCCACCTTCAAAGGATGACAGACTTCCTATTTATACTCAGTATTTGAAAGTTTTCCATCTAGGATTGGGAAAAAGACAAGGAATTCTGCTAATGATACTTTTCTTAAATGTTGTATTAATGATCCTAGCCAGTGCTATATAACATGAGAGAAATTTGAATAAAATGAAAAGGCTTTGTAAAGAGAAAAATAATTGTCATTTGCAGAATATATGATTATAGTAACTGAATCTGCAGATACAATATTAGAATTAAGGTGTTTTTGCTAAGGTTGTCAGATGTAGAAATTAAGCATAAAATCTTTACTGTCAGCCATAACATTTTTTTTTTTTTTTGGTCAGGTTAGTTCCCCACCAGGGATTGAACCAAGCCCACAGCAGTAAAAACACAAGTCCTAAACAGTGGACAGCCAGGGAACTCCCAACACTATAATGTTTTGAAATGTAAAATTTGACAGTAGTAAGTACCTAGGAATAAGTCTTAAAAAATGTACAGTTTCCTTGGGAAAACAGCTTTGTTTAGACATTAAGTTCAGTTGAGTTCACTCACCCAGTTGTGTCCAACTCTTTGCGACCCCATGGAGTGCAGGACGCTGGGGTTCCCTGTCCATCACCAACTCCTGGAGCTTCCATTGACTTGGTGATGCCATCCAGCCATATATCTCATCCTCTGCCGTCAGTTCTTTGCATCAGGTAGCCAAAGTATTGGAGTTTCAGCTTCAGCATCAGTCCTTCCAATGAACATTCAGTACTCATTTCCTTTAGGGTGGACTGGTTGGATCTCCTTGCTGTCCATGGGACTCTCAGGAGTCTTCTCCAATACCACAGTTCAAAAGCATCAATTCTTTGGCACTCAGCTTTCTTTATAGTCCAACTCTCATATCTATACATGACTACTGGAAAAACCATAGCTCTGACTATATGGACCTTTGTTGGCTAAGTAATATCTCTGCCTTTTAATATGCTATCTAGGTTGGTCATAACTTGCCTTACAAGGAGCAAGCGTCTTTTAATTGCATGGCTGCCGTCACCATCTGCAGTGATTTTGGAGTCCAAAACAAAAAAATCTGTCACCATTTCCATTATTTCCCCATCTTTTTGCCCTGAAATAATGGGACCAGATGCCATGGTCTTAGTTTTCTGAATGTTGAGTTTTAAGCCAACTTTTTCATTCTCCTCTTTCACTTTCATCAAGAGGCTCTTTAGTTCCTCTTTACTTTCTGCCATAAGGGTGGTGTCATCTGTGTATCTGAGGTTATTGATATTTCTCCCAGCAGTCTTGATTCCAGTTTGTGCTTCATCCAGGCCAGCATTTCACATGATGTACTCTGTTTATAAGTTAAATAAGCAGGGTGACAGTATATAGCCTTAACATACTCTTTTCTCAGTTTGGAACCAGTCTGTTGTTCCATGTCCAGTTCTAACTGGTGTTTCTTGACCTCCATACAGATTTCTCAGGAGAAATTTCTCTTTCAGAATTTTCCACAGTTAATTGTGATCCACACAGTCAAAGGCTTTGGCGTAGTCAGTAAAGCAGAAGTAGATGTTTTTCTGGAACTCTCTTGCTTTATAGACGATCCAACAGATGTTGGCAATTTGATCTCTGGTTCTTCTGCCTTTTCTAAATCCAGCTTGAAAGTCTGGAAGTTCATGGTTCACATACTGTTGAAGCATGGCTTGGAGAATGTTGAGCATTACTTTGCTAGTGTGTGCAATGAGCACAGTTGTGCAGTAGTTTGAACATGCAGAATGATAGGGTACTGAAAGAGGAACTCCCCAGGTCAGCAGGTGCCCAATATGCTACAGGAGATCAGTGGAGAGAGAACTCCAGAAAGAATGAAGGGATGGAGCCAAAGCAAAAACAATGCCCAGTTCTGGATGTGACTGATGATAGAAGCAAGGTCCGATGCTGTAAAGAGCAATATTGCATAGGAACCTGGAATGTCAGGTCCATGAATCAAAGCAAATTGGAAGTGGTCAAACAGGAGATGGCAAGAGTGAATGTCAACATTCTAGGAATCAGCAAACTAAAATGGACTGAAATGAGTGAATTTAATTCAGATGACCATTATATCTACTACTGCTGGCAGGAATCCCTTAGAAGAAATGGAATAGCCATCATGGTCAACAAAAGAGTCCGAAATGCAGTACTTGGATGCAATCTCAAAAATGACAGAATGATCTCTGTTCGTTTGTTTCCAAGGCAAACCATTCAGTATCACAGTATTCCAAGTCTGTGCCCCAACCCGGAACGCTGAAGAAGCTGAAGTTGAACGGTTCTATGAAGACCTACAAGACCTTTTAGAACTAACACCCAAAAAAGATGTCCTTTTCATTACAGGGCACTGGAATGCAAAAGTAGGAAGTCAAGAAACACCTGGGGTAACAGGCAAATTTGGCCTTGGAATATGGAATAAAGCACGGCAAAGGCTAATAGAGTTTTGCCAAGAGAACGCACTGGTCATAGCAAACACCCTCTTCCAACAACACAAGAGAAGACTCTACACATGGACATCACCAGATGGTCAACACCAAAATCAGACTGATTATATTCTTTGCAGCCAAAGATGGAGAAGCTCTATACAGTCAGCAAAAACAAGACCAGGAGCTGACTGTGGCTCAGATCATGAACTCCTTATTGCCAAATTCAGACTTAAATTGAAGAAAGTAGGGAAAACCACTAGACCATTCAGGTATGACCTAAATCAAATCCCTTATGATTATACAGTGGAAGTGAGAAATAGATTTAAAGGGCTAGATCTGATAGATAGAGTGCCTGATGAACTATAGACAGAGGTTCATGACATTGTACAGGAGACAGGGATCAAGACCATCCGCATGGAAAAGAAATGCAAAAAAGCAAAATGGCTGTCTGGGGAGGCCTTACAAATAGCTGTGAAAAGAAGAGAAGTGAAAAGCAAAGGAGAAAAGGAAAGATATAAGCATCTGAATGCAGTTCCAAACAATAGCAAGAAGAGATAAGAAAGCCTTCCTCAGCAATCAATGCAAAGAAATAGAGGAAAACAACAGTCTTTCTTCTGAAAAGACTAGAGATCTCTTTGAGAAAATCAGAGATACCAAGAGAACATTTCATGCAAAGATGGGCTGGATAAAGGACAGAAATGGTATGGACCTAACAGAAGCAGAAGATATTAAGGAGAGGTGGCAAGAATACACAGAAGAACTGTACAAAAAAGATCTTCACGACCCAGATAATCACGATGGTGTGATCACTCACCTAGAGCCAGACATCCTGGAATGTGAAGTCAAGTGGGCCTTAGAAAGCATCCCTACGAACAAAGCTAGTGGAGGTGATGGCATTCCAGTTGAGCTATTTCAAATCCTGAAAGATGATGCTGTGAAAGTGCTGCACTCAGTGTGTCAGCAAATTTGGAAAACTCATCAGTGACCACAGGACTGGAAAAGGTCAGTTTTCATTCCAATCCTAAAGGAAGGCAATGCCAAAGAATGCTCAAACTACCGCACAATTGCACTCATCTCACACACTAGTGAAGTAATGCTCAAAATTCTCCACGCCAGGCTTCAGCAATACGTGAACTGTGAACTTCCATATGTTCAAGCTGGTTTTAGAAACCAGAGGAACCAGAGATCAAATTGTCAATATCTGCTGGATCATGGAAAAAGCAAGAGAGTTCCAGAAAAACATCTATTTCTGCTTTATTGACTATGCCAAAGCCTTTGACTGTGTGGATCACAATAAACTGGGGAAAATTCTGAAAGAGATGGGAATACCAGACCACCTGATCTGCCTCTTGAGAAATTTGTATGCAGGTCAGGAAGCAACAGTTAGAACTGGACATGGAACAACAGACTGGTTCCAAATAGGTAAAGGAGTTCGTCAAGGCTGTATATTGTCACCCTGCTTATTTAACTTACATGCATCATGAGAAACGCTGGGCTGGAAGAAGCACAAGCTGGAATCAAGATTGCCAGGAGAAATAGCAGTAACCTCAGATATGCAGATGACACCCTCCTTGTGCAGAAAGTGAAGAGGAATTAAAAAGCCTCTTGATAAAAGTGAAAGTGGAGAGTGAAAAAGTTGGCTTAAAGCTCAACATTCAGAAAACGAAGATCATGGCATCTGGTCCCATCACTTCATGGGAAATAGATGGGGAAACAGTGGAAACAGTGTGAGACTTTATTTTTCTGGGCTCCAAAATCACTGCAGATGGTGATTGCAGCCCTGAAATTAAAAGACGCTTACTCCTTGGAAGGAAAGTTATGACCAACCTAGATAGCATATTGAAAAGCAGAAACATTATTTTGCCAACAAAGGTTTGTCTAGTAAAGGCTATGGTTTTTCCTGTGGTCATGTATGGATGTGAGAGTTGGACTGTGAAGGAAGATGAGCACCGAAGAATTGATGCTTTTGAACTGTGGTGTTGGAAAAGACTCTTGAGAGTCCCTTGGACTGCAAGGATATCCAACCAGTCCATTCTAAAGGAGATCAGCCCTGGGATTCCTCATGCGAAGCGTTGACTCACTGGAAAAGACTCTGATCCTGGGAGGGATTAGGGGCAGGAGGAGAAGGGGACGACAGAGGATGAGATGGCTGGATGGCATCACTGACTCGATGGACGTGAGTCTCAGTGAACTCCGGGAGTTGGTGATGGACAGAGAGGCCTGGTGTGCTGCGATTCATGAGGTCGCAAAGAGTCGTACACTACTGAGTGACTGGACTGAACTGAACTGAACTTGAACATTCTTTGGCATTGCCCTTCTTTGGGACTGGAATAAAAACTGACATTTTCCCGTCCTGTGGCCACTTCTGAGATTTCCAAATTTGCTGGCATGTTGAGTGCAGCACTTTCACAGCATCATCTTTTTAGAATTTTAAATAGCTCAATTGGAATTGCATCACCTCCACTAGCTTTGTTCAAGGAGACGTAAATACCATTGGGCAACTCAATGCTTTAAACATGTCACTTCTTCCCATATTAACCTATATTTCAATGCATTTCCAATCAGAGCCCAATGGGTTTTTACTGTGGCCTTTTTTGACAGCTGATACTAAAATTTAAGGAAAATGCCGAGTCAAGATTTGCCACAATACTCTTACTAAAGGACAAAAATGAGTAAAAGGACTTGGTCTATTCTGACTTATACTCTAGGGTAAAATTTTACTCTAAAGCTGCAGTGGAATTACTCCACGGAGAGACATAGAGACCCCAAAAATGAGATCCCAAAAGGAATCGACACCTACCTAATTAGTAGCAAAAAAAAAAAAAAAAAACCAGCAAAAAACGATAAGGGGGAAGAACTTGTTTTATAAATAAGGTGAAAGAAAGAAAATTGATTCTTTAAGCAACAAATTGTTCAAATTGGGATCTGTGACTTACCCTGTGTTCATTAATCATTTACGTTTTAGATTTTAGACCTGTGTGGGAACGTGGAATTTTAAAGGTTATTAGAAGATAATATAGGGAAATTTTGTTATGAAAATAAATAATAAATTTGAACCCATTACTTCAAAAGTCACCAGAAAGAGAATGACAGGTCAGGCTAGGAATGGAAAAGGAAACTGTGGAACACTTGAATTACAGCATACATAAGGAATTATAGATCAATAAGAGAGCTTCCCTGGTGTCTCAGTGGTAACGAATCTGCCTACCAATGTAAGAGACACTAGTTCAATCCCTCATCCGGGAAGATCCCATATGCCTCGGAGCGCCTCAACTCCGTGCACCACAGATGCTGAGCCTGTGTTGTAGAAACTGGGAGGCACAGCCATTGAGCCCTTGAGCTGCAGCTCCTGAAGACCTCATGCCATAGAGCTCATGCTCCTCAACAGAAGCCACTGCAAAGAAAAAGCCTCACGCCACTAGAGAAAAGCTCTTGCAGCAGCAAAGACCCAGCACAGCCAAAAATAAAATTATTTTACAGAATAAATAAATTAAAAATAAATCAATAACAAAATACAGCCAGTAGGAAAATGGGTGAGAGAAACTTTGAGGAGTTGTTTTCCCAAGAGGAAATGCAGAGGCACAATTAGCATATGAAAGGACACCCAGCTTCCTTCTGAGGAAAGAAAGTCAAAACCGCAACCGAATGCTTCTGCCTGTCTTTCAGATTGGCCAGTTTTTAAAAGTCTGATAGTTCATCAAGTATTTTTAAAGTCATGGAGCAATGGGAACTCTTAATACCAAGGTAGTTAAGTGTGTAAATTTGCACAACCACTTTGAAGGCAGTTTGGCATTATTACCAAAGTTTGAAAATACACATACCCTTTAACTCAGGGTGTCAGCTGCTATACATCTTAGGTTAGAGAAATATGTACACAGAATACACCAGTATACACATATGAAAATGTTTATGGCAGTACTGTTGGCAGTGGTCCCAAACTGGGAACAGTGTAAATGTAGAATGGATAAATTTATCATGGTATTTGTTTAGTGAGGTGCTACACAATAGTGAAAATGGAAACAAAGTCTACTATAACAACATGGATGAATTGTATGTAAAATTTTTTAAATAATTCAAACCAAATAATTGTTTAGAGAGAGACCATTTATGGAAAGTAGGATGTTGTGTAACTCTGAAGATCCCCTGGAGAAATGGAGAAGGAAATAGCAACCCACTCCAGTATTCTTGCCTGGGAAATCCCATGGACAGAGGAGCCTGGCGGGCTACAAGTCCATGGGGTCACAAAGAGTCGGACATGACCTAGCGATTAAACAACAAAGGGAAAGAGAAGATTGTGGTAGAGCAGGGACTTACAAGAGGTGGGTGCCAGGCAGTTTTCTATTTGTATTCTTGACTTGCATGGAGGTTATACTTTTTTGTGTTGTAATCATTATAATGTACTTTTGATTTTTGCACTTTTTATGTTTTATTTCACAATAATAAATGTTTTAAACACTTAAGAAGTATCATGTTCTGCTAAACAAGAACATTTTCTGGTAAAGAAAAAATTTATTCTCAGCCCCTTTTCTGTAGCTCCCCTCTGGTCCTTTTTACAGCAGAATTCAAAAGCATTTCTGTACTTGGTACAGTTCTTCCACTCTTCACTAAACTCACCACACTGACTCTCATCCTTACCAGAATGACTTCCGTATTGTTAAATTCATTAGTCTGGTTCTCAACTCTTAGTGCCTTTTAGCAGCATTTCTCATTGTTAATCGCTCAGTCTTCATTCAAATTCTTTTTTCTTTGGCCTCCAGGAGACCCCTGTGTTCCGATTTGGTTTATTTCTTCCTGGCTGTTTCCTCTCAGTCTTTTCCTTGGTTCCTCCTCTCTCCAGCCTCTTAATGTGAAGTACCCTACCCTTTTATTTTCTTGGTGGTTGGATTATTTTTAGCAGCTAATAACATGCTTATATTGACCACTCCCTTATTTATAAATCCAACCTGAACCTCTCTATTAAACTCCAGACTTGCATATTCTATATGACAGTTACAGTTGGATATCTGATAACCTTCTCAAATTATTATGTTCATTGTATGAGGAGAGGTCTTTGAAAATTATTACCAATTAGTTCTCCTGAGAGGAGAGGTCATTCCCTCCTATATTTTGCCCTGTGCAGCCCTTCATTTGGTCCTCCTAATTCATATCCATTGTAATAAAGCTGCAATTGTGAATCAGAGTTACTGCATTTTATTAAAACAGCCTTTACATGTGAAAGTTTTGATCCTAGTTTAGAAGGTGGTGTTTAAATTTAAAAATATCCGAGGTTGCTAGTACATTTTTGCACGTGGTCCTCACACTTTTGAGCCTGAGTCTTTGTTACTATATAAGACAGCCTTTCTCAACCTGAGTCCTGGGAGAGAATAAACCTGTTGCCTTAAAGTATCCACTGTATGTATGTATGTATATCTATATATAGGGAGAGGTAGATATATAGAGAGATAGATAACTTCTGTCCCATGCATCTTGAGTGGTATTTGTTATTTTGGATCATCTTTGAGAAAATTGGCAAAAAAGTCACTTTTCTGTTCTGTGGTTCAGATGAAGAACTGAGAAAGTCTGTGAAGAGAGAAACTACTCTTCCTATAATTCTGAACAGTGCAAATTGTCACCTCCCTTGTGGTCAAGGCTGTAATACAACGAATGCCTAAGTTGTTTTTATTCAGACTCTAGCTTTTGAGAACCTTTACAAATTGACTGTTAAACTTTATGATTTTAAGTTACCTGTTTATATCATGATTTTATCTTTAAAGGATTGCTTGCAAATGAAAATCTAAGGGAATGCTATCAATGAGGCACTTGGTTTAGAAATTTACTAAAATTGCCTACTGTTTTCCCTCACTTCCCTTAGTCTTTATCCATTCTCCTCTCAGGAGAACTAATTGGTGGTAATAATTTTCAAGCATCAGCCCTTGATTACTTACAGTTTCAAAAGCAAAGACTATGTCTCATCATTCCGTGGTCCATAAGCAAGAGGCATCGCTGTCAAAATTTAGGGAAAACATTTATTTAGGCTTTGTTAGATTTTCTTTTACTTAGTAATACTTTCTCAGATGTGTTTGTTTTTTATATAGTAACTAATGGTTTTATATTCACAATAAAAATAGCTATGTTTGCTGGTTGATAAAAACAACTGTGGGAGAAAGTAAATAACATGCTTTCTATATTAATGTTTTCATTGGTAAACATTTATTTTGCTGTTATCTAGGCTATCAAGTACTAGCTCCAACTGCCTATTATGATCAGACTGGTGCCTTAGTGGTTGGCCCTGGAGCAAGAACTGGCCTTGGAGCTCCAGTTCGATTAATGGCTCCAACACCTGTTTTAATTAGTTCAGCAGCAGCACAAGCTGGTAAGTGTAACTGACATTTTCTGGGGTAATAATTTTCTGGTGGTGTTTGAGATATTTTAAAAATAGAAAATGGTTTTCTGGGTAGTTTTAAGAAGTGTCTGAAATTTATTTTATAGCAGCGGCAGCAGCAGCTGGAGGAACTGCAAATAGTCTCACAGGCAGCACAAATGGTCTGTTCCGGCCAATTGGCACTCAGCCACCACCGCAGCAGCAGCAGCAGCAGCAGCCAAGCACTAATCTGCAGTCTAATTCATTTTATGGGAGCACTTCTCTGACTAATAGCTCCCAGAGCAGTTCTTTATTTTCTCACGGACCTGGCCAGCCTGGAAGTACATCTCTTGGCTTTGGAAGCAGTAGCTCTTTGGGTGCTGCTATAGGCTCAGCCCTCAGTGGATTTGGTTCATCAGGTAAGTTTCTTTTTAAGATTAGTGTACTCTGCTAAGTGGACATGAGGTACATGTATTTGTTTTTAATATTAATATGAACAATAGCTAGTAGTGTAGAAAGGACAGGTTTATTGGTTTAGTTTTGTAGACAGAAGGAAACCTCTTGCAGTGTTTATGAATGTTTAACCCATTTCAAGCAGCCCATTCTTTACTCAAATATAATATATTTTCCCCTGGCCTTAAGAATTATACTACTGTAATTTTTGTTTTAGTAAGATTTGTTTGGGCTAATAAATACGCTTGTTACTAGCTCTTCCCTTTTCCCTATAATATTAATGTTAGAGGCAGTAAAAACTTTGCCATCTTAAGTTTCTGATATTTTAAAATAATAATTATCTGTGTGCTCATCAGATGATTTATTCTGATTAAATGTTAATGAATATTTATGGTCCCTATTTGGTATAATATATAAAAATAAAATATAATGAAATGTTCTAAACAGAAGCCCCTATGATAAGGATGCCTATCTTTATTTTAGGTTAAACAACTTAGCCTTTATCACTAAAAATACATTTAAAAAGACTCCCCTACCTCGTATCCTAGTTTTATGCATAATACTTAAGAAATCCAAATTTTAAATAGCTTCACAAAATAAATAATGTACCCATAGAAGCTGATTTTGTAACTGAGAAAGAGCTGAAATCAGAAGAGGCCCACCTTGACACCCTGTTGACACATGTATTATTAGTCTCTGGTGTTTCCAGAGTGTTCAGGAAACGTTAGGGGAAAAACAGCTTACTCTCATTCTCTTGGTATAATTGGACAGCCTTTTCTTTATAAGGGACATTTATTCACACCTCAAGAAATGTTTTATTTCTCTGGTGTCCTTGAGTCTTAAAATCTGCTTCTCGTCTGTTTTCCTGCCACATGAAATTATATTCTTTTCTGGTGTGAAAAAATGGCCAAACTAACACATGCCAGTCATTACTAACTATTTTTGCCAGTTTTCTAAGAAAGTATCTTCTTAACTCTTTGAAGGTTTTTAATAGGGATGGTCCAGAACACCTATTAACTTTTAGGTGCATAGTTCTTTTTTGATATAATGAGATACAAAAAGGAAATATCGTATTTACCTAATAAAAAAATTGCCTAAAGAATGGGCATGGGAACTTCTCAGGAAAAATCTAGTGAACATAGAGACTATTCAGTCTTTTAATTTTCCTATTTGATCTGTTTCATTACTTTTGGAGCTTACTATTTTAATATGTAGCCCAGGCACTCTCATAGACTCATTTTTTGTTTCTAACAGTTGACAAGCAGTTGCCCCAGATAATCCTAGATTGCTGAAGCAAATCAAAAGAACAGATAATTAAAAAAAAACTTTTGTGGAAATAACTAGTTTCTGTAGATTTGTAGGCCGAAAATAATACAGGAAAAATAGAGAAAAGATAAATATCCTGTTCCCTTTGTAATAATAAAATGTCACTGATAGTCTGGTATACTCCCAAATTCCCCTGTTTCTTTATTTGTTAAGACCCTTCCTGCTGTATTCAGGAGCTGATTAGTCATCAACATTTTGTTCTCTGTAGTTGTCCCCTGCAGATGCCTCTGCCAAAAAATTATCATCTTCATTCTCCCTTCTTTATGAGCATTGCTTTACTCCATTCTGATTTCCAGCTTGGGGTACCTCTGTTTCACCTTGCTTCAGAGGACATTAACAATTGCTATCCCTAAATACCAGTAAAAAACCTACCATCTCCCTCCTCTTGGACATTTTGTGAGTGGAAGTGCTGCACTTACATACCCTTCGAAATCTACCCATTACCGTTTCACATTATGGCAATTGCATCCCTATATGAAATCTGAAATATGCTTATATGCCCATGTACATATACAGTACCATGTACACAGTCACTCTCTTACCCATATGGTGAAATTATTAATACTTTAACAGTGTTAGTTAAATACCCTGGTTTATAACTCAGATCGCCAGGAAGTTTAGCCATTGTAATATAGAGATTAAATCACCATTTCTACAACCTGTTATTTAAAATTTTCTTTTACAGTTGAAAGTTCGTGATTTAACATTTTATCCACAATTGATATTTGATTAGCGACTCCATTGTTGTTGTCTAGCCTCTTAAATATTTTAGGGATATTTTGTTTTCTGTTTTATAGTCATACTGTTGCAGATAGTTTAGGCAGATAGTAAAATTTAAGAAGCCAGCTTGTTTACGTTTAAAATAAAGCTGTTTCTGAATTACTTTTAAATGTTTTGCTTGGCTTTTCCTTTTTAGAGGAAAATGATATTGCATGTGTCAAAACTATGGTTTCTTTGATGATTTGCCAGGGGAATGATAGTGCTGCTGCTCTCATTTAGAGGGCTTTTGTCTTTTTCCTTGTCAGTTAAATGTTTTCTGAAATAAATAGAAATTACAAATGTAGCCATGTTTTAGAAAAATCACTTTGACAGTGTCCTTTTAAATTAGCATAGTTAATATAGCATACATTGACAATTTTGCCAAAACCATTCTTACAGTAGTATTTATTTGTTGTATTAAAAATGCATATAGTTACTTAGTATTTCCCTATAATATATCTTAAAAAGTGAGAATTTCATTAAAACCTGATCAGTCCTTCAGAAACCACATTCACTGGTTTAAAAGGTTGAATACTGTTTATTTAATATTTTGCTTAATACAGTAGTATAAGCCTGGTATTTTTCCTTTATAGGATTTTTGTTTTGGTAAAACCAGTGTAATTAAGTTTTCTGTCTGTATTAATAAGCTTACCTTGGTCTACCATCATGTGCTCTGCTTAATTTTTCTCTTTAATCTATACCCTTATGACCTATTTATAATTGACCTCTTAAAATTTTCTTTAAAAGAATTAACCATATTGGTCCGAATATAGAGCTTGTCCTTTAAAAACTTTATAGGTTAAAAAATGTAATATATTATCTTGACTATAAAAGGATTTAGTTTAAAAGGCTTAGAGATAGTTAAAAAAAAAACGTACTTGAAAATACAGGCTATAAGTGAGACTTGAGAATTTGGAGTTTTGGACAACCCTTTTAAAAACACTTTGTAAATAATTTGATTATCCAAATATATGTTGATTAATAGCCAGATCTCGGGTTGCATAGCTACATGGTAATGTGAACCTACCATTCTTTTATGATTTTATAAAATATAAAGGGATAAAAAGGACTAGAAAGTTAATAATTGAATTGGGGATTAAGTGAAAAACAAAAAATTGTTATGTAGTACAGTACGGAATGTAATATCTTTACCTGAGTAAGCAGTTTACAAGGCCAGACTATCATCTTAAGAATGGAAGATCTTGAGGGGTAAGTGAATGCATGTCTTTGGTTGAAAACAGAGAGCTAGCAGTTAAAGTTTGGTTTTTCCATATGTATTTTGTAATTTAGCTGTTGAAGAATCAGGAGAATGTGTAGTGTGAAAAGTACTGAGGAATAAGCTGCCACTGTATTTCACAGCTGACTAATATTCGGGCCAATATGGACTTAAAGGACTGTGGTTTGAACACAAGCTGGAACCCAAATCAAATGTGAATGGCAAGGGAAATGTATTAATATTCTGTTTATTAATATTCTTTTCTTGGCATTGGGTTGAAGTCTAAGAACTTGGTTCCAAAGGTTAGGATACTACCAAAATATAACCTTAATGGAATTTAATCTCTAGCATAGCAGACAACTTAAAATTTCAGGGTTTATAAATCATACCAGGGTATTAAAGCACAGAAATCATATGTGTCAGTGGTAAATATGTGTGAAATAATGAACATATGACTGCTCTTAAATATTTGGTCATTTTCCTGGGGTGCATTTATACCCTTTTATGATTAATAAGTTAGTATATATAGTTATCACAGTATATATAGTTATCACAGTAATTATCTTCTCTGTTATGTTTCTAAAAATAATTATTGTGATCACTGTTATTTCCCAGCAAGAGTTGGGGATAGGTTTTATTCAGTTAACACTGTATGTAATTAGGGTTTTTTTTATTTCTTCTTCAGTTGGCAGTTCTGCAAGTAGTAGTGCCACAAGGAGAGAGTCTCTATCTACTAGCTCTGACTTGTACAAAAGATCTAGTAGCAGCCTAGCACCCATAGGGCAACCATTTTACAATAGTCTGGGATTTTCCTCCTCTCCAAGTCCAATAGGCATGCCTCTGCCAAGCCAAACTCCAGGACATTCACTTACGCCACCGCCATCACTTTCATCACATGGATCCTCATCCAGTTTGCATTTAGGTAAAAAAAAAAACCAAAACCCTTTTTATTCGTATGTATACATGTAAGTGTGTTTGTGTGTATGTTTTATGATATGTGTAAAATATTTAATGTTGGATAAAACATGCCAAATTGCTTTTGCTTTTAGATATTATCCTTTTGAAAAAGTTCTACTTTTGTGAAAATTCAAAGTGAGGGTCTGATGTACAGTAAGGTAAAGACCCCTATTGTATTTTTTATTCCTTTTATGAAATACAGTGGTGTGTTTTTTCTCGTCTGTGCTTTTGATTTGTGTGTGTTTTAGTTCATCTGAAAAGTCAGTTATTTATATGTGATAGTGAAATAAATTTCACCATCAAAAGTTTGTGCACACCAAAAGCAAAATGTTAGTCACATAGTTAAATTAAACTTTAAATAATTTAGTTTAGTATGATGGTCTTTGCTTTGGCCTTTTACCAAAGGGTTATATCAGGGTATATGAATTGAGTATGTTTGTGAGTTAGAGAATCTTACTATGTATGGGTTTGGTCCATGTACTTCTGTTACTTTTGAATATGTGGTTTAAGAAAAAATGTTCTAGGCTTTATGTACCCTTATAGTTGGGACATTTAGAACTTTGGTTTATATCTGTATATTAAAATTGCCCCCAACCCAGTATTATTTGAATTGGTGGTTACCTTTTTCCTGCTCCAAGAAGTATTTATCCATGTAGTTAACAGGATATTTTGAGGGGTTTTTGGATATCAGAGGCTGTGTACGAATCTCTGTCTCTTCAAAGTATTTTATTAAAATTAGGTTTTGGATATTTCTGATTTTAGTCATTTCAACTTAAAATTGAGGAGTTCTATTGCTGATTTTTATATATGCTTGGAAAGATATTAATCAGCTTGTGAGTTAAAAAGTAATGCTTGCTTTTGTAAGCAAATATAAGTTAGTGATTATGTTTGAGCCCCTCACCCAGTCATAAGGCTATAGCTGTTTTTCCCAAAAGCTTAGTAATGTAGTTAAGTGTCCATGTAACAAAGGAATTTTTAACAGTGATCATCATTTAGGTTTATGTTATTACAAAGTGGGCTAGATTTCTTTTTTAAAAAGACTGGTCCTCCACCCCAGTTCTGAGCCTTTGCTCTTTTGGGGATATTAACTATATGCAACCAATTAATTTATTTGAGTGGGGTCCTCAGACCTGCTTTGTAGCACTGTTTGTGTAAACTTAACCAGTTTTTAGTCTACCGCCTTCCTTCATTTATCTTTTCTCAGTCATAGTAACTATTCAGTTCTTGATTTTTATTATTTCTGTTCAGACCCACTCCTACTGCTCCCATTTAAAACATGCCTTTGAGACTTTGAAATTGACACCAAAATTTGGAGCAAAACATACCTAAGAATAGACATTTCATAATAGTTTTGTGTTTTATTCGTTAAGATTATATTTGTCATGTCCTGTCATTTTTTTCATAGGTAAGTTTCAGATCAGGTTTCTGTCAACTGTTAACTGCTTATGTTGTGCTTTAGTGCCTGTGTAAATGGCATTATTATTCTACATAACTTGCTTAGAAAATGGATTATAATGACCTTTTAGATGTCTCTAGTTAAACCACAATCTAGATTTTTTTTACTATAAAGAATCCAGGCATATAAATGCTAATGGAATGAATTCTAGTCAGTTATGAGACGTAATCGTGTGGGCCAGGAGTTCTACATTGTACTCTAATACTTTTGTACCCACAGTATAAGCTTAACTCCTTAGGTTAGCTTCACCTTGAAATCTGGTATTTTTTAATACACCTCTGATTGAAATTGTCTGTAGATTTTTTTCTTTTGAGATTCCCTAGTTTCTTTTAGCTTTAGTCATATTATAACTAGCAGCCTTGTTTGGTAAGAAGGAATAGACCCTGCCAAGTTGAAATAATTCAGTAGATTTCATAAATTTGCTCTTCACATAGTGTTCATGAAAATAATCTGTCCTTCACTTTCATATCATTGACTCATGATGCAAGACTTACATCCTCTCTGGTCTAAAAAATATATTTTAAATTGTGTATTCCTGAAGTGGATTATGCCATAAATTAGGCTATCAAGGCTGCTGATTTATAAAATACCTAAGGAATGAATTTGCATAGCCATTTAAAGAATAATCTTACTGTGGTCACACACTAAGAATATAATACTATAAAATAGAGATAAATTTTCCATTTCATTAAAATTGACTGGAATTAATTAGTTCCAGTTGATTTTCTTATGAGATGTTAAGACGTTGATTCACAGAAAAAGCTAATAACAACATTGTGTGCTTCTGGTTTTCAAGGAGATATTTCATTTTTTAAAAATAGTTGTAATTTCAAAAAAAAAATAGTTGTAATTTCATCAACATAAATATTTTTAGTAGGATGACTAGTAGTCACTTTGTGATTGAACAATCAGTATTTCAACTGATAGATTTTGGTTGTTCCATATTTTTATAACCTAAACATTTTTGTTAAGATTTGCAGCCTTTTTAAATATACTGAAGTCAGAAACATGAAAAAGTAATTTTATATTCCATATTATAATGTGAAATTTCTAAGAGATTCCTTTTTAAAAAACATTTATAGCCACAATATCAAAATCATACCTTTTAACATTTATAATTCTCATTACTCTAGTTTCCCTAATTGACTTAAATGTCTTTTTACAGTTGTTGTGTTTAGCTCAAGGTCCAAATAAGGTCCTTTATTTGTTTGATATGTCTTTTGATATGGAACCATTTTTCCATCCTCTTTTTTTTCTTCTTCTTCTCTACATATATTTGTGAAAGAAACTTTGTCCTATTGAATATCCCACATTCTTGACTTTGATGAATTCTTCCTCATGGTATTTAATGCGTTCCTCTGTTCTCTGAATTTTCTATAAAATGGAATTAAATTTAGTGCTTTGATCTTGTTGTTTGCTTTGTTATTTGGTTATATAGTTCTGCTGCACCATATCAGGGACATATATCTGGTTGTTTCCATGTAAGGTTGTTTCCATGATCTGGTTGTTTCCATCAGCCAGATCCACTTAACAGCTTAGCAACCTTTCATCATCACCTGAATATTTCTTCAGAGATTGCAAAATTGTGATTTTCTAACTCTGTCACTCCTTTTGCATTGGTTAGCTGGAATTTTTCTGTGGAAAAGAACTTTCATTGATTGTGAGGTTAACCCTGAAATACATAGTTCATATAGGAATCAGGATAATGCTTAATTTTTTCCCCTGTATTTTGTAACTTAATAAGTTGATGCCTTAGCAACTTCTGAAGGTGACTTGTAGGGGTTTTTTGTTTTTGTGTTTAAATCATCATACACTGTAGGTAATTGTAGTGTAAATTGATAGCTTTTAGGATTGTTGATATGTTTCAGTCCATTGTAGTCTGGAAGATAACACTTTTTATACCTTTTTTTGATCCTATATTACTGTCTTTAGCCATTTGGAGTCCCTGCAGATTGGTACTCCTCCTTGACCATAACTTGTTAAAAGCACTTAAAACACTGGTCAGAGAAGCAAGTGGAAAAGAACAAGCAAAGAGAACAACTTTAAGATTAGTGGTTTTTATTTTGAAATGCAAAAAACTATGTCAAATTCTGGGCTTTATGTTCAGCATTGAATATTAAATGAATTATTTACATTAATTTATAAAGTTAAAAGAAAAAATCTTCTACCAGTAGTTGTGTTTTAAATTATTCGCTATGATAGAAGTCAGTCTCTTATTTTGAGATAGTTCACTCCCAGTAAAAGAAGATGAAATATTTCCAGTCTTACATTGTTCGTCTACCTGGAGCTAGCTAACTAGTTTAGTTAGAAACTAGTTGTTTCCTTTCTTGTTTCCTTTGTTTTTCTTCTTTGAGTAAATGTTTACAATCAGATCAGATCAGATCAGTCACTCAGTCGTGTCCGACTCTTTGCGACCCAATGAATCACAGCACGCCAGGCCTCCCTGTCCATCACCAACTCCCGGAGTTCACTGAGACTCACGTCCATCGAGTCAGTGATGCCATCCAGCCATCTCATCCTCTGTCGTCCCCTTCTCCTCCTGCCATGTTAATGATTTCTTATTTAATCTTTACTCTTATAATATTTAGATTGATATGGAACTTCTTGGGTATAAAGTAGTATTCTGTATTTTTATTAGGGTTTGACGAACAAATGGTTTTCTTCTCTGTACCTCTTCATTTTTGAACTGGCTTATTTTTTTCCCTAAGAAAAGGGTGCCAAAAAGTCTTAATGACAGCTATGAGCTCTGGGAAATTAGTTAATTTGAAGGTAACTATTAAAGTTTTGTTAATATCATGTATTCAGTAATCAAATAGTGTATTCAGCAATCAAATAGTGCAATAGATTTAAAAACTTTGTAACCTGTCTTCTAATCACAGAAAATTTTATATGAAATGTAGACAGGGTAATATAAACTTCTAAGGTCATTTTTCCTGCTTAGTGGTAGTTTATCTGTTGAAATTGCTGACCTTTAGCAAATTTGGTCATCTACTTTTCTCAGAATGAGATGTTTAAGAGTTAAAACAAGAATAGCCAAATCAGTTGTTAAGGCTATCTGCAATTTTGCTGAGTTTCATATATGGTCCTTGAAGCAGAAAACAATATGAATTATTTTGAAGTTTTCGTTGAAAGTACTCTTTAAGTAGCAAGTTCCCTGTAACTGAAAAGCTGCTTGCTGCTAAGTCTCTTCAGTCGTGTCCGACTCTGTGCGACTCCATAGACGGCAGGCAGCCCACCAGGCTCCACCATCCCTGGGATTCTCCAGGCAAGAACACTGGAGTGGGTTGCCATTGCCTTCTCCGAACTGAATAGCATTTGGTAGTTTTCTAAAGCACCTTCATATTCATGATTTCATTTCATTCTAATTGTTAACATAGAGTGGCTGAATAATATGCCCATTAAAGAGACAGTTATTGGTCATGTGAGCCCCAAAAGCTTGACCAAACCCATAAATGACAGCACTGAAGCTGGAACATTGTTCTAACTCCTGTTACTATTTTTTCTGTTCCACTGTTCGACAATCAACTAAACAGTTTTACAAAGTATGCCAATAACAGGATTCTAATCAGCCTCTCAAATTATATTTAACACTGGTGTAAGTTATGTGATTTTTTAAATGTCTGTAAAAGATTACTAGGCTTCTAGATCCCTTTCATTTTTCAGTCATTCTTGAGATTCATAGAAAAGCTCTTATCTAGACATTTTTAAAGTCCAGTTTCAGTTCAGTTCAGTCTCTCGGTCATGTCCAACTCTTTGCAACCCCATGAATCGCAGCACACCAGGCCTCCCTGTCCATCACCGACTCCTGGAATTCACCCAAACTCATGTGCATCGAGTTGGTGATGCCATCCAGCCATCTCATCTTCTGTCATCCCCTTCTCTTCCTGCCCCCAATCCCTCCTGGCATCAGGGTCTTTTCCAATGAGTCAGCTCTTCGCATCAGGTGGCCAAAGTATTGGAGTTTCAGCTTCAGCATCAGTCCTTCCAATGAACACCCAGGACTGATCTCCTTTAGGATGGACTGGTTGGATCTCCTTGCAGTCCAAGGGACTCTCAAGAGTCTTCTCCAACACCACAGTTCAAAAGCATCAATTCTTTGGCGCTCAGCTTTCTTTATAGTCCAACTCTCACATCCATACGTGACCACGGGAAAAACCATAGCCTTGACTAGATGGACCTTTGTTGGCAAAGTAATGTCTCTGCTTTTGAATATGACGTCTAGGTTGGTCATAACTTTCCTTCCAAGTAAGCGTCTTTTAATTTCATGGCTGCAGTCACCATCTTCAGTGATTTTGGAGCCCCAAAAAATAAAGTCTGACACTGTTTCCACTGTTTCTCCATCTATTTCCCATGAAGAGATGGGACCAGATGCCATAATCTTAGTTTTTTGAATGTTGAGCTTTAAGCCAACTTTTTCACTCTCCTCTTTCACTTTCATCAAGAGGCTCTTTAGTTCTTCACTTTCTGCCATAAGGGTGGTATCATCTGCATCTCTGAGGTTATTGATATTTTTCCCGGCAGTCTTGATTCCACCTTGTGCTTCTTCCAGCCCAGTGTTTCTCATGATGTACTCTGCATATAAGTTAAATAAGCAGGGTGACAATATACAGCCTTGACGTACTCTTTTTCCTATTTGGAACCAGTCTGTTGTTTCCATGTCCAGTTCTAACTGTTGCATCCTGACCTGCATATAGGTTTCTCAAGAGGCAGGTCAGGATTACCTACTCTTTGAAAAAGAGTATGTGTTACTCATAAGGCAGGTGACTCAGGAACTGAATATATTGTACAATATAGGACTGAATAGATAAGACAGCATATTCAGCTTGAAACGGAATGTTATTTACAGGTTCTCATGATAGTTTAAATGAACGCACTGCTTCAACCCACTGGTGTGTCTAAAAGTCACTTATTTGTTTATGAGTATGAGATATGTTGTGAAGAAATTCTATTAATTATTACTTATGTAGAAGAATTTATTATTTTATGTTTCATTTCTGTATACAAATTCATTAGTCTGAGTTCTGGTTTGGGGTCCCAGTGATTAAGTTTTGGCTTTATATTTTGTTCCTTATCCTTTAATTATGTTATCTGTGACTTTGTGCTTCTGATGACTGAAAAATGTTTTCTCCAGTTAATTCAGTTAAGATAATCTCAGATTTGAGACTAGAAAATGCTTGATGATCCTATTCAGTGGTTTACCATATCAGAATCACTTGGGCCTGTTTAAAATAGTTCGAATGAGGAGGTGATTGATTTGGAATTGTATGACAGCAGTTTTTGCTTGTCATGATGATTATGGGGATTCTCTTGACATTAAATACCTAGCAGCCAGATGCTAAACTCATTTTAAAATGATTATCCCACTGAAATTTCCAGTAGTACTCACCTGGAGAGAGCGACCACTTGGCAACAATTCATAGTTTACATTAGGGGTTACTCCAATTCACACATCTTTTTGACTCATAATTCCTGGATATGGGTTATATGAGCCTTTGATGTTGTCTCCTGTCATGTTACTAATGGATTTTTTTTTCTTCCTGCCTTTTTTTCTTTGCATTTACCTGAAGTCTGCTTACCATTGCATGTTTTAAATTTTTTAATTTTTTAGAAAAAAAAAAAAAGCTTATGGAATGAGAGAAAATAGGAAAGTCTGATCTCTTTTTGTATATATTTTAAAATACTCTTTCCCTTGATTTGTATTTTGCAAATTGGAGGCTTTAATTTTGTTGGCTATAATTCTGTATATTGTTATTTACTATCATTTGGTTGTTTTACATTTTATTTATTGCCACTAGCTTTCCTTCATATTTGCATTTCATCTCCTCCCTCAGTTGTTTATCTACCTTTCCTTCTTACCGATATCAAATAAGTCTTCATGTGTCTTAAAAATTATTGTAGTTTATCAAAAATTTACCAAGAACTTATATTATTTCACTGTTTATGCCCTAAAAAAATGTACTTTAAGTAAAATAGGATCAGGAAACTAACTCTTAAAATATAGGCAGATGTGCTTCGTGAGAAACCTGCATCTTTATTAGCCAAATAAACTTTAAGAATGAAAGTAGCATGGGTCGCATGGGGTGATATGGAGAATTGACTAAATGTTTAGGGTATTTTTATATAAGACTGTTTCCTTAACCAGAAATAAGTCCAGTGGAAGAAGGGCAAGATCTTTACACTGTGAACTATAAAGCACTGACTGAAGTTGAAGAAAGCAAATAAGAGACCATGTCATGTTTGTGGTTTGAAAGACTCAGTATTGTAAAGATAGCAACTGTCTTATAATTGATATACAGATTTAGCACACTCAGAGTTTTTCAGCTTTTTAAAGAAACTGACAAGGTGATTTATTTCATGTAGATAGAAAAATAGAGCCAAGATTAATCAAGACAGTCTTCAAGAACAAATTTAAAATTTAATAAATATGCTGGATATCAAACTTATTAAAACTACAGTAACTAAAATTGTGGTATTGGCACAAGGGTAGAGAAAATAGATTGGTGAAATCAAGGACCCAGAAATAGACCTGCTTGTTTGGTTACCTGATTTGTGGCCATGGTGCCATTCTAGTGTGTTTGGGAAGGATAGTCTTTTCAGTTAAGTTGAACTGGAGCACTTTAGTATCCAGACAGGGAGAGATTAACTTTGACTTCTCTTTCATACTACACACACAAATAAAACTTCATTCTCAAAGCGCTCAAATAACTTGCTTGTAGTTGTCAAGGAATCTTCCCTGGTGGCTCAGATTGTAGGCTCTGCCTGCAATGTGGGGGACCTGGGTTCAGTCCCTCGGTCGGGAAGATCTCCTGGAGAAGGAAATGGCAACCCACTCCAGTATTCTTGCCTGGAAAATCCCATGGACGGAGGAACCTGGTTAGGCTACAGTCCATGGGGTCGCAAAGAGTAGTTGTCAAGTTAGTAAGGAACAAAAATTTTGAGCCCAGGTCTATCTGGTTTATTCCAAGATATGACACTGCTCCTTGAAGAATGCTTTTATTTCTGTCTACTACTTCTCTGACTAAATAAAGGATCTTTTCCTATTCCCTGAGTTTAGAATGTTTGTAAACTTCTTATAAAATTGTGGTAAAATATAACTTAGCCTATTATGAGTTGGTGGTGAAAGTGACTTTGAATGTCAGTATATTGGCATTTTTTACTTGCTTGCAATTGACTTTTAATCTCAATTAAATACTTTTTACTTCAAGGATCTCTTAATATATTTTATTACTGATTTTTAAATTTAAACTGATCAGATGCTATTTTAATTAATAGAATAGTAATAAGTTTATTATACTGAAACTAATACCTATTTTATGTTTCTCTTTTATGTGTAGTTTTGTTGTTTTTGTTTTGTTTCTGGCCTCCATTTAAGAATTTTGAGGTCTGATCAAAATTTTTACCTAATTTATTTTACTTAATTCACTTAATAAACTTATTCAACCAGTGTCAAATACCTACATGGCATACTGTACTTGACTTTAGAGACACTGGTGAAGAAAACATTCTACCCACCATCATCAAATTTGACTTTTTTTGTGGTAAATACAGACAAGTAAACCAGTGATTGCAGTATAATGATTATAATGCTGTTGACTTACTTATTTTATTTAACGTAGTGATCCTCTCCCTTAGAATTATTATCTTTCCTTTATGGGTTTTTTTGTACCAAGTTAACCACAGACTAGATTATATTAGAGTTGTTTGGGATTTTATTTGCTCTCCAATAAATTAGAAATAAGAAAGTTAAGACCATGCTCCACAGCTTTGAAGAGTACAGTTGACCCTTGAAAAACACAGGTTTGAGCTGCTCAGGTCCGCTTATACATGGATTGTTTCTGTTCAAATCCTAAAAGATGATGTTGTGAAAGTGCTGCACTCAGTATGCCAGCAAATTTGGAAAACTCAGCAGTAGCCACAGGACTGGAAAAGGTCAGTTTCCATTCCAGTCCCCAAAAAAGGCAATGCCAAAGAATGCTCAAACTACCACACAATTGCACTCATCTCACACACTAGCAAAGTAATGCTCAGAATTCTCCAAGCCAGGCTTCAGCAGTACATGAACCGTGAACTTCCAGATGTTCAAGCTGGATTTAGAAAAAGCAGAGGAACCAGAGATCAAATTGTCAACATCCATTGTATCATCAAAAAAGCGAGACAGTTCCAGAAAAAATATACTTCTCCTTTATTGACTGCACCAAAGCCTTTGACTGTGTGGATCACAATAAACTGTGGAAAATTCTTCAAGAGATGGGAAAACCAGACCACCTTACCTGCCTCCAGAGAAATGTTTATGCAGTTCAAGAAGCAACAGTTAGAACCAGACATGGAATAACAGACTAGTTCCAAATTGGGAAAGGCTGTATACTGTCACCCCGTTTATTTAACTTATATGCAGAGTACATCATGCGAAATGCTGACCAGGATGAAGCACAAGCTGGAATCAAGACTGCGTGGAGAAATATCAGTATCCTCAGATATGCAGATGATACCGCCCTTAGGGCAGAAAGTGAAGAGGAACTGAAGAGCTTCTTGATAAAAGTGAAAGAGGAGAGTGAAAAAGCTGGCTTAAAACTCAGCATTCAGAAAACTAAGATCATGGCATCTGGCCCCATTACTTCATACAAATAAATAGATAGGGAAAAAGTTGAAGCAGTGGCAGAGTTTATTTTCTTGTGCTCCAAAATCACTGCAGATGGTGACTGCAGCCATGAAATTAAAGGGCTTTTGCTCCTTGGAAGAAAAGCTATGACAAACCTAGACAGTGTACTTAAAAAGCAGAGTCATCACTTGGCTGACAAAGGTTTGTTGTCAAAGCTATAGTTTTTCTTGCATGTACAGATGCAAGAGTTGGACTGTAAATAAGGTTGACCACCAAAGAGATTCCTTTGAGGTGTGGTGCTGCAAAAGACTCTTTGAGAGTCCCTTGGACAGCCAGGAAGTCAAACCAGTCAATCCTAAAGGAAATCAGAATATTCAATGGAATATTCATTGGAAGGACTGAAGCTGAAGCTCCAATACTTCAGCCACCTGATGCGGAGAGCCAGCTTATTGGAAAAGACCCTGATGCTGCGAAAGATTGAGGGCAAGAGGAGAAACAGGTGACGGAGGATGAGATGGTTGGATGGCATCACTGACTCAATGGACATGAGTTTGAGCCAACTCAGGGAGATAGTGAAGAACAGGGTAGCCTAGCATGCTACAGTCCATGGAGTCCCAAAGAGTCAGACACAACTTAGCGACCACCAAACAGCAAAAAATATACTTGTGTACATGTGTCTGTCAGCTCTTTATGTTACTGTTAAGGCTTCTGGTCAACAGCAGTCTGACTATTAGTAATTAAGTTTGAGGAAAGTCAGAATTTATACATATGTTTATGGTGGGGTCAATGCTTCCAGCCTCTGTGTTGGTCAAGGGTCAGCTGTATCCTGATCTCAACAAAATGAGTAATTTAATTTGAGTGGCTTTGTTTCTTTCTGTTTTATAGATAAATTTATTTGAATACTAGCTACTTTCTTGTTTAAAAAATTATTTTAACATCCTACATTTCTACATTAAAGCATTATTTGACTGTACTGTATTGTCTGAGGAGTGTTTCAAGATCATACTCTGTAGAATACTGCACTTGGAAAAGCTTTATGACGGTTGTGAATTCTTATTTTTGCATGTGTGTGTTTTGTTGGGATAGGGGTAGGTTTTTAGAGTGTCCTCATGTTCAGTAATCACAGAGATAATTTAGTTTTTACTAAAGATGTAAGACTCAGGCGGTCTTGAAATCATACAGGGCTTTTTGATGTAATAATGGATATTGGCAAGTTGAGTAGAGATAGGAATGAGAAATAACACTAGTATGAACTGCATAGTTTAAAACAGGCTGTTTAAATGCTCTTTGATGAGTGAAGATAGATTATTATCTTCTGTGAAGATGGTCTCCCTCTTTGTATTTTTAAAAAGTTTGAAGCACTAGATGCTAAAAGGTACTTAGTTGCTATTAGAAAAAAATTACAGGTAGTAGAAATGGAAGCAGCAGATACTTATTTTGGTTTATAGCTGTTCCTTATATTGTTTGTATACTTATTGTCATAAAATGTATACATTTAAGGTAGTACACTTAACAGTTACGCTTTTTTCCTTTTATGTTAGGTAGTCTGTTAGGATGATGTGGAAGATTATACTTTCAACTAGAATTATGTTGGTTTTAAACTCATTGAAGCCTTGATTTTTTTTCCCCAGTAAAAATTCTCTTTATATGGCAAATATTTAGTTAAATTTTCATAGTTAAAAAATTTGCATGGTTTATTTCCCCATGTAACCTCAAACATATCCCAGATTTATGAACGGTATATGGCATTAAACATTCTTCATGAGGCAGAATATTACTGAAAGCTTTAAGTGAATTATTCAGATACAATAGTTTATTTATGTTTGTAGCAGAATATAATATTTATATGTAAGTATAAAAATTATAATAGTTTCTAGCAGAATATAACTGAAAGCTTTAAGTGAATTATTCAAATGTAGTTTTAAAAAACTCAGTCTAATTATTAGCTGTGCATCCTTGAATAAGGATTTAGCTTCTCTAAGCCTATTGTTTCATAAGTAAAATGGACACAATATGTTTGTCTTGGAGAGTTGTTAGGATAACATATATTTTTGTTCTGAGGCTGCAAATTACTGCAACTAAGTTGCTTAAAGCAGCTGCACTTTGCTGGAGCAGCCGTGAAGAGATACCCCACGTCCAAGGTAAGAGAAACTCCAGCAAGATGGTAGGTGTTGTGAAAGGCATCAGAGGGCAGACAGACTGAAACCATAATCACAGAAAACTAGTCAATCTAATCACACGGACCACAGCCTTGTCTAACTCAATGAAACTAAGCCATGCTGTGTGGGGCCATCCAAGACAGGCAGGTCATGGTGGAGAGGTCTAACAGAATGTGGTCCACTGGAGAAGGGAATGGCAAACCACTTCAGTATTCTTGCCTTGAGAACCCCATGAACAGTATGAAAGGCAAAATGATAGAATACTGAAAGGGGATCTCCCCAGGTTGGTAGGTACCCAATATGCTACAGGAGATCAGTGGAGAAATAACTCCAGAAAGAGTGAAGGGATGGAGCCAAAGCAAAATCAATACCCAGTTGTGCATGGGACTGGTGATAGAAGCAAGGGCCGATGCTGTAAAGAGCAGTATCGCATAGGAACCTGAAATGTCAGGTCCATGAATCAAGGCAAATTGGAAATGGTCAAACAGGAGATGGCAAGAGTGAGTTTTGACATTCTAGGAATCAGCGAACTAAAATGGACTGGAATGAGTGAATTAAACTCAGATGACCACTTTATCTACTACTGTGGGCAGGAATCCCTTAGAAGAAATGGAGTAGCCATCGTGGTCAACAAAAGAGTCCGAAATGCAGTACTTGAATTCAATCTCAAAAATGACAGAATGATCTCTGTTCGTTTGTTTCCAAGGCAAACCATTCAGTATCACAGTAATCCAAGTCTGTGCCCCAACCAGTAATGCTGAAGAAGCTGAAGTTGAATGGTTCTTTGAAGACCTACAAGACCTTTTAGAATTAACACCCAAAAAAGATGTCCTTTTCATTATAGGGCACTGGAATGCAAAAGTAAGAAGTCAAGAAACACCTGGGTAACAGGCAAATTTGGCCTTGGAATACGGAATGAAGCAGGGCAAAGGCTAATAGAGTTTTGCCAAGAGAACGCACTGGTCATAGCAAACACCCTCTTCCAACAACACAAGAGAAGACTACACATGGACATCACCAGATGGTAGACACCAAAATCAGACTGATTATATTCTTTGCAGCCAAAGATGGAGAAGCTCTATACAGTCAGCAAAAAACAAGACCAGGAGCTGACTGTAGCTCAGATCATGAACTCCTTATTGCCAAATTCAGACTTAAATTGAAGAAAGTAGGGAAAACCACTAGACCATTCAGGTATGACCTAAATCAAATCCCTTATGATTATACAGTGGAAGTGAGAAATAGATTTAAAGGACTAGATCTGATAGAGTGCCTGATGAACTATAGACAGAGGTTCATGACATTGTACAGGAGACAGGGATTGAGACCATCCGCATGGAAAAGAAATGCAAAAAAGCAAAATGGCTGTCTGGGGAGGCCTTACAAATAGCTGTGAAAAGAAGAGAAGCGAAAAGCAAAGGAGAAAAGAAAAGATATTCCCATTTGAATGTAGAACTCCAAAGAATAGCAAGGAGAGATAAGAAAGCCTTCCTCAGCGATCAATGCAAAGACATAGAGGAAAACAACAGAATGGGAAAGACTAGAGATCTCTTCAAGAAAATCAGATACCAAGGGGACATTTCATGCAAAGATGGGCTCGATAAAGGACAGAAATGGTATGGACCTAACAGAAGCAGAAGATATTAAGAAGAGGTGGCAAGGATACAGAGAAAAAGTGTACAAAAAAGATCTTCACAACCAAGATAATCACAATAGTGTGATCACTCATCTAGAGCCAGAGATCCTGGAATGTGAAGTCAAGTGGGCCTTAGAAAGCATCACTACGAACAAAGCTAGTGGAGGTGATGGCATTCCAGTGGAGCTATTTCAAATCCTGAAAGACGATGCTGTGAAAATGCTGCACTCAGTATGCCAGCAAATTTGGAAAACTCAGCAGTGGCCACAGGATTGGAAAAGGTCAGCTTTCATTCCAATCCCAAAAGAAAGGCAATGCCAAAAAATGCTCAAACTACAACCCAGTCACACTCATCTCACACACTAGTAAAGTAGTGCTCAAAGTTCTCCAAGCCAGGCTTCAGCAATATGTGAACCGTGAACTTCCAGATGTTCAAGCTGGTTTTATAAAAGGCAGAGGAACCAGAGATCAAATTGTCAACATCCGCTGGATCATGGAAAAAGCAAGAGAGTTCAAGAAAAAACATGTATTTCTGCTTTTTTGACTATGCCAAAGCCTTTGACTGTGTGAATCACAATAAACTGTGGGAAATTCTGAAAGAGATGGGAATACCAGACCACCTGATCTGCCTCTTGAGAAATTTATATGCAGGTCAGAAGCAACAGTTAGAACTGGACATGGAACAACAGACCAACTAGTTCCAAATAGGAAAACGAACTCGTCAAGGCTGTATATTGTCACCCTGCTGATTTAACTTATATGCATTGTACATCATGAGAAACGCTGGGCTGGAAGAAGCACAAGCTGGAATCAAGATTACCGGGAGAAATATCAATAACCTCAGATATGCAGATGACACCACCCTTATGGCAGAAAGTGAAGAGGCACTAAAAAGCCTCTTGATAAAAGTGAAAGAGGAGAGTGCAAAAGTTGGCTTAAAGCTCAGCATTCAGAAAACTTAGATCATGGCATCTGGTCACATCACTTCATGGGAAATAGATGGGGAAACAGTGGAAACAGTGTCACACTTTATTTGGGGGGCTCCAAAATCACTGCAGATGGTGATTGTAGCCATGAAATTAAAAGACGGTTGCTCCTTGGAAGGAAAGTTATGACCAACCTGCTGCTGCTGCTGCTAAGTCGCTTCAGTCGTGTCTGACTCTGTGCGACCCCAGAGATGGCAGCCCACCAGGCTCCCCCTTCCCTGGGACTCTCCAGGCAAGGACACTGGAGTGGGTTGCCATTTCCCTCTCCAGTGCATGAAAGTGAAAAGTGAAAGTGAAGTCGCTCAGTCGTGTCCGACTCTTAGCCACCCCATGGACTGCAGCCTACCGGGCTCCTCCGTCCATGGGATTTTCCAGGCAAAAGTTACTGGAGTGGAGTGCCATTGCCTTCTCCAATGACCAACCTAGATAGCATATTAAAAAGCAGAGGCATTACGTTGCCAACAAGGTCTGTCTAGTCAAGGCTATGGTTTTTCCAGTGGTTATGTATGGATGTGAGAGTTGGACTGTGAAGAAAGCTGAGTGCCTAAGAATTGATGCTTTTGAACTGTGGTGTTGGAGAAGACTCTCGAGAGTCCCTTGGACTTCAAGGAGATCCAACCAGTCCATTCTGAAGGAGATCAGCCTTGGAATTTCTTTGGAAGGAATGATGCTAAAGCTGAAACTCTAGTACTTTGGCCACCTCATGCAAAGAGTTGACTCATTGGAAAAGACCCTGATGCTGGGAGCGATTGGGGCAGGAGGAGAAGGGGACGACAGAGGATGAGATGACTGGATGGCATCACCGCCTCGATGGACGTGAGTCTGAGTGAACTCCAGGAGTTGGTGATGGACAGGGAGGCCTGGCCTGCTGCGATTCATGGGGTTGCAAAGACTCGGACACAACTGAGCAACTTAAATGAACGAACTGAACTGAAGCTGCTTAAAACAAAAGGACAAACTCTGGCAAATACAGTTCAATATGATACAGTGTTTTATGTAGAGTCTACTTTCTCAGTGTCCAGTTAAGAATGCTCAACAAGAGTTTACTACCTCTCTAAAAGAGTTACTGTGTACAGGACAATAATAACTCTATATTAATGTGCAGATCCAGTTTGAATGGGGCTCACAGATAGCTGCCTTTTTATTTTTCAACAAAATAATACTCCATGTCATGCATCCTTAGGATCTAGTGTGTAATATCAACTCTGAATATGAAATCATTAAATGGGCTTTCTAAAGTAGGTGAAAAAGCTGATTATATTGAACATAGAAAACCTGTTTAAGATAGTATACCAGAACACAGGATAAAGGTCTAACTGATGTGTATTATTAGAAGTGTGTAGCCAATATCCTGAAGTGATTTATGTGCATATTGAGAAGCTCTGCTCTAAAGTGTTTTTCCTGCTGAAGTCTAGTAAAGTACTAAGTGCATCGGCTATGGGTTAGAAGTAATTAAAAGTAATACCTTAAAGTGAAATAGACATCCTCATTTTAGACTTTTTCCAGCTATGTATTCTTTATTGTTTACGTATTCCAACTAACTAGTCATCTCTCATTATCATCTTATCCTTCTTGAGCTTTCCAGAGCCTTACCTTCTGAAACAGACTCTGCCTAGTAAGCCTGTATGTAGTTGTACCCTTTTAAACTCCTCGATTCTAGTTGGATTAGCTTTTTTTTTTTTTTTCCCCAAAATTAATAGTTGACAGCCTGAATCCAAAATGAAACCTTAATTTATCTTGATTCTAATCCATTAGCCTCCAAACTTCTATCAGAGTAATCTTGAAGTAAACCTTTTTTCTTTTTTGAAATAAAAACTATCTACTGGGAAAGATTGGAGAATCTATGCTTTTTAAAAAACAGAAAAAAATAATAGGTTCAGGAGCTGCCTTCTCAGATCCTAGGGAGGTGGAAAATGAGATTTATTTTCTTGTGGTTTCAGTTGTTGTATATTTCTCTCCTCTGTATTTTTGTCAGTATCTTAAGATCTTTTTGATGTCTGATATTTAATAGGGAAGGATTTTAAAACAATGGACTTCTCAAGGAAATTAATGAAAACTTATATTACTTCTGCTAGTATAGTTATTAGGTGTTTGCCTTCATTCAGTTGTCATGAATGAGCTTGATAGATACCTGTGTAAATAGCATATAAGGGGCAGCATACAGCTGTGTGATAACCTCTGACCTAAGAGTCCTGGCTGACTAGCTACATGTCACATCACTTTTGGACCATAGTGACTTTATCTGTGAAACTAATAGCACAGCTCTCTGTGTCCCATATGTTTTATTAAGCTAGTGATTAAGGAGTCATAAATGTTAGGGGTGAGATCAGTGATAAATTGTAGGGAGTATTTGGTGGAGAACACATCTGCTTTTAGATGACCAGTAGCAATAGTATGGTGGGCTTTCCCAAATGGTTCAGTGGTAAAGAATCCACCTACACAGCAGGAGACTTGAGTTCAGTCCCTAGGTCGGGAAGATCCCCTGGAGAAGGAAATGGCAACCCATTCCAGTATGCTTGCCTGGGATTTCCATGCCTGGAAATCCCATGGACAGAGGAGCCTGGCAGGCTACAGTCCATCATGTTGCAAAAGAATTGGACATGACTTAGTAACCAAACAGGAGCAGCAGCAGGGGTATGAATATAAATGACCAGTTTGTTTGCTTTTTTAATAATTTTGAAATGATTTCAGACTTAAAGTCATTAACAATTTTTAAAAAATCTAGTTTATCCCAGGTTTTCCAAATATTAAGTGAATTTGCTTTATTGTTCTTTCCCTTTACTCTATCCCCCTCTGCATTACGGGTCCCTTCTCACCCATTTTTTCCCCTGATATTTTGGAAAGGAAGTTGCAGACACAGTGTCCCTTACTCATAAACATATCAGGGTATGTATGTGTGTCCTGAAAACTTAATCTTGAACTGTTTCTCAGCCTTTTATGATCTCGACATTTTTTTAAAGATATAGGCCAATTTTGTAAAATGTCCCTAAATTTCATATTATGTTTTCGATGATATGCTTTCAGTGTTTAACTCTCCCCTGCCCCATCTTTATTTTTACTTTTATTTATTTATTTTTTTGGTTGCGTGGCTTATGGGATCTTAGTTCCCTGATCAGGGATTGAACCCTGGCCCTTGGCAGTGAAAGTGTGGAATCCTAACCACTGGATCAGCAGGGAATTCCCTAAAAGGAACCACATTTTAAATGTTTAAACATATATTTTAAATTGAGTTTAAATGCTTATATTTAATTACTTTGTAAGGAAACAAAGGCAGCTTGACCCTTTGTGAAATTAATTTTTCAACTTTATATATGAAAATGCTAGTTATAATTAGTCTTCTAGAACTGAAATTCCAAGATTTTTAAATCTCAAAGCAGTTTGGCATTATTGGACATTTTATGTTGTCGAAGAGTACATCAGGAGTTTGATGTATTAGGAACTGGTAGAATATAATCAAGAAATATCTAGACACGGGAGGAATTTGTGTTGGATATTGATAGGGCTACTTGGAAGGTACTAAATAAAATTATCATTTTCTGGGATAAGTGTGTATGAGTAAGAAGGAGAGAATTGAACATTAGGGTACTGTTAGGAAATGCATGTGAAAAATAGGTCTGGAATACAGGTTTGAAAAGTAAGCTGAAGAATGTAGAGCAGGTACTCTAGCAGGATGCTGTAGGATTTTAGTATAAAATGACATCATCACAGTAGTCCTTGAATGGGAAGACATAATCATTGTTTATAAAAACAAATTGGAATGATAAGCAGAGTACCCCTTCTCTATGAAAAGGTTAAAGAATTGTTAGACTCAAATGGGCTAAGGATCAGTTATTGCTGTGAACAACTGATAGTTCTATAAACAGATTAAAATAGGAAACTAGAAGGATTAATAATAGTGAAAAGATCGTGACAGTATTAACACTGAATTTTTACTTTTTAGAGTTTTTATATATGAGCACAAATTTATGGTAGAACTGGAATGAACCTGAGAATTTGATGTTAATGACTTTGGTGTATAAAATTACACACTTCTAAGGTATTATAGAACTAGACCATAGGCAGTTGATACTACATTAAATATTTACAAATATGTGTGTACTCACCATGCGTCAGATGCTGTTTTAGGCATGAGGTATCTAGCATGTAGGTGAATATAGCCCTGTGGCACTTGACATTGGAAATGGGGCTGAGGATTCAAATACGTAATGAATGTGTATAATATCCTGGATGATGGGAAATTTAATGAAGAAAAATAAAACTAGAATAGTGGGAACTGAAAGTTAAAGAGGAATTTTCTAACCCAGTTCACTCTCCAGGATTATAACTCTTTTACTGCTCCTTATCCCTGTAAATCTTTTTGGCCTTCAATGCCTTTCTATAACTTTGCACTGACAGTGTGTCCTTGGCACCATCTGTACTCTGGCCTGGATTGTACATACAACACTACTCTAAATTGAAGTAAATCGCAGTAGTATAAAGCTGACAGTGAATTTTGTTTATCTGTACTACTAAGTATGCATTTTCCAATTTTCTATACATTTTTCTTTTTTAAAAGGACACTGTCAAGTACTTTTAAGTGTTTATTTGTCATAAGAACAGTTATCTGCTTCTATTTATTTTTGTTTTTATCAACTGCCCTTTAGTATTCTTTGGAATGGGATATAAGTTAAAGAGGTTTTTTATTCATTTGTTTTAAATGACCGACGTTAAAACTATAGAAATAATAAATATGTTTACTGCTCCTGTTTTTCGTCTGTAAAACAATAGTGTTTTATGGAGAGTGTTTAAGTTAAAAATTTTAATAATTAGCTTGTGATTTAGTTTTATTATGTTGTGGGTTTTTGAAGTTTGAAGTTTAATTAGGTTAACTGAGAAATCATTTTTCATTACATACAAGTGTATATGACTTAATGAATTTTTATATATTCCAAAAAAGTAGATTTAGTTGTTGGTATTCCATTAACATTGTGGATACATTTCAATCAGCCTTTATTTTTAGTGACTTGAAATCTGAGTTGGCTATAGCTATTTGTAACTTGTTTGTTAATATAACTGAAAATTTTGTTAGTGGTTTCAATATTCTGGTATTGATACTACTATGTATGACATTAGTTGTAATTATGTTTTAAATTAAGCTTCCAAAAACAAATATAGGTTTTGTGTATGATGTTAGATGTTTTTAAACTAAACTGCCAAGAACAAATACAGGGTTGGTTTTTTTTCTTTTTTTCATTTTTTCTAGTTTCTTTTTTCCCCCATATATTATAGTCACACACATTAAGTAAATGTGTGAGAGTTCCCCTTCAACTTTAATTTTATGTTATACCATATAGGAATTAGTAGGATGAATATTTCTTTATTGACTGCCTTTTTAGTTTAAGTGACTTATTTGAGGAATGAATTTGTAGAAAATATTTGCTGACCATAGTTGCTTTGTTGTAGGAGGACTGACAAATGGTAGTGGTCGATATATCTCTGCAGCACCTGGAGCAGAAGCAAAATACCGAAGTGCTTCAGGCACTTCCAGTCTATTTAGCTCCAGCAGCCAGCTCTTTCCTCCTTCTCGGCTTCGGTATAATAGGTCTGATATTATGCCTTCTGGCCGAAGTAGATTATTAGAAGATTTCAGAAACAACCGCTTCCCAAACCTTCAACTTAGAGACTTGATTGGACACATAGTTGAGTTTTCTCAAGACCAGCATGGTTCTAGGTAGGTGATTATGATTTATGGTACTTACCACTGCATTTTTGCTTTGAAAGAGCCAAGATTTTTCTTGACCAAGATTATTTAACCTGTATAAAAATTGGAATTGTTTAAAAAATAAATATCCAATATGGATTTTTCTCTCTTATGAGGATAAACTATAAAAATACAGATATTTATTTTTTATGGTTCTTCAGTTTTCTATAGTAATTAAATAGTAATGCTCTTTTGTTGAATTATTTTTATTATATTGACTGAATACATTTAATTTCTTTAAACTTCCTTTTGAAAATAGTGCTCTGAATTACATTTATGGACTTGTGTCCCTGATGTGTATACTTGTCTAAAAAAATGTTTAAAACAAAGTTAAATGCTTTGTGTTCCTTTACATTAAACAGTATTTGTGTGTACTATAATACTTGAAGTACATGCAAATTAGTGTTCTCAAGATAATACACAGAAAAGAAAATAGTATTCAAATTCTAACACATTTGCTAAGTTTGAGATATCTTAGTAATAATATAATTAATTATTAATAATGAGTAACCAGTAATATCTTTTTAGTTTTTTTATTGATTACAATACAGCCAGAACTAACTTACACATTAAACATCCATATGTCCAGATTTTTGCCAGTCTGACTAGAAGTTTTAAATTAAGGTGTTAACAAAGATATGCTTCATAACTTTTGTTCTTTTTATTTTAAATGTATAGGATGTATTATACTGTTTCTGGAAATGACTTTATGTGGATATATGTTGGGGTGTGTTATATTCAAATCAGACACGGATTTTGCAGGAGCTTATTATTAATATACTGTCATGACATTAAAATGTTTCCCACATAGATTCATACAGCAAAAGCTAGAGAGAGCTACTCCAGCTGAGCGACAGATGGTTTTTAATGAAATTCTACAAGCAGCCTATCAATTAATGACAGATGTTTTTGGCAACTATGTCATACAGAAATTTTTTGAGGTAAGCATGCATTCATGTTTGTTCATGCTCAATGCTTAGAAAAGCTCTGAAAGTTTATTCTTCATATAAATTTTATTTTCATATAAAAATATATACTTGGGAGAAAATATGTACAGATTCTATATCCAGAATGTATGAAACTCAACAACAAAAAGACAGCTCAGTTTAAAAAACGGACAAAGGACTTGAACAGACATTTCTCCTAGAAAGATACTCAAATGTGCACATGAAAAAAGTTCAACACCCTTAGTCATTAGGGAGACGCAAATCAAAACCATCGCTAGCTCCTTTTATATCTACTAGGATGGCTGTATTTTAAAATATAGAGAACAATAAATGTTGGTGAAGATGTAGAGAAATTAGAACTCTCATACATTGTCAATGGGAATGTAAAATGGTGCAGCCACTGTGGAAAACAGTTTGGCAGGTTCCTTAAAAAACAAAACATAAAATTATGATATAGCCTAGCAATTCCATTCTAGGTATATACCCAAAAGTATTGAAAACAAGCACTTCAGTGAACTAGTGTTCATTTCAGCATTATTTACGGTAGCCTGAACATGCAAACAGACAAAAATGCCCAACAGATGAATGTATAAACAAAATGTGGTATATATATATACACAGTAGAATATTGTTCAGCCATAAGAAGGAATGAAGCATTTCATACATGCTTACTCATGGATGAAACTAAGTGAAATAAGCCAGGTACAGAAGGACAAACATTATAAGGTTCCATTTATGTGAAATACCTAGAATAGACAAATTCATAGAGACATAAAGTTGACTAGGGCTTCCTATTCTACTAGTAGACTGGTAGGGGAAAGAGTGGGGTTATTGTTTAATGAGTATAGTGTTTGTGTTTGAGGTAATGGAAAAAATTTGGAATCAAATTGTGATGACTATTGCAAATGGTGAGAATATAGTCAATACCACTGAAGTCAAAATGTTGTATTTTATGGTTAAAATGTTATATTTCATGGTATATATTTATTTTTTAAGTGTATGGCCTTTACACTAAATGAGAAGTTTAATACCTAAATGCTTTCTCTGTACCTACTTGCCAAATGTAATATTTAAAAATAGATTCAGTAGACTGAAAACAGTGAGTTATTCAAGTTAACAAAGTAATAATAAAATCTTTTTTTTTCTATCAGTTTGGGAGTTTGGATCAAAAATTAGCCCTAGCTACTCGTATTCGAGGTCATGTTCTACCCTTAGCATTGCAGATGTATGGCTGCCGTGTTATTCAGAAAGCATTAGAGTCTATTTCGTCTGACCAGCAGGTAATTGTAAGTTAAGACAAAATTTTTGTATTCTTTAAAAAATTATATTTTATGTCTCTTTAATTTGAAAATATAAAGCATTGGGAGTAAGCTTTAGATGAACCAGTTCATGTTTGGATTTTTTTTTTTTTTTTGGTCCGCTCTGCATGGTTTGCAGGATTGTAGGTCCCCAGCAAGGGATCCACTCCAGTACTCTTGCCTGGAAAATCCCATGGACGGAGGAGCCTGGTAGGCTGCAGTCCATGGGGTCACTAAGAGTGGGACACAGCTGAACGACTTCACTTTCACTTTTCACTTTCACGCATTGGAGAAGGAAATGGCAACCCGCTCCAGTGTTCTTGCCTGGAGAATCCCAGGGACGGGGGAGCCTGGTGGGCTGCTGTCTATGGGGTTGTACAGAGTCAGACACGACTTAAGCGGCTTAGCAGCAGCAGCAAGGGATCAAACCGAAGCCCCCGGCAGTGAGAGTGCAGAGTCCTAACCTCTGGACTGCCAGAGAATTCCCTCCTGTTTGGATTCTTTAGTACAGTTGCTTTTGTAACTTAGTCCTCTTAAAACAACATTTGTGTAATATCTTAAGTTCAAGGATTCCTCTGTCAGAATACAACTGAGACTTTTTTGGGTGAGAGAAATTTTAAACATAAATACTGGAAATTCCCTGGTGGCTCAGTGTTTAGGACTCTGTGCTTCCACTGCAGGGGACAGGAGTTCAGTGCCGGGTAACTAAAAACTCACTTGCCATGCGGCATGTTAAAAGAAAAAAAAAAAGAATACCTTTACACTAGATGTACTCCATTTCTTCATAATCCTATTTCCTATTACACTGATTAGGTACACACACAGATTATTGTGCAGTTACTTATATTTTTTTCCCCAAGGGTTAAGATGTGTGTTAATGAAGTCTTAGAATTTTATGGGAAAAATAGTTAAAAGAAAATGCACTGTAAGTAAGTTTAACCTTATTTTTGAAGAGTGCAAGTGAAGTTGCTCAGTCATGTCCGACTCTTTGCAACCCCTGAACTGTAGCCCACCAGGCTTCTCCATCCATGGAATTTTATTCAAGGCAAGCTTGAGGATTATAACCTGGGAAGAGCATCTCAGAAAGCTCTGAAACTGTTTCCAAAATATCTTTATCAGTCTGAGAGTTAAGAGCAGAGAAGCTCTAAGTATCTATACAAACTACTGATCTTTCTCCATTATGACACAACTTCAGTGACTCTAAAGCTCGGGATTTCTTCAAGAGGAATGTTATTTTCTCACAGATATTCACTGCTGTGATTACATACGTATATATTATTGTTTTTAATTCTGGAATTTATTGTATGTGTGTAGCTTGAGAGTCAAAGTCAATCTCTTTCTAAACTTACTAATTAGCAATACCTTTTAAGAACTAATTGTTTTCTTCACTCACTGTATTTATGCCCGCATTGCAGGCAGACGCTTTACCGTCTAAGCTTATTAAGCAAATATAAATGGAAAAATGTCATCTTTGCCCATTAAATGAGCAAAGATCTAAAATCTCCTGAGAATCTGTCCCTGAAGAAGTTATAAAATGTTAAAGGAAAATATTGAATCAAGTTGTGGCTGGTCCTGTGCCCACCCATTCGTGTGCATGCACCACCACTGCCTCCCCACCCCCCTCCCCCAAATTGTGTAGCTTGAAGGGTCTTAGTTCCCCACTAGGGAGAGCCTGGGCCCCCAGCAGCAGAAGAGTCCTAAAAACTGGACCACCAGGAAATTCCCTGAATCAAGTTCTTTACTGTAAGATTATTAAAAAGAAGAATAAAAGTGCTCAATAATAATTTTTCATAATTGATGTATTACATGAAAATTACACGGCTCTTCAGGGCTCATTCAGCTCCTTACCGTTTTCTGTGTGCTTGATAATCTCAAATACCCATCAGTAATAACTACTTGGGGGAATTCCCTGGCAGTTAGTGGTTAGGACGCCACACTTCCCACTGCAGGGGGCACAGGTTTGTCCCTGGTTGAGGAACTAAGATCCTGAATGCTGCACAGCACAGCCAAAAAAATGATGATTACTGGGGGGAAGGGGTATGCTTAGTAGAGAAAAGTATAGAATTCTGATATCATTATATTAGTTGTCAGCTGAGAAAGATGAGTGGAAGATACAAACAGTGAAGACAGTTTAATAGCAAATTGAGTATCACTAGGTTACAGCAGCAGCAGCAGGTTATATTTTAGCAAATATCATTTACATTATAATCCAAAATATTTTAGTAATTCTCACCTTCAGTGGCTTCTGCTTATTAACACTTTCAGGAATTTTAAACTTTGATATATAAAAAATTGGAAGCAAATTTTTGAATATACTTTTGTTCCCATCTTCTTTTATGTTGTTTGGTAAGGTAATTTAAATGTCTTCTCTTTTGCAGAGTGAAATGGTAAAGGAGCTCGATGGTCATGTACTCAAATGTGTGAAAGATCAAAATGGAAACCATGTTGTACAAAAGTGTATTGAATGTGTTCAGCCACAGTCACTACAGTTCATCATTGATGCTTTCAAAGGACAAGTAAGATTGACTTTTGTCATCTACTTAGAATTTAACACATTTTTTTTATAAATCACAGGATAATACCTAGTACTTTCATACAAGGAAATAAATACTGAATGTGTGTTAATTTCTGCCTCTTTCATAGAGTGTGAGTCAATAGATAGCTTCATTTTTGCAGCTGAAAAATGTAGATGAGTTTAATTATATTACTCTAAGAAATAAAGATAACTGCTGTTAGCGTTGTAAGCCCAACAGTGTTTTCCAGACTTCCTGGGAGAGGGGGAAGGAGAGAAGAAGACTTAAGATTGTATAATAAAAGACAGAAAAATAAATATAAATTAGTAACTAATACATAATAATTAATAGTGTCTGATTACAGTGTGCACTACCACTACCCCACAATCCATTCTTTGTCATTATTACATGCCTTCCTTCTTCTGATTAGGTTCCTTTTGATCAAAATATCTGTTAGCTCCTAAACTGCGTACCCTGTTTCCTGGTCTTTGCCAACGTGGCAGTTGATGTATTAAATGTAAATTACCTGTTCTTGTATGTTAAATTAACTCAACATGTTATCAAAAACCTGTGTAAACCCGTCTTTCCAAAAATGTCACAGATTGGAAGTTTATTTCTTCTAATTGTTTTAAGGTATTTGTACTTTCAACTCATCCTTATGGCTGCAGAGTAATCCAGCGCATCCTGGAGCATTGCACTGCAGAGCAGACCTTACCTATCTTAGAAGAACTCCACCAACATACGGAGCAGTTGGTACAGGTATAAAATCCCTAAAATTTGAAACGTTTATATACTTCTGCAAATGGTTCTGATTTTTTAAAGGAAATATAATTTATTGTTAACACATTATAGAGTTAACACACAATGAAACAAAAGCCTTTTGTATTCTCTTGATTGTACTATTGGATTTTTAGAAAAATAATAAACATCTTTTTTAAGAATTACCGTTATTCCTAACGAATGACTTTAAGGAAATCAATTTTTAAATGTCTGCACTCAGGATCAGTATGGCAATTACGTTATTCAGCATGTACTGGAACATGGTCGACCTGAAGACAAGAGCAAAATTGTTTCTGAAATCCGAGGAAAGGTCTTAGCCTTGAGTCAACACAAATTTGCCAGGTATTGCATTATTTTCTCATTCCAAGGGAAAGGTCTTTTAACACTCTGGCTTTTTAAGCACAGAAATGCATATAGACTGTAACATTGGAATACAATCTCTCTAATTTTTTTTAGTAGAGGCAAAAGGTACATCTAGAGTGTTGCTTTTGTTCTCAAAGAATCTGCATGACAAATTGGTTTGCCCACATATATTCCATTTTTTAAATCTGTGTTTGGAAAATTATTTCTTCCCAAGATGTGTGGATAATTGCACATTTAATTTATTTAGTTCATGCTCATGAAAGCCTCAGACCTTATTAATGACCTAGTTTCACCCCCCATCCCCCCTCCTTGAATTATGGGTCTTTGATTTGTTTTTGTTTGGCCATACCACATGGCCCCCTACATTGGAAACTTGGGGTCTTAACCACTGGACTGCCAGGGAAGTCCCGATAGTTTAATTATTATTTAGTTATCATTTTAAGAGGCCTGCCATTAAACTTGGGGATGTCCCATATGGATTCTTCCATGATATTAATTTCTGTTTTAGAAGTAACTGGAGAATTAGAAGAGAATCCTATTTTGACTCTTCTGCCTGCCAGTGCACTGAACAAGTTCTTTCAAAAGCCAGAGAAAGTTTTCTGTTAAAAAATGACAAAATAATTTTCTGTTTATGTACTTTAATTTTTAAGCAATGTAGTAGAAAAGTGTGTTACTCATGCCTCCCGTGCTGAGAGAGCTTTACTGATTGACGAAGTTTGCTGCCAGAATGATGGTCCTCACAGTGCCTTATACACCATGATGAAGGACCAGTATGCCAATTATGTCGTTCAGAAGATGATTGATATGGCTGAACCTGCTCAGAGAAAGATAATCATGCACAAGGTAATACTATTTATAGCACTTAAAATAGATGATTCAATTTGTTTAGGCTACTCTTAACTTCCTTGGAATGTCTGAACTACAGAAAAAGTTTAAAATCAGTGGAAAAGCTTTGGCAGGTGTAGGTATACTGTACTCTTTTGTTAAGTTCTTAAGGTAATCAGCTCAATAAAATCACATTTATTTCTCATATTTACCTACCATTTACCTAATCAATTAAGCTGGTTTCTCTCTATCTTTTTCTACAGTCTAATGATTCTCAAAGAAATCATTACTTTCCACAGGAAAACTTACTGTTAAAAATGAACACTGGTGGTATTTTTGCCCTCTTGATTTTGTTTTTAAAATTTAATATTTCTGTTTAAGAATATATACCTGTAACAGTTTTTTCAGTGTTATTTTTAACTGCATTATTTATTTACCAATTTCATATTTAGGGCATTTCAATTACTTATTTTTTAGTAACTGTTCTTAGCAATGTTTTATACGTCTTTGCATAATTAAATGTTTTTGTAAGGTAAATTCCTAGATGTGGAAATTGGTGGTACAAAGTATGTGAACATGTTACATTTTTATAGATTTTGCCAAGTTGCTTTCCAAAAATTTTGTACAAGTTTGCATATCTGTCTGATGTTTACCTGTTTACATTATCTCATCAATGCCAGTTATTGCTTATAAAATCTTTTCCAGTCTGGATGGAAAGATAATGATATGATTCTTCTCATAGGTGTTTTTAAAACCACTAGGGAGATATTGAATATCTTAAACGTATTAGCTCTAACACATCTTGCTTGTTCTTGTCTTTGCTCCATTTTGTATTGAATTTTTGTCTAGTTGCTTAGAGTTACAGAATTCTGCCCTCATAAACTTTGTAAGAATATACTAGCTCATTAGTGATACTTCTCTGCTATGTTTGGAGTTTCTCTGTTATTTGCATGTGTAATAGTTTATGGGGATAGTGGCTTGTTTTGTTCATTAGACAATTTTGAGAGTAGAAGTTTGGAGAGACTGAGTGGAACAGAACTGCTTTTGCAAACAACTTTCTTTGGATTTGAATTTTTAAATTTCAGTTATTTCTTCCAAATCACCCAGATTTGGGGGCAGTTTTTTTTTTAGGAATCAGAAACTAAAATAACTTAGATTTCCTAAGCAGATTATTTATTTTTCAGATTCGACCTCACATTTCTACTTTACGCAAATATACATATGGGAAGCATATACTGGCCAAGTTGGAAAAATATTATTTGAAAAATAGCCCAGATCTAGGGCCTATTGGAGGACCACCAAATGGAATGCTGTAAAGGAAAAAAAGAAGATAATGTAACCATGTGAGAGGAACGTTTCTTTTGTGAATTATCAAAACACAACTCAACTATGAATCTTCAAATTTTTTTTAAAGCAAAACTATTTATTGACTTTATTCATCCATTTGTAAATTTTTTAAGGTTCTTGTGTATATTTGGGGGTGGGGGTGGTGAATAAATTATATTCAGCCCTGAGTGGAGACCTATCAGATTGAATTGTGGGCAAAGCACAGAATGCCTGTATATGATGTAACTGTATCAAAAAATGCTGTCACATATTTTGTAAATTTTTACCTTGTAAAGTCACAAAAATAGTTTTTAAAGGGAAAAGTACAGTATTCTTTTAATAAACTGGCTTGCAGTCTGGTAGGTCTACGGACCCCACAGCACAACAGGTTTATAGAGATGTATATAAAAATATAGTCCTTATTTTTTTTTTGTCCTTTGTGTGAAGCCTTTTATAACAGATTAACAATCAACTGCATAAATTAATTAGTATTTTAAAAAGAAAGTTAAGTTGTATTTTGGTAATTCACAAACTATCATGCAAATAAAAACTCAGTAAGATAAGAATTAAGTGATTTGAAAGGAAAAGAACTTAAGAGTATTTACAGTGGATATGGTTTTAATACAAATACTGCCCTAAAATGTCTCTGGCAATGTACAGAAGTATTGTATATACTTACATATGTAATTGTTATAAGAGGTAGAAAAAACAGAATCATGGTGACACTTCCATCCAGTTAAGTATGCTAAACGAAAAGTTAAGTTCCATTTTAACTTTTCAGTTTGGTTTGCGATGAGAAAAAGTGGAAATTTGTACATTGTTTTGCTTATAGAATTACAAGGACATGTTGAGAAATTGTTGAGCTTTATTTTGCTTTTTCATAGTAGATTCAGAAAGTAGGAACCTGATAGAGGTGAAAAGGGGCCACTGAAAAGTGAATTTGATAGCTCAACATTTAAGCATGATTACATATTCAGATAGCTTTTTTTGCTTCCTATAAATATATGCATTGTGTGTGTAGTAATAGATGTAAGTTTACACTTTGAAAGCAAATCTTGTTTCAATGTTTATTATAAAAGCCTTGCTAATTTGGTAGTGATGCTTTCTTTGGTTGTACAGGTGTATATTTGTAAACCTCAATGCTGTAAATGGAATTTGTTTTATCTCTTTGGGAAACATTTGCATTTTGGTGTACATTTATGTCCCTGCCCTCTGACCTGGCATATAGTGTTGTATAATGTAAATTGATTTCTCCAAATTGAGAGTGATTTTTTAAAATTTTTTATCTTTATATGGTTTCAGAAGTATGAACCAGCTTTCTTTTTATTATTGTGGAAAACATTTTGTTTTATAACATAGTTGTTGACTCTGTTAATATGGACATGCTAGGATTTGGGTCACTTTCAAGAAGTCAGGGTATTGTGCATAATAGAAAGTATTGGACTGAGATATTTGATGACCATGGAGGCCAATGCTTTTTCCATCTTATTAAATGTGATGTGACTTTTTTTCTTTGTACAGAAGAGTACTGTATTTTTGAATAGCCTACTCCCAAGTAATAGCAAATCTGTATGATAACATTTTTTCTCTGGACATAAGACATAACAGTAACATGATGTACATTTACAAGCGGCCTTATGTACATTTCCCAACAATCTTTTTAAGGCAAAATTGTGACCATATGTGTATAATTAAAATCGTTTTTAATCCTTTGCCTATGAAAATATTTTGGAAAAAACTTGCTTTGTATATTCAGTTTCTGAAAGATAAAGAAAGTGCTTTGTATTTTGTTGAAGTCAGTATTTTGTATAAAACTTTTATGTTGACCCACTTATGTTTAGTGCTAAAAACTAATGAACTATGCTATCTCTTTCAATTGAATATGTAAGGGATTTTTTTTATTGGAAGTCTGCAGAAGAATACCAGTCTTCTGAGCACAATAGTGAACATAAAGGTTTTTCACATAGCTGTTCATATCATGAACCTAAGAATAACAGCATGAAGTTTGGGGTGCCAGGCATAGTTTTTCATGTTTGATGTTGAGTTATTCTAGTTTTCTAACCCAACATTCCTTGTTGAGGCCATTAAATTTAACCACTTGTTCACTGTCCCTTCTCACAGTCACACTTGTTCATCAGCATGTCCCAGCCATAGTGACAGAGCTTTTTTCCCCTCCATACAGGGCTGCTCCCTGCCGCCCTTCCCGCTTTGTTTTGCCAGCCTCAGAATGTCTTGGCCCTGGGCTGAACTTTTGTTCCCAGTATCAGCTCATGGTTTCAGGATCAAAGTTGTCCTTGTTGGAGATTGGTGGTGACTTTCCTGGATTTGCACAGTTAAATTCCTGGTTTTCCTTTATCTTCTGTTCACACGGACAAATTATTTCTGCAGATTTAGCAAGTCCTAGAGAACAGCACATTGGGAAACTGGACCATTGTCTTGGATTCCTGATGTTCTTGTGTGTCTCATTAACAGCCCAGTCTTCCCAGTATTTTAGGGCTTATCATAGAAAAATATCTATTACTCTAGAAATTTTGGTCTGCCATTTTTGATGCCCACCTCTCTGATTCCACCTTTTAATAAATTGGCATGAGGTTTTGGTATAATCTGAAAATGACATTTTAGAATAAACTTAATTGGGCAGAACCACTTAGGCTTTACTCTTGGTTGTCTTTTGATATGAATTGTTTCTGGACCAGTTTGTCTAAGTCCTGGCTCTTATTGGTTCATATGAAATAATGTTATCTTCACTTCTTTGTATACTATGTATAAATTAGAAAATGAAAAATGTGTGAATAACATTGTATGAAATAAATCTGGTCTTGTGTTTTTCTCTACATAAAATACCCCACTGTACCTCAATTACAATTCCCATTGACCATTCAAGTTTACTCTGATTTAAGGAAAACGAAAATACCTTTATCACATGGATGCTAGTCTGGGGCCAGTGATTGCACTGATGGTATGAATCCTGTCTTAAAATATTCATAATTTCTGTCTAACTACATAGAGTCATTACACACTTCATATGATGAAACTTTAACCCTGTTTCTTTATTGATAAAATGATACTTCAAAGTTGTTTTTGAGGATTAAATTAAATCACATATCTTTACCCACAGGTGTTTTTTTCCTTTGCACATACATGCACTTTAGGAGACTATGTTGTCTGAAAGTACAGTCTAGGTTCAGGCCTGTATTTAAAGTTAACCTCACTTTTCACAAACCTTTTGAATTTGATTATGTTATCTCAGCCTTAGTACCTTCATTTTTAGTATGAAGTGAAAGTCACTCAGTCATGTCCAACTCTTTGTGAACCCATGGATAGTCCATGGAGTTCTCCAGGCCAGAATACTTGAGTGGGTAGCTTTTCCCTTCTCCAGGGGATCTTCCCAACCCAGGGATTGAACCCAGGTCTCCCACATTGCAGGCGGATTCTTTACCAGCTGAGCCACAAGGGAAGCCCTCATCCTTAGTATGTGAAAGTGAAGTCTCTGAGTCGTATCCGACTCTTTGCAACCCCGTGGACTATAGCCCACCAGGCTCCTCGGTCCATGGGATTCTCCAGGCAAGAATACTAGAGTGGGTTGCCATTTCCTTCTCCAGGGGATCTTCCCGACCCAGGGATCGAACCCAGGTCTCCCACATTGCAGGCAGATGCTTTAACCTCTGGGCCACAGGAAAGCCCTTAGTATGGGATGGAGCTATTTTTAAATTCTCAGTCGTTTTAAGAATTGATATGTATAAAGAGATCTAAAACCTAATTCTCAACCAGTGCTAATACTGTTTCCATTTTCCTGTCCCTTCTATAGGTGATTTTTTAAATCTATGTGGATTATTTGGTAGAATTCAAAATGGATATCTTCATAAAACTAAGTGGAAAAGGAATTTTTCTCATACACATTGTTTATCCTCCATTTTAGTTTTATCCTGATTTCTAAACGGTTAGCCCTTTGGGAATGTTTCACATACCTCATTATAGTGATGAAATTAAAGTTCCTACAAGGGAAATAAATGTCACATCCTCCCACCCTAGTTTATAAACATCACAAAAGTGTTTTCCTAAAGTGACCTGGGTAGTAGTCTGTTTGCCCTCGTAACAGTGGTTTCTCCAAAGTGGATGGGGGAAAGACGGAGAAAACCCTAAGGAGTAATCTTCACTGTCTACCTTACCCATCTGACTTCAAAGGACTGGATCAACATACGGGATTTGAATGTGCAGCCATTTGGTAAATTCATCTCTAGACAGAAGGAATAGAGCTCTCAGTAGAGGCTCCAGTGTGCCTCTGGAAGGTACTGCTGAGGGAAAGGAAGGGGTTGGGCCCTGAGGTGTGTGATCTGTGTGGTTTACCCTTTAGGCCTCTTAAGTTATCTGCCTGTAAGTGTGAAGAGTTGACTCATTGGAAAAGACTGATGCTGAGAGGGATTGGGGGCAGGAGGAGAAGGGGACGAGAGAGGATGAGATGTCTGGATGGTATCACTGACTCGATGGAGGGGTTTGAGTGAACTCCAGGAGTTGTTGATGGACAGGGAGGCCTGGCGTGCTGCAATTGATGGGGTTGCAAAGAGTTGGATGCGACTGAACTGAACTGAAGTAGAAGCAACATCCTGACTTCCTGTAGAACCTCAGATCTGAGAGTACTTTATGCTAAGAACCTTAATAAGTATAGAGTAGATCCTATGGGAAGCTTAAAATTCAGTGGAATATTTGTTGAACTTTTATTATCTATCTACACATGCTGTTGATAATTTCTTGTTTCTTTTTGTGCCAGTCATACTTTTTTTTCCCCCTAAAGTTTGATAGTTTAGGAGCGAAATTGGCTACATTTAGATTCAAATTTTCCTGGGCTTAAGAGTGTAAATGGTTCAGTGTTTGAACTCTAGAACTGGACTGCCCAAGTTCCTTTAGTTTTACATTTTTAGACAGGCGTTTTCATCTTGTAAGCCTTAGTTTCCTCATGTGTAGGCAAGGGAAAAAACACCCACCTCCTAAAATTGTGAGGATTAAAGGAGAGTATATGTGACGTGCAG